>NC_030677.2:680157-980573 GCF_000004195.4 Xenopus tropicalis
TTCCCTCACTCCTATTCCCTCACTCCTCTGCCCCTCACTCCTGCCAACGTTCCTATCCCCTCACTCCTCTGCCCCTCACTCCTGCCAACGTTCCTATCCCCTCACTCCTCTGCCCCTCACTCCTCTTTGCAACCCCTCACTCGCCTGCCCAACGTTCCTTATCCCGCTCACTCCTTCTGCCTCTCGACTCCTGCCAACGTTCCACCCCTCACTCCTCTGCCCCCTCACTCCTCTGCCCCGCTCACTCCTGCCACAACGTTCCTATCCCCTCACTCCTCTGCCCTCTCTCCTGCCAACGTTTCCTTTCCCTCACTCCTATGTCCCTCACTCCTCTGCCCCGCACTCCTGCCAACGTTTTCCTATTCCCCTTCACTCCTACTGCCCCCTCACTTAACCTCTGCCAACGCCCTATCCCACTCACGTCCTCTGCCCCTCACTCCTCTGCCCCTCACTCCTGCCAACGTTCCTATCCCCTCACTCCTCTGCCCCTCACTCCTGCCAACGTTCCTATTCCCTCACTCCTATTCCCTCACTCCTTCTGCCTCCCTCACTTCCTGCCCCAACGTTGCCTATCCCTCCACTCCTATTCCCTCACTCCTCTGCCCCTCACTCCTGCCAACGTTCCTATTCCTCTCACTCCTCTGCCCCCACTCTGCCCCCTCAGTCCTGCCAACGTTCCTATTCCCTCACTCCTCTGGCTCCCTCACTCCTTATGCCAACTTCCTATCCCCGTCACTCCGATTCCCTACTCCTCTGCCCTCACTTGCCTGCCAACGTTCCTATCCCCTCATCTCCTATTCCCTCACTCCTATCCCCTCACTCTATCCCCTCACCCTATTCCCTCACTCCTCTGCCCCTCCTACTCCTGCCAACGTTCCTATCCCCCACTCCTATCCGCTCACTCCTTATTACCCTCACTTCCTCTGCCCCTCACTACCTGCAACGTTCCTATCCCCTCACTCTCTATTCCCTCACTCCTATTCCCTCACTCCTCTGCCCTCACTTCCTGCCAACATTCCGTATCCCCTCACTCCTTATTCCCCATTCACTCCCTATTCCCTCACTCCTATCCCCTCACTCCTCTGCCCCTCACTCCTGCCAACGTTCCTATCCCCTCACTCCTATTCCCTTCACTTCCCTATCCCCTCCACTCCTCGTGCCCCTCACTGCCTGCCAACGTTCCATATCCCTCTCACTCCTATCCCTCACTCCTCTGCCCCTCACTCCCTGCCCCCAACGTTCCTATCCCCTCACTCCTATCCCCTCACTCCTTTCGCTTCACTCCTATCCCCTCACTCCTATTCCTTCACTCCTATTCCTTCACTCCTATCCCCTCACTCCTCTGCCCCTCACTGCCTCCTCAACTTCCTATCCCCTCACTCCTATCCCCTCACTCCTATTCCTTCCACTCCTATCCCCTCAGCTCCTCTCTGCCCCCCTCACTCCTAGCCAACGTTCTAACTCACTCCTATTCCTTCACTCCTATCCCCTCACTCCTATTCCTTCACTCCTATCCCCTCACTCCTATTCCTTCACTCCTATTCCCTCACTGGCCTCCCTGCACGTTCCTGGTCGTCTCCTCCGCTCCTCTCAGAGCCTCCGTCTTTGTACCCCATCCACACCCACTGCGCTCTCTTGTCTTAACCCTTTCTATCTCGCTACTCCTTTTCATCTGGAACCCTATCCCCTAGTCCTGCTCTTAAGGGCCAATGCCCATAACTTGTGCCCTTACCTTCTAATTTGTGCCTGTATATTACCCAACCACTTAGATTGTAAGCTCTACGGGGCAGGGACCTCCTTCCTACTGTGTCTCATACCACATGGCACTTATTCCCTGTGTATTTATACTTATTTATTGTATTTATTATGACACTTATCCTCCCTGTGTGTTAATGTAATTGTGTATATTGTAGTACATGTACTTATTTACAGGCCTGCCGTTACCCCTTGTGGCCACTAATATAATAAGTTAACATTACTATACACGACATACCACTTACACAACATAACCTACATACTATAAACTTCTCGGCCTGTGCGAGTGTGAGAGCGTGTGGGCACACTAACTTGTGTCTTATGTAGGATTCTAAATTTGGATAAATGTGAGTAAACCCAAGTATCTCATTGCCCACGATAAGCAGGGGAGGGGCCTGAACTCTCTTGGATGACAGGGGGAGGAGTCTGGCAGCAGTATATAATACAGACTGTAGGGGGGAAAGATGGGAGTTAGGGAGGCCAGTTAGTAGCAACCCTGCATTCTAATGTCTGCCTGATATGCATTAGTAAAATATATATACAGTATATAGTGAGATCCCAGGTCATCCATGTAAAGAAACTATTAACTTTAGTGATTTCATTCATATTACCTCTCCAAGGGGAATTACCCTGAATGTGTGTATATATACTCGCTGTATCATTGTATAGTAATATATTATTTTCTTTGGGGATACACAGAGCACGTCACGGGCCGCTCAATCCAAGTCTCGCGCTGAGAAGTCTCGCACTGCCGCTGCGGCCCCCCATCCTCAGGTGTCAGTGGAAATTGTGCCGGGTCGTTTCACAGAAGATGATTGGACATCACTGCTGGTGCAAGAAGATGGGGAAGAAGTAGTGGGAGAGATTGTGGAGTCTTTGCTTTCTGTTGTAATGGAGAAATGTTTTAATATCTACCTATCCCGGCAGGTAAGTTACTTTGTAATTAGCCCCAGTCTGTGCTTAGTCCTGCAGGGGAGGGATACATTAGGTACTATCTAGCCCAGCAGGTAATTAGCCCCAGTCTGTGCTTAGTCCTGCAGCGGAGGGATACATTAGGTACTATCTAGCCCAGCAGGTAATTAGCCCCCAGTCTGTGCTTAGTCCTGCAGCGGAGGGATACATTAGGTACTATCTAGCCCAGCAGGTAATAGCCCCAGTCTGTGCTTAGTCCTGCAGCGGAGGGATACATTAGGTACTATCTAGCCCAGCAGGGTAATTTAGCCCCAGTCTGTTCTTAGTCCTGCAGCGGAGGATTACATTAGGTACTATCTAGCCCAGCAGGTAATTAGCCCAGTCTGTTCTTAGTCCTGCAGCGGAGGATACATTAGGTACTATCTAGCCCAGCAGGTAATTAGCCCCAGTCTGTGCTTAGTCCTGCAGCGGAGGGATAGTCATTAGGTACTATCTAGCCCAGCAGGTAATTAGCCCCAGCGTCTGTTCTTAGTCCTGCAGCGGAGGGATACATTAGGGATACTATCTAGCCCTGCAGGTAATAGCCCCAGTCTGTGCGTGGTGCTTAGTCCTGCAGCGGAGGGATACATTAGGTACTTATCTAGCCCCAGCAGGTAATTAGCCCCAGTCTGTGCTTAGTCCTGCAGCGGAGGGATACATTAGGTACTATCTAGCCCAGCAGGTAATTCGCCCCAGTCTCTGCTTAGTCCTGCAGCGGAGGGATACATTAGTACTATCTAGCCCAGCAGGTAATTAGCCCAATCTGTGCTTAGTCCTGCAGCGGATGGATACATTAGGCTACTATCTAGCCCAGCAGGTAATTAGCCCCAGTCTGCTGCTTAGTCCTGCAGCGGAGGGATACATTAGGTACTATCTAGCCCAGCAGGTAATTAGCCCCAGTCTGTGCTTAGTCCTGCAGCGGAGGGATGCATTAGGTACTATCTAGCCCAGCAGGTAATTAGCCCAGTCTGTGCTTAGTCCTGCAGCGGAGGGATACATTAGGTACTATCTACCCAGCAGGTAATTAGCCCCAGTCTGTGCTTAGTCCTGCAGCGGAGGGATACATTAGGTACTATCTAGCCACAGTAATTAGCCCCAGTTTGTGCTTAGTCCTGCAGCGGAGGGATACATTAGGTACTATCTAGCCCAGCAGGTAATTAGCCCAATCTGTGCTTAGTCCTGCAGCGGAGGGATACATTAGGTACTATCTAGCCCAGCAGGTAATTAGCCCCAGTCTCTGCTTAGTCCTGCAGCGGAGGGATACATTAGGTACTATCTAGCCCAGCAAGTAATTAGCCCCAGTTTGTGCTTAGTCCTACAGCGGAGGGATACATTAGGTACTATCTAGCCCAGCAGGTAATTAGCCCCAGTCTCTGCTTAGTCCTGCAGCGGAGGGATACATTAGGTACTATCTAGCCCAGCAGGTAATTAGCCCCAGTCTGTGCTTAGTCCTGCAGCGGAGGGATACATTAGGTACTATCTAGCCCAGCAGGTAATTAGCCCCAGTCTGTGCTTAGTGCTGCAGCGGAGGGATACATTAGTACTATCTAGCCCAGCAGGTAATTAGCCCAGTCTGTGCTTAGTCCTGCAGCGGAGGATACATTAGGTACTATCTAGCCCAGCAGGTAATTAGCCCCAGTCTGTGCTTAGTCCTGCAGCGGAGGGATACATTAGGTACTATCTAGCCAGCAGGTTAATTAGCCCCAGTTTGTGCTTAGTCCTGCAGCGGCGGATACATTAGGTACTATCTACCCAGCAGGTAATTAGCCCCAGTCTGTGCTTAGTCCTGGCGCAGCGAGATACATTAGGTACTATCTAGCCCAGCAGGTAATTAGCCCCAGTCTCTGCTTAGTCCTGCAGCAGAGGGATACATTAGGTACTATCTAGCCCAGCAGGTAATTAGCCCCAGTCTGTGCTTAGTCCTGCAGCGGAGGGATACATTAGGTACTATCTAGCCCAGCAGGTAATTAGCCCCAGTCTGTGCTTAGTCCTGCAGCGGAGGGATACATTAGGTACTATCTAGCCCAGCAGGTAATTAGCCCCAGTCTGTGCTTAGTCCTGCAGCGGAGGGATACATTAGGTACTATCTAGCCCAGCAGGTAATTAGCCCCAGTTTGTGCTTAGTCCTGCAGCGGAGGGATACATTAGGTACTATCTAGCCCAGCAGGTAATTAGCCCAATCTGCTGCTTAGTCCTGCAGCGGAGGGATACATTAGGTACTATCTAGCCCAGCAGGTAATTAGCCCCAGTCTGTGCTTAGTCCTGCAGCGGAGGGATACATTAGGTACTATCTAGCCCAGCAGGTAATTAGTCCCAGTCTGTGCTTAGTCCTGCAGCGGAGGGATACATTAGGTACTATCTAGCCAGCAGGTAATTAGCCCCCAGTCTGTGCTTAGTCCTGCAGCGGAGGGATACATTAGGTACTATCTAGCCCAGCAGGTAATTAGCCCAGTCTGTGCTTAGTCCTACAGCGGAGGGATACATTAGGTACTATCTAGCCCAGCAGGTAATTAGCCCAGTCTGTGCTTAGTCCTACAGCGGAGGGATACATTAGGTACTATCTAGCCCCAGCAGGTAATTAGCCGCCCAGTCTGTGCTTAGTCCTGCAGCGAGGGATACATTAGGTACTATCTAGCCCAGCAGGTAATTAGCCCAGTCTGTGCTTAGTCCTACAGCGGAGGGATACATTAGGTACTATCTAGCCAGCAGGTAATTAGCCCCAGTCTGTGCTTAGTCCTGCAGCGGAGGATACATTAGGTAATTTGTAGGCAGCAGGTAATTAGCCCCAGTCTGTACTTAGTCCTGCAGCGGAGGGATACATTAGGTACTATCTAGCCCAGCAGGTAATTAGCCCCAGTCTGTGCTTAGTCCTGCAGCGGAGGGATACACTTACTGTAATTAGCCCCAGTTTGTGCTTAGTCCTGCAGCGGAGGGATACATTAGGTACTATCTAGCCCAGCAGGTAATTAGCCCAGTCTGTGCTTAGTCCTGCAGCGGAGGGATACATTAGGTACTATCTAGCCCAGCAGGTAATTAGCCCCAGTCTGTGCTTAGTCCTGCAGCGGAGGGATACATTAGGTACTATCTAGCCCAGCAGGTAATTAGCCCCAGTTTGTGCTTAGTCCTGCAGCGGAGGGATACATTAGGTACTATCTAGCCCAGCAGGTAATTAGCCCAATCTGTGCTTAGTCCTGCAGCGGAGGGATACATTAGGTACTATCTAGCCCAGCAGGTAATTAGCCCCAGTCTGTGCTTAGTCCTGCAGCGGAGGGATACATTAGGTACTATCTAGCCCAGCAGGTAATTAGCCCCACTCTGTGCTTAGTCCTGCAGCGGAGGGATACATTAGGTACTTTCTGCCCAGCAGGTAATTAGTCCCAGTCTGTGCTTAGTCCTGCAGCGGAGGGATACATTAGGTACTATCTAGCCCAGCAGGGTAATTAGCCCCACTCGTGCTTAGTCCTGCAGCGGAGGGATACATTAGTACTATTCTAGCACAGCAGGTAATTAGTCCCAGTCTGTGCTTAGTCCTGCAGCGAGGATACATTAGGGTACTATCTAGCCCAGCAGGTTAATTAGCCCAGTCTGTGCTTAGTCCTGCAGCGGAGGGATACATTAGGTACTATCTAGCCCAGCAGGTAATTAGCCCCAGTCTGTGCTTAGTCCTGCAGCGGAGGGATACATTAGGTACTATCTAGCCCAGCAGGTAATTAGCCCCAGTTTGTGCTTAGTCCTGCAGCGGAGGGATACATTAGGTACTATCTAGCCCAGCAGGTAATTAGCCCAGTCTGTGCTTAGTCCTGCAGCGGAGGGATACATTAGGTACTATCTAGCCCAGCAGGTAATTAGCCCCAGGTCTGTGCTTAGTCCTGCAGCGGGAGGGATACATTAGTACTATCTAGCCCCAGCAAGTAATTAGCCCCAGTCTGTGCCTTAGTCCTGCAGCGGAGGGATAATTAGGTACTATCTAGCCCAGCAGGTAATTAGCCCCAGTCTGTGCTTAGTCCTACAGCGGAGGGATACATTACGGGTACTATCTAGCCCCAGCAGGTAATTAGCCCAGTCTTGCTATAGTCCTGCAGCGGAGGGGATACATTAGGTACTATCTAGCCCAGCAGGTAATTTAGCCCCAGTCTGTGCTTAGCCTGCAGCGGAGGGATACATTAGGTACTATCTAGCCCAGCAGTAATTAGCCCCAGTCTGGTGCTTAGTCCTGCAGCGGAGGATACATTAGTACTATCTAGCCCAGCAGTAATTAGCCCCAGTCTTTCTTAGTCCTGGCAGCGGAGGGATACATTAGTACTATCTAGCCCAGCAGTAATTAGCCCCAGTCTTGTGCTTAGGTCCTGCAGCGGAGGGACATTAGGGTACTATCTAGCCCAGCAGGTAATTAG
The DNA here is from genome assembly GCF_000004195.4 of Xenopus tropicalis. Taxonomy (NCBI): domain Eukaryota; kingdom Metazoa; phylum Chordata; class Amphibia; order Anura; family Pipidae; genus Xenopus; species Xenopus tropicalis. Next base: position 687,258 of record NC_030677.2, read on the forward strand.
TCCCAGTCTGTGCTTAGTCCTGCAGCGGAGGGATACATTAGGTACTATCTAGCCCAGCAGGTAATTAGCCCCAGTCTGTGCTTAGTCCTGCAGCGGAGGGATACATTAGGTACTATCTAGCCCAGCAGGTAATTAGCCCCAGTCTGTGCTTAGTCCTGCAGCGGAGGGATACATTAGGTACTATCTAGCCCAGCAGGTAATTAGCCCCAGTCTGTGCTTAGTCCTGCAGCGGAGGGATACATTAGGTACTATCTAGCCCAGCAAGTAATTAGCCCCAGTCTGTGCTTAGTCCTGCAGCGGAGGGATACATTAGGTACTATCTAGCCCAGCAGGTAATTAGTCCCAGTCTGTGCTTAGTCCTGCAGCGGAGGGATACATTAGGTACTATCTAGCCCTGCAGGTAATTAGTCCCAGTCTGTGCTTAGTCCTGCAGCGGAGGGATACATTAGGTACTATCTAGCCCAGCAGGTAATTAGCCCCAGTCTGTGCTTAGTCCTGCAGCGGAGGGATACATTAGGTACTATCTAGCCCAGCAGGTAATTAGCCCCACTCTGTGCTTAGTCCTGCAGCGGAGGGATACATTAGGTACTATCTAGCCCAGCAGAAGTGGATTTTTTCCCCCTCAGATAACGCTGTGCCCGTTGCTCTCACCCTGTAGGTAATTCCTTACACCATTCGCCAAGCCCGGGATGCCATCGTTCAGATCACGGAGTGGGCCTTTGTGCCCAGAGATGAGGGGGAAGCCGAGGCGGCCAATACATGGCAGGATATGGAAGAGCCCCAACCTTGCACCACTGACTCCTGGGCACAGGGCTGTGTCCCCGTCATCCCCCCCGCCCCAAGCCCACGTTGTGGGGATACACAGGTACCACAGAGGGGCAGAAATACTGTATATAGAGCTGTACATGATGGTAGTGATATTCCCATGATTCCCCTCCCTTCCCTTACACAGGCGGCTGTGGTTGAATCCATCTCCGATACTCAGGAACCAACGTCCGATGAAGCTTCCTCCCAACCGGTCACAGACTGCAGCTCAGAGCCATCACAGTCACCGGCACATGATCAGCCCAATGAAACCAATAACATGGCCCCCACAGCCCCCAAGGAACCTCAGGTTCTCCTACAGCCAACGCCACCTACTCATGCCCCGCAGAGGAAGGTACCCTATCGGCCGTACCACGGGCCTCTCCGTTCTGCCGGCGTAAGAAACATCACTAAGTCTCTTGATGATACAGAGAAGGAGATGTTGATGGAACAGCTGGCCAAAATGAGGGAAGAGGATGAGGATGATAGAGACTTCCAGCTTCTCCCCACCTCACTGCACAACATCCTAAAGATCCAGCTGGGGAGGCCACCGCAGAAGAAAGGAGTCATCTATGATGATACTGGCAATGTCCTCTGTGTGCCAAAACTTGACCCTTCCAGGCTTCCACGGCACAGCATATGCCCACGGGTGGAACTGATGGACTCTATGAAAGAGGCGGAGCACAAGGTGAAGCGACCCAGGCGTACGGGAAGAGCTCAGCTTCCTAAGGCAGACAAGAGGCAACGAGAGAAAGAGACCGCTAGACCCAATCCAAACTGTAGTGTCCAGATCACCCCAACACCCACTGACCCACCCCAACTCATACAGGGTAGGGTAACATTTAATCCATACACCCTCGGCAGCTCCACCCCGGCACAGGATTGCAGTCCCCTCCCACTCTCAGCTGGTATCCCTCTGAATGCCATGCGTCTGTCCCATGGGGTCATACTGCGAGACGGTAACAGCACCGAGAGAGGGTACGGCCTACAGAAGAGGGACCCCATAGAGAGAAGCAGGGAGCTAAAGCCAATACAAGCTTCAGTCACACTTCCCAGAATCCCTGTGGAGCAGCTCATCAAAGACCACACCCCTTATGTACGCCCACCACCCACCTTTATTTCTTATTAATGCTTTAAAAGCCACACCCCTTATGTGTGCCCACCAATCACCTTTATTTCCTATTAATGCTTTAAAAGCCACACCCCTTAGGTGTGCCCCCTACCTAGCATGTTTCATATCTATCAGTGCCTCAGAAGCCACACCCCTCATGTGTGCCCCCTACCTAGCATGTTTCATTATTTCTTATCAGTGCCCCAGAAGCCTCACCCCTCATGTGTGCCCCCTACCTAGCATGTTTCATTATTTCTTATCAGTGCCCCAGAAGCCTCACCCCTCATGTGTGCCCCCTACCTAGCATGTTTCATTATTTCTTATCAGTGCCCCAGAAGCCACACCCCTCATGTGTGCCCCCTACCTAGCATGTTTCATTATTTCTTATCAGTGCCCCAGAAGCCTCACCCCTCATGTGTGCCCCCTACCTAGCATGTTTCATATCTATCAGTGCCTCAGAAGCCACACCCCTCATGTGTGCCCCCTACCTAGCATGTTTCATTATTTCTTATCAGTGCCCCAGAAGCCTCACCCCTCATGTGTGCCCCCTACCTAGCATGTTTCATTATTTCTTATCAGTGCCCCAGAAGCCTCACCCCTCATGTGTGCCCCCTACCTAGCATGTTTCATATCTATCAGTGCCTCAGAAGCCACACCCCTCATGTGTGCCCCCTACCTAGCATGTTTCATTATTTCTTATCAGTGCCCCAGAAGCCTCACCCCTCATGTGTGCCCCCTACCTAGCATGTTTCATATCTATCAGTGCCTCAGAAGCCACACCCCTCATGTGTGCCCCCTACCTAGCATGTTTCATTATTTCTCATCAGTGCCCCAGAAGCCACACCCCTCATGTGTGCCCCCTACCTAGCATGTTTCATTATTTCTCATCAGTGCCTCAGAAGCCCCGCCCCTCATGTGTGCCCCCTACCTAGCATGTTTCATTATTTCTCATCAGTGCCTCAGAAGCCCCGCCCCTCATGTGTGCCCCCTACCTAGCATGTTTCATTATTTCTCATCAGTGCCCCAGAAGCCCCGCCCCTCATCTTTATTACAGTAATGAGCTGATTGCTAATTATTTACTTTTTATTCAAATGAACATAATCCTCAGTAACAATGTGATGAGTTATTTCTTGTTTTATCAGCCTGTCATGTGATCACTTGGTTGATTTTTGAGGTCAGACGATCCTGTGATGTCACCAATCAGTGATGTAATAGTTCCTGGGTGCAGGGATTCATGATAGCCTTGGGGCAGTGGCACAGGGGACTTCATGAACTTGAAATTGGCTCACAACTAAATTTCAAACCATTAGGGGGTGCGGGGGTGCAAGGAGGCTGTGACCCCCAGATTCATACAGACAGACACAGCAGCCCCTCTGCTCTCACACTAAAAGGGACCCTTCGGGATAAGATTCCGCCGAATACTGAAGCGAATCCTAATTTACATATGCAAATGAAGACACAGAAGGGTTAAAAAGAAAACCATTTTCAGTGTTTATGTGATGGAAAGTCACATGATTTCAAGGATTGGGATGTGGTTCGGCCGGGGCCATGGGGTCAGCTGATCTGAATCCTGCAGAAATGGGCGAATCCCAAAGGGAACCCTGGATTGTGTGCGCCAGTTCCTTTGCTACTGTGTTTGTCAAATAAACTTACACTGTGTAAATAATATAAATCTTGTTTCCAAGCAGCCAGCCGCCATTTTGTAGACGTTACCCAGACCCTGGCAATGTCCCCTCTATTGGTCAGTGCTCCGTTTTTCAGGATGACCAGCGGCTCTAGGACGGTCAGCGGCCATTATACCAGCGTGAGTCCTCTCTGCCAGTGCTGTTCCCCCGCAACCCGAGACACTTCGGCACCTATGTGTGCGCTCCCGCCAGTACTTACTGATCAGCGCCTCCTCGTGTCTGGTACCAAATCCAAGGCGCGCCTTTCTCCTACTCTCCCAGCGCACCCGAAAGTGACACCATTGCCCGGCTCGCTGCCCCGAGACTGCGGCACTACAGCAGCTAAGTCCTTGCCTATACACTCTATTACAGTCTATTGCTGAATTGGGCTTCTCCTGCCCATACGCTCTATACCATACGCTCCCCAACCAGTAACTCAGGGGCAACATGTTGCTCCCCAACCCCTTGGATGTTGCTCCCAGTGGCCCCAAATTTGGTGGCCATTTTTGAATTTCTGGTAAGGAGGCAAGTTTTGGATGCATAAAAACCAAGTATAATGGCAAACAGAGCCTCCTGTAGGCTGCCAGTCCCCATAGGGGCTATTAAGTAGCTCTTATTGGCTCCCCAGGAACATTTCCATGCTTGTGTTGCTCCCCAACACTTCTTCCATTTAAATGTGGCTCCCGGGTATAAAAGATTGGGGATCCCTGCTCTATATAAATCATGGCACAGTGTAAGGAACGGTTAGATTTCATTAGAGATTTATTAGATCCGCAGCCCATTAACCAACCAAAGAAAAAACTCAATAGAAATCCCAAGAAAGCCTCTAAAAGAAGGGAACCAACTCCCTCTCTTCTTTCTGAGATGATGAAACAAATTCAGAATATGAACTCTGATACTGATTCTAGGCCTCCTCAAACCTTTCCACTTCAGCCCTGAGCCCCCTAGCCCACAGCATTGTTCTCCTGGCCCAGCCAGTCCATTAATACCCTCTCCAACAGCACAACAGCCACAACCTGCCATTCCAGATTCATCTGAATCCTCTGAAACACCTCTGGCCCAGCAGCAATTTAATCAGTTATTGGGCTTTTTGCAGACTCCCATCCAGTCTTCTGTGCAACGAGCAGTACAGTCTCACGTAGCAGCACCCTAAGGCCAACACTAAGGTTCCCATCTCAGCACCCTAAGGCCAACACTAAGGTTCCCATCTCAGCACCCTAAGGCCAACACTAAGGTTCCCATCGCAGCACCCTAAGGCCAACACTAAGGTTCCCATCTCAGCACCCTAAGGCCAACACTAAGGTTCCCATCGCAGCACCCTAAGGCCAACACTAAGGTTCCCATCTCAGCACCCTAAGGCCAACACTATAGTTCCCATCTCAGCACCCTAAGGCCAACACTTACAGGTTCCCATCTCAAGCCCCTAAGGCCAACACTAAGGTTCCCATCTCAGCACCCTAAGGCAACACTAAGGGTTTCCCATGGCAATACCCTAGGCAACACTAGTTCCCATCGCCAAAGCACCCAAGGCCAACCACTAAGGTTCCCATCTCAAGCACCCTAAGGCCAACACTAAGTTCCGCATCTCAGCACCTAAGGCCAAACACTAAGGTTCCCATCTCAGCACCCTAAGGCCAACACTAAGGTTCCCATCTCAGCACCCTAAGGCCAACACTAAGGTTCCCATCTCAGCACCCTAAGGCCAACACTAAGGTTCCCATCTCAGCACCCTGTGCCATCCCCCCCAGAGTCAGACACAGAACCTGATTGGCAAGAGAGCTCCTTTCCTTACTCATCCTCATCAGACAAATCCTCCACTCACAAAGAACCTGACGAAATGAAATCTCTCCTAAAGTACCCGTGTGATACTCTAGCAATGAAAGAACCAAAGTGGACAAGGTCCTACTCAACACTCCAGAGTTTTCCCCACTAGCAGATCTATCACTCAGACCATTTCCAAAGAATGGGCAGATCCAGACATAATACTATTCCACAACTTAAGCAGGCCTGGGATAAATCCCCCGAAGTAGACTCTGCTATAGTTCGCCTATACTACTCTTCCCTCAGAGGACGCTGGGACCTTTAGAGATCCCATGGACAAAAAAATGGAATCAGCCCTTAAAAGACATTTCCTTTATTCAGCAGCCATACTGCGCCCAGCTTGGGCAGCCCTTAGCGTAGCTCCTACAGCAAAATGTTAGTGCCAGCAGCTAAGGAACTCGCAGGATTCTTCTCTCCCAGACTTGGCAGAAGGTCTCGAAAAGCTAAATCTTACCCTTTCCTCTATCAGTGAAGCCTCCCTAGAAATAGCAAGGCTGGCCTGTCCTACACTCACTCCCAGTCTGGCCTGTCCTACACTCACTCCCAGTCTGGCCTGTCCTACACTCACTCACCCCCGGTCTGGCCTGTCCTACACTCACTCACCCCCGGTCTGGCCTGTCCTACACTCACTCACCCCCGGGTCTGGCCCGCTCCTTACACTCACTCACCCCCGTCTGGCCGTCCTACACTCACCTCACCCTCCCGTCTGTCCTGTCCGTACACTCACTCACCCCCGGTCTGGCCCGTTCCTACACTCACTCACCCGCCGGGTTGGCCAGTCCTACACTCACTCACCCCCAGTCTGGCCTGTCCTACACTCACTCCCAGTCTGGCCTGTCCTACCACTTCACTCACCCCCGGTCTGGCCTGTCCTACACTCACTCACCCCGGGTCTGGCCTGTCCTTACACCACTCACCCCCGTCTGGCCCGTGCCTACACTCACTCACCCCCGTCTGGCCTGTCCTACACTCACCACCCCGGTCTGGCCCGTTTCCTCCACTCACTCACCCCCGTCCTGGCCCTGTCCTACACTCACTCACCGCCCCGTCTGGCCAGTCCTACACTCAACCACCCCCGGTTCTGGCTGTTCCTACACGTCACTTCACCCCGGTCTGGCCTGTCCTACACTCAACTCACCCCCGGTCTGGCCCAGTCCTACACTCACTCACCCCGGTCTGGCCTGTCCTACCCACTCACCACCCCCGGTTCTGCCTGTCCTACACTCACTCCACCCTCCGGTCTGGCCAGTCCTACACTCACTCACCCCCGGTCTGCCTGTCCTACACTCACTCACCCCCGGTCTGCCTGTTCCTACACTCACTTCACCCCCAGTCTGGCTGTTCCTACACTCACCCCCAGTCTGGCCAGTCCTACACTCACTCACCCCCGGTCTGGCCAGTCCTACACTCACTCACCCCCGGTCTGGCCTGTCCTAAACTCACTCACCCCCGTCTGGCCTGTCCTACACTCACTCACCCCCGGTCTGGCCAGTCCTACACTCACTCACCCCCGGTCTGGCCTGTCCTACACTCACTCACCCCCGGTCTGGCCTGTCCTACACTCACTCACCCCCGGTCTGGCCTGTCCTACACTCACTCACCCCCGTCTGGCCTGTCCTACACTCACTCACCCCCGGTCTGGCCTGTCCTACACTCACTCACCCCGGTCTGGCCTGTCCTACACTCACTCACCCCTCGTCTGGGCCAGTCCTACACTCACTCACCCCGTCTGGCCTGTCCTACACTCACTCCACCCCGGTCTGGCCTGTCCTACACTCACTCACCCCCGGTCTGGCCTGTCCTTACACTCACTCACCCCCGGTTCTGCCTGTCCTACACTCACTCACCCCCGGTCTGGCCTGTCCTACACTCACTCACCCCGGTCTGGCCTATCCTACACTCACTCACCCCCGGTCTGGCCTGTCCTACACTCACTCACCCCCGGTCTGGCCTGTCCTACACTCACTCACCCCCGTCTGGCCTGTCCTACACTCACTCACCCCCAGTCTGGCCCCTCCTACACTCACTCACCCCCGGTCTGGTCCTGTCCTACACTCACTCACCCCCGGTCTGGCCTGTCCTACACTCACTCACCCCCGGTCTGGCCCTCCTACACTCACTCACCCGGTCTGGCCTGTCCTACACTCACTCACCCCCGGTCTGGCCTGTTCCTACACTCACTCACCCCGGTCTGGCCTGTCCTTACACTCACTCACCCCGGTCTGGCCTGTCCTACACTCACTCACCCCCGGTCTGGCCAGTCCTACACTCACTCACCCCCGGTCTGGCCTGTCCTACACTCACTCACCCCCGGTCTGGCCTGTCCTACACTCACTCACCCCCTGTCTGGCCTGTCCTACACTACTCACCCCCGTGTCTGGCCTGTCCTACACTCACTCACCCCCGGTCTGGCCTGTCCTACACTCACTCACCCCCGTCTGGCCTGTCCTACACTCACTCACCCCGGTCTGGCCTGTCCTACACTCACTCACCCCCGGTCTGGCCTGTCCTACACTCACTCACCCCCGGTCTGGCCTGTCCTACACTCACTCACCCCAGTCTGGCCTGTCCTACACTCACTCAACCCCGGTCTGGCCAGTCCTACACTCACTCACCCCAGTCTGGCCCCTCCTACACTCACTCACCCCCGGTCTGGCCTGTCCTACACTTACTCATCCCCGGTCTGGCCTGTCCTACACTCACTCACCCCCAGTCTGGCCTGTCCTACACTCACCCCCGTCTGGCCTGTCCTACACTCACTCACCCCCGGTCTGGCCTGTCCTACACTCACTCACCCCCCGCGGTCTGGCCCGTCCTACACCCACTCACCCCCTGTCTCTCCTGTCCTACACTCACTCACCCCCGGTCTGGCCTGTTTCCTACACTCACTCACCCCCAGTCTGGCCTGTCCTACACTCACTCACCCCCGGTCTGGCCAGTCCTACACTCACTCACCCGGTCTGGCCAGTCCTACACTCACTCACCCCCGGTCTGGCCTGTCCTACCCACTCACTTCACCCCGGTCTGGCCAGTCCTACACTCACTCACCCCGGTCTGGCCAGTCCTACACTCACTCACCCCCGGTTTCTGGCCAGTCCTACACTCACTCACCCCCGGTCTGGCCAGTCCTACACTCACTCACCCCCGGTCTGACCTGTCCTACACTCACTCACCCCCGGTCTGGCCAGTCCTACACTCACTCACCCCCGGTCTGGCCAGTCCTTACACTCACTCACCCCCAGTCTGGCCTGTCCTACACTCACTCACCCCCGGTCTGGCCAGTCCTACACTCACTCACCCCCGTCTGGCCAGTCCTACACTCACTCACCCCCGGTCTGGCCAGTCCTACACTCACTCACCCCCGTCTGACCTGTCCTACACTCACTCACCCCCGGTCTGGCCTGTCCTACACTTACTCACCCCCGTCTGGCCTGTCCTACACTCACTCACCCCGGTCTGGCCAGTCCTACACTCACTCACCCCGGTCTGGCCTGTCCTACACTTACTCACCCCCCGGTCTGGCCTGTCCTACACTCACTCACCCCCGGTCTGGCCAGTCCTACACTCACTCACCCCCGGTTCTGGCCTGTCCTACACTCACTCACCCCGGTCTGGCCAGTCCTACACTCACTCACCCCTGGTCTGCCAGTCCTACACTCACTCACCCCTGGTCTGGCCTGTCCTACACTCACTCACCCCCGGTCTGGCCAGTCCTACACTCACTCACCCCCGGTCTGCCCTCCTACACTCACTCACCCCTGTCTGGCCAGTCCTACACTTACTCACCCCGGTTCTGGCCAGTCCTACACTCACTCACCCCTGGTCTGGCCAGTCCTACACTCACTCACCCCCGGTCTGGCCTGTCCTACACTCACTCACCCCGGTCTGGCCAGTCCTACACTCACTCACCCCTGGTCTGGCCAGTCCTACACTCACTCACCCCCGGTCTGGCCAGTCCTACACTCACTCACCCCCGGTCTGGCCAGTCCTACACTCACTCACCCCTGGTCTTCTGGCCAGTCCTACACTCACTCACCCCCGGTCTGGCCTGTCCTACACTCACTCACCCCCGGTCTGGCCAGTCCTACACTCACTCACCCCCGGTCTGGCCAGTCCTACACTCACTCACCCCTGGTCTGGCCAGTCCTACACTCACTCACCCCCGGTCTGGCCTGTCCTACACTCACTCACCCCCGTCTGGCCAGTCCTACACTCACTCACCCCCGGTCTGGCCAGTCCTACACTCACTCACCCCCGGTCTGGCCTGTCCTACACTCACTCACCCCCGGTTGTCTGGCCTGTCCTACACTCACTCACCCCCGGTCTGGCCAGTCCTACACTCACTCACCCCTGGTCTGGCCAGTCCTACACTCACTCACCCCCGGTCTGGCCTGTCCTACACTCACTCACCCCGGTCTGGCCCCTCCTACACTCACTCACCCCCGGTCTGGCCTGTCCTACACTCACTCACCCCCGTCTGGCCTGTCCTACACTTACTCACCCCGGTCTGGCCTGTCCTACACTCACTCACCCCCGGTCTGGCCTGTCCTACACTCACTCACCCCGGTCTGGCCAGTCCTACACTCACTCACCCCCGGTCTGGCCAGTCCTACACTCACTCACCCCGGTCTGGCCTGTCCTACACTCACTCACCCCCGGTCTGGCCTGTCCTACACTTACTCACCCCCGGTCTGGCCTGTCCTACACTCACTCACCCCGGTCTGGCCTGTCCTACACTCACTCACCCCCGGTCTGGCCTGTCCTACACTTACTCACCCCCGGTCTGGCCTGTCCTACACTCACTCACCCCCGGTCTGGCCTGTCCTACACTCACTCACCCCCAGTCTGGCCTGTCCTACACTCACTCACCCCGGTCTGGCCAGTCCTACACTCACTCACCCCATCTGGCCTGTCCTACACTCACTCACCCCCGGTCTGGCCTGGCCTACACTTACTCATTCCCGGTCTGGCCTGTCCTACACTCACTCACCCCCCAGTCTGGCCTGTCCTACACTCACCCCCGGTCTGGCCTGTCCTACACTCACTCACCCCCGGTCTGGCCTGTCCTACACTCACTCACCCCCGGTCTGGCCCGTCCTACACCCACTCACCCCTGGTCTCTCCTGTCCTACACTCACTCACCCCCGGTCTGGCCTGTCCTACACTCACTCACCCCAGTCTGGCCTGTCCTACACTCACTCACCCCGGTCTGGCCAGTCCTACACTCACTCACCCCGGTCTGGCCAGTCCTACACTCACTCACCCCCGGTTGACCTGTCCTACACTCACTCACCCCCGGTCTGGCCAGTCCTACACTCACTCACCCCCGGTCTGGCCAGTCCTACACTCACTCACCCCCGGTCTGGCCAGTCCTACACTCACTCACCCCCGGTCTGGCCTGTCCTACACTCACTCACCCCCGTCTGGCCTGTCCTACACTCACTCACCCCCGGTCTGACCTGTCCTACACTCACTCACCCCCGGTCTGGCCAGTCCTACACTCACTCACCCCGGTCTGGCCAGTCCTACACTCACTCACCCCCAGTCTGGCCTGTCCTACACTCACTCACCCCCGGTCTGGCCAGTCCTACCTCACTCACCCCCGGTCTGGCCAGTCCTACACTCACTCACCCCCGGTCTGGCCAGTCCTACACTCACTCACCCCCGGTCTGACCTGTCCTACACTCACTCACCCCCGGTCTGGCCTGTCCTACACTTACTCACCCCGGTCTGGCCTGTCCTACACTCACTCACCCCCGGTCTGGCCAGTCCTACACTCACTCACCCCCGGTCTGGCCTGTCCTACACTTACTCACCCCCGGTCTGGCCTGTCCTACACTCACTCACCCCCGGTCTGGCCAGTCCTACACTCACTCAACCCCCCGGTCTGGCCTGTCCTACACTCACTCACCCCCGGTCTGGCCAGTCCTACACTCACTCACCCCTGGTCTGGCCTGTCCTACACTCACTCACCCCCGGTCTGGCCAGTCCTACACTCACTCACCCCCGGTCTGGCCCCTCCTACACTCACTCACCCCGGTCTGGCCTGTCCTACACTCACTCACCCCGGTCTGGCCTGTCCTACACTCACTCACCCCCGGTCTGGCCAGTCCTACACTCACTCACCCCTGGTCTGGCCAGTCCTACACTTACTCACCCCCGGTCTGGCCAGTCCTACACTCACTCACCCCCGGTCTGGCCTGTCCTACACTCACTCACCCCGTCTGGCCAGTCCTACACTCACTCACCCCTGGTCTGGCCAGTCCTACACTCACTCACCCCCGGTCTGGCCAGTCCTACACTCACTCACCCCCGGTCTGGCCAGTCCTACACTCACTCACCCCTGGTCTGGCCAGTCCTACACTCACTCACCCCCGGTCTGGCCTGTCCTACACTCACTCACCTCCGGTCTGGCCAGTCCTACACTCACTCACCCCTGGTCTGGCCAGTCCTACACTCACTCACCCCTGGTCTGGCCAGTCCTACACTCACTCACCCCTGGTCTGGTCAGTCCTACACTCACTCACCCCCGGTCTGGCCAGTCCTACACTCACTCACCCCCGGTCTGGCCTGTCCTACACTCACTCACCCCCGGTCTGGCCAGTCCTACACTCACTCACCCCCGGTCTGGCCAGTCCTACACTCACTCACCCCCGGTCTGGCCTGTCCTACACTCACTCACCCCCGGTCTGGCCTGTCCTACACTCACTCACCCCCGGTCTGGCCAGTCCTACACTCACTCACCCCTGGTCTGGCCAGTCCTACACTCACTCACCCCGGTCTGGCCTGTCCTACACTCACTCACCCCGGTCTGGCCAGTCCTACACTCACTCACCCCCAGTCTGGCCCGTCCTACACTCACTCACCCCCGGTCTGGCCTGTCCTACACTCACTCACCCCCGTCTGGCCAGTCCTACACTCACTCACCCCGGTCTGGCCTGTCCTACACTCACTCACCCCCGTCTGGCCTGTCCTACACTCACTCACCCCCGGTCTGGCCAGTCCTACACTCACTCACCCCCGGTTGGCCAGTCCTACACTCACTCACCCCCGGTCTGGCCTGTCCTACACTCACTCACCCCCGGTCTGGCCTGTCCTACACTCACTCACCCCCGGTCTGGCCTGTCCTACACTCACTCACCCCCGGTCTGGCCTGTCCTACACTCACTCACCCCCGGTCTGGCCCGTCCTACACTCACTCACCCCCAGTCTGGCCTGTCCTACACTCACTCACCCCCGGTCTGGCCTGGCCTGTGTAGGACTGGCCAGACCGGGGGTGAGTGAGTGTGGGACAGGCCAGACTGGGGGTGAGTGAGTGTAGGACAGGCCAGACCGGGGGTGAGTGTGGGACAGGCCAGACCGGGGGTGAGTGTGGGACAGGCCAGACTGGGGGTGAGTGAGTGTAGGACAGGCCAGACCGGGGGTGAGTGAGTGTAGGCCAGACCGGGGGTGAGTGTGGGACAGGCCAGACCGGGGGTGAGTGAGTGTAGGAGGCAGGGTCAGACTGGGCTGTCGGGGGCAGCCCAGTCCGACCTTTGCCGGCGCTCCCCCTACTAACTGTTCCTCCCCTGACGCGTTCAATTTATACGCGCTCGGGGAGGACGTCAGACAGGGGGCCCTGTGGGGGGGGGTTAGGGGACGCGGCTGGGGCACATGCAGGGCCCCTGGGGCGGGAGCCCCGGTGGGCCCTGAACCTCCAGTCCGACACTGAACCCCCCAGTCCGACACAGGTAGGAGGGGCCAGACCGGGGGTGAGTGAGTGTAGGAGGGGCCAGACCATTGCTCTCACTGTATAATGTGCTGGGGATACCTTCACCCATTGCTCTCACTGTATAATGTGCTGGGGGGGTACATTTACCCATTGCTCTCACTGTATAATGTGCTGGGGATACCATACCCATTGCTCTCACTGTATAATGTGCTGGGGATACCATCACCCATTGCTCTCACTGTATGATGTGCTGGGGATACCATACCCATTGGTCTCACTGTATAATGTGCTGGGGATACCATACCCATTGCTCTCACTGTATAATGTGCTGGGGATAACATCACCCATTGCTCTCACTGTATAATGTGCTGGGGATACCATACCCATTGCTCTCACTGTATAATGTGCTGGGGATACATTCACCCATTGCTCTCACTGTATAATGTGCTGGGGATACCATACCCATTGCTCTCACTGTATAATGTGCTGGGGATACCTTCACCCATTGCTCTCACTGTATAATGTGCTGGGGGGGTACATTTACCCATTGCTCTCACTGTATAATGTGCTGGGGATACCATACCCATTGCTCTCACTGTATAATGTGCTGGAGATACCATACCCATTGCTCTCATTGTATAATGTGCTGGGGATACCATACCCATGCTCTCACTGTATAATGTGCTGGGGATACCATACCCATTGCTCTCGCTGTATAATGTGCTGGGGGGTTTATTTACCCATTGCTCTCACTGTATAATGTGCTGGGGGGTACATTTACCCATTGCTCTCACTGTATAATGTGCTGGGGATACCATACCCATTGCTCTCACTGTATAATTTGCTGGGGATACCATACCCCTTGTTCTCACTGTATAATGTGCTGGGGATACCATACCCATTGCTCTCACTGTATAATGTGCTGGGGATACCATACCCATTGCTCTCACTGTGTAATGTGCTGGGATTACCATACCCATTGCTCTCACTGTATAATGTGCTGGGGATACCATACCCATTGCTCTCATTGTATAATATGCTGGGGATACCATACCCATTGCTCTCATTGTATAATGTGCTGGGGATACCATACCCATTGCTCTCACTGTATAATGTGCTGGGGATACCATACCCATTGCTCTCACTGTATAATGTGCTGGGGGTACCATACCCATTGCTCTCACTGTATAATGTGCTGGGGATACCATACCCATTGCTCTCACTGCATAATGTGCTGGGGATACCATCACCCATTGCTCTCACTGTATGATGTGCTGGGGATACCATACCCATTGGTCTCACTGTATAATGTGCTGGGGATACCATACCCATTGCTCTCACTGTATAATGTGCTGGGGATAACATCACCCATTGCTCTCACTGTATAATGTGCTGGGGATACCATACCCATTGCTCTCACTGTATAATGTGCTGGGGATAACATCACCCATTGATCTCACTGTATAATGTGCTGGGGGGGTACATTTACCCATTGCTCTCACTGTATAATGTGCTGGGGATACCCTACCCATTGCTCTCACTGTATAATGTGCTGGGGATACCATACCCATTGCTCTCACTGTATAATGTGCTGGGGATAACATCACCCATTGCTCTCACTGTATAATGTGCTGGGGGTACCATACCCATTGCTCTCACTGTATAATGTGCTGGGGATACCATACCCATTGCTCTCACTGCATAATGTGCTGGGGATACCATACCCATTGCTCTCACTGTATAATGTGCTGGGGATACCATACCCATTGCTCTCACTGTATAATGTGCTGGGGGTACCATACCCATTGCTCTCACTGTATAATGTGCTGGGGATACCATACCCATTGCTCTCACTGCATAATGTGCTGGGGATACCATCACCCATTGCTCTCACTGTATGATGTGCTGGGGATACCATACCCATTGGTCTCACTGTATAATGTGCTGGGGATACCATACCCATTGCTCTCACTGTATAATGTGCTGGGGATAACATCACCCATTGCTCTCACTGTATAATGTGCTGGGGATACCATACCCATTGCTCTCACTG
The DNA here is from genome assembly GCF_000004195.4 of Xenopus tropicalis. NCBI lineage: Eukaryota > Metazoa > Chordata > Amphibia > Anura > Pipidae > Xenopus > Xenopus tropicalis. Next base: position 702,422 of record NC_030677.2, read on the forward strand.
TATAATGTGCTGGGGATAACATCACCCATTGATCTCACTGTATAATGTGCTGGGGGGGTACATTTACCCATTGCTCTCACTGTATAATGTGCTGGGGATACCCTACCCATTGCTCTCACTGTATAATGTGCTGGGGATACCATACCCATTGCTCTCACTGTATAATGTGCTGGGGATAACATCACCCATTGCTCTCACTGTATAATGTGCTGGGGATACCATACCCATTGCTCTCACTTTATAATGTGCTGGGGGTACCATACCCATTGCTCTCACTGTATAATGTGCTGGGGATACCATACCCATTGCTCTCACTGTATAATGTGCTGGGGGGGTACATTTACCCATTGCTCTCACTGTATAATGTGCTGGGGATACCATACCCATTGCTCTCACTTTATAATGTGCTGGGGATACCATACCCATTGCTCTCACTGTATAATGTGCTGGGGATAACATCACCCATTGCTCTCACTGTATAATGTGCTGGGGGGGGTACATTTACCCATTGCTCTCACTGTATAATGTGCTGGGGATACCATCACCCATTGCTCTCACTGTATAATGTGCTGGGGATACCATACCCATTGCTCTCACTGTATAATGTGCTGGGGATAACATCACCCATTGCTCTCACTGTATAATGTGCTGGGGGGTACATTTACCCATTGCTCTCACTGTATGATGTGGTGGGGATACCATCACCCATTACTCTCACTGTATAATGTGCTGGGGATACCATACCCATTGCTCTCACTGTATAATGTGCTGGGGATACCATACCCATTGCTCTCACTGTATAATGTGCTGGGGATACCATACCCATTGCTCTCACTGTATGATGTGGTGGGAATACCATCACCCATTACTCTCACTGTATAATGTGCTGGGGATACCATACCCATTGCTCTCACTGTATAATGTGCTGGGGATAACATCACCCATTGCTCTCACTGTATAATGTGCTGGGGGGTACATTTACCCATTGCTCTCACTGTATGATGTGGTGGGGATACCATCACCCATTGCTCTCACTGTATAATGTGCTGGGGGGGTACATTTACCCATTGCTCTCACTGTATAATGTGCTGGGGATACCATACCCATTGCTCTCACTGTATAATGTGCTGGAGATACCATACCCATTGGTCTCACTGTATAATGTGCTGGGGATACCATACCCATTGCTCTCACTGTATAATGTGCTGGGGGTACCATACCCATTGCTCTCACTGTATAATGTGCTGGAGATACCATACCCATTGCTCTCACTGTATAATGTGCTGGGGATACCATACCCATTGCTCTCACTGTATAATGTGCTGGGGGTACCATACCCATTGCTCTCACTGTATAATGTGCTGGGGATACCATACCCATTACTCTCACTGTATAATGTGCTGGGGGTACTATACCCATTGCTCTCACTGTATAATGTGCTGGGGATATCATACCCATTGCTCTCACTGTATAATGTGCTGGGGGTACCATACCCATTGCTCTCACTGTATAATGTGCTGGGGATACCATACCCATTGCTCTCACTGTATAATGTGCTGGGGATACCATACCCATTGCTCTCACTGTATAATGTGCTGGGGGTACCATACCAATTGCTCTCACTGTATAATGTGCTGGGGATACCATACCCATTGCTCTCACTGTATAATGTGCTGGGGATACCATACCCATTGCTCTCACTGTATAATGTGCTGGGGATACCATACCCATTGCTCTCACTGTATAATGTGCTGGGGATACCATACCCATTGCTCTCACTGTATAATGTGCTGGGGATACCATACCCATTGCTCTCACTGTATAATGTGCTGGGGGTACCATACCCATTGCTCTCACTGTATAATGTGCTGGGGGTACCATACCCATTGCTCTCACTGTATAATGTGCTGGGGGTACCATACCCATAGCCTCTGGACTCCTTGTTATTAAATGCACCCTCAGAGTGAGCTGACAGGAGGTGTGTAGGCGGCACTAGGACCCAGGGAGGAGGGAGTCCTTGGCACTATTAGAAGAGAAGCTCTTTGCTCTGAGCTCAGTGAGACTGCTGCTGCCGGTCGGTATGGAACTGCTCCCACTACTCTGCCACCCCGGCTGGTTCTGCTGCTGTGTGGGGCTGATAATTATCCTGCGCCTCCGGAGGAGGAAACCCTGGGACCCCAGCAAGTGCTCAGTCTCCCTGGCCGGCAAAACCGCCATAGTGACCGGGGCCAACACAGGTAATTGTCACTCACATAGAGCGTTAGCTCCTGGGGCCAGAAGGCTGATACATGGGAAGGGCTCAGTGTCAGGAGAAGCTGAATTTTCCTTTCACTTTTCTTTTCTATGGCTTTGTGCCAGGTCTTCTCCCAAGGGCATATACAGGCATGTCCAAACAACTCTATAACTGTGGGACTGGGCCATGGGGTTGGACTGCGGGACTGGGCCGTGGGGTTGAACTGCGGGACCGGGCCGTGGGGTTGGACTGCGGGACCGGGCCGTGGGGTTGAACTGCGGGACCGGGCCGTGGGGTTGGACTGCGGGACCGGGCTGTGGGGTTGGACTGCGGGACCGGGCCGTGGGGTTGAACTGTGGGACCGGGCTGTGGGGTGGGACTGCGGGACCGACCTGTGGGGTGGGACTGCGGGACCGACCTGTGGGGTGGGACTGCGGGACCGACCTGTGGGGTGGGACTGCGGGACCGGGCCGTGGGGTTGGACTGCGGGACCGGGCCGTGGGGTTGAACTGCGGGACCGGGCCGTGGGGTTGAACTGCGGGACCGGGCCGTGGGGTTGAACTGCGGGACCGGGCTGTGGGGTGGGACTGCGGGACCGGGCTGTGGGGTGGGACTGCGGGACCGGGCTGTGGGGTGGAACTGCGGGACCGGGCTGTGGGGTTGAACTGCGGGACCGGGCTGTGGGGTTGAACTGCGGGACCGGGCTGTGGGGTTGAACTGCGGGACCGGACTGTGGGGTTGAACTGCGGGACCGGGCTGTGGGGTGGGACTGCGGGACCGGGCCGTGGGGTGGGACTGCGGGACCGGACTGTGGGGTTGAACTGCGGGACCGGGCTGTGGGGTGGGACTGCGGGACCGGGCCGTGGGGTGGGACTGCGGGACCGGGCCGTGGGGTTGAACTGCGGGACCGGGCCGTGGGGTTGAACTGCGGGACCGGGCCGTGGGGTTGAACTGCGGGACCGGACTGTGGGGTTGAACTGCGGGACCGGACTGTGGGGTTGAACTGCGGGACCGGGCTGTGGGGTTGAACTGCGGGACCGGGCTGTGGGGTTGAACTGCGGGACCGGGCTGTGGGGTGGGACTGCGGGACCGGGCTGTGGGGTTGAACTGCGGGACCGGGCCGTGGGGTGGGACTGCGGGACCGGGCCGTGGGGTTGAACTGTGGGACCGGGCCGTGGGGTTGAACTGTGGGACCGGGCTGTGGGGTGGGACTGCGGGACCGGGCTGTGGGGTTGAACTGTGGGACCGGGCTGTGGGGTTGAACTGTGGGACCGGGCTGTGGGGTTGAACTGCGGGACCGGGCTGTGGGGTTGAACTGCGGGACCGGGCCGTGGGGTGGGACTGCGGGACCGGGCCGTGGGGTTGAACTGCGGGACCGGGCCGTGGGGTTGAACTGCGGGACCGGGCCGTGGGGTTGGACTGCGGGACCGGGCCGTGGGGTTGGACTGCGGGACCGGGCCGTGGGGTTGAACTGCGGGACCGGGCCGTGGGGTTGAACTGCGGGACCGGGCCGTGGGGTTGAACTGCGGGACCGGGCCGTGGGGTTGGACTGCGGGACCGGGCCGTGGGGTTGGACTGCGGGACCGGGCCGTGGGGTTGAACTGCGGGACCGGGCCGTGGGGTTGGACTGCGGGACCGGGCCGTGGGGTTGAACTGCGGGACCGGGCCGTGGGGTTGGACTGCGGGACCGGGCCGTGGGGTTGGACTGCGGGACCGGGCCGTGGGGTTGGACTGCGGGACCGGGCCGTGGGGTTGGACTGCGGGACCGGGCCGTGGGGTTGGACTGCGGGACCGGGCCGTGGGGTTGGACTGCGGGACCGGGCCGTGGGGTTGGACTGCGGGACCGGGCCGTGGGGTTGAACTGCGGGACCGGGCCGTGGGGTTGGACTGCGGGACCGGGCCGTGGGGTTGGACTGCGGGACCGGGCCGTGGGGTTGGACTGCGGGACCGGGCCGTGGGGTTGGACTGCGGGACCGGGCCGTGGGGTTGGACTGCGGGACCGGGCCGTGGGGTTGGACTGCGGGACCGGGCTGTGGGGTTGGACTGTGGGGTTGGCCTGTGGGACTGGGCTGTGCATTCCCCTACTGAACCCCCCCATATATATAATATTCACCTATATGTATCTGGCACTGAGGCCTGGGGGGTCAAATTCCTGCTGCTCCGAGGGGCCCCGTGTTATTAAGGGAAACTGACACAGTGGAAGTGGGAGGAGGGGATTCCGGCATCAGCAAAGGAAGTGGATCTTTACAATAACATTCCCTTATGGAATCCCCTGCCTGGGGCTGGAAGCAGTTTGATGTTAGTGGATAAGTTTATGGCAGAACCTAATGACTAAATGTCTCAGGACTCATCTACCCCCCCCCCCCCAGGGGGGTTTTTATATTCTGTTCCACCCCTGGGGGTCCCCTGGGCACCTCCAGCCCTGGCAAAGCCCAACCCTTCCCAATAGGATGCCCAGCCTTACCAAGGTTGGGTGAGACATACAGGGGCCCCATATGGGCAGCTTGACTCAGGGTGGGGGGCGCTAAGGAGCTGGTTACCCCCTCAGCACATAACTGCCCCCACTTATCTCCCAGAGAGCATTGCACATTAACTGAAACCACTGCCCCCAGAGTAGATGAAACAATTGCCCCTGGTGCAAGAGTGGGGGAGGGGAAAGCACAATGCAGGCAGATTGCCCGGAGTTCAGTGGCCCCGAGGCCCCAAGGCCACACACAGTGATGTACAGGAGATAATGCTGCAGATAACAGCCCCTTAGCTAATCATTCACTTGCCCTACTGCCCTGCGCACCCCCAGGTGAAGGCCGGGGAATCCTGACGCGCAACATCAGGGGGTGAGAACAGTTCAGGCAAATTCCGTTACTGACAGAAGGGTCCGGCTATACTTCCAACATCATTGGGTATTTGTATCGAATGCTATAATGCACTATATGCTGCCTGGGGGTTACAGGTAACGCACACAGTATAATCTCCTGCACTATATGCTGCCTGGGGGTTACAGGTAACGCACACAGTATAATCTCCTGCACTATATGCTGCCTGGGGGTTACAGGTAACGCACACAGTATAATCTCCTGCACTATATGCTGCCTGGGGGTTACAGGTAACGCACACAGTATAATCTCCTGCACTATATGCTGCCTGGGGGTTACAGGTAACGCACACAGTATAATCTCCTGCACTATATGCTGCCTGGGGGTTACAGGTAACGCACACAGTATAATCTCCTGCACTATATGCTGCCTGGGGGTTACAGGTAACGCACACAGTATAATCTCCTGCACTATATGCTGCCTGGGGGTTACAGGTAACGCACACAGTATAATCTCCTGCACTATATGCTGCCTGGGGGTTACAGGTAACGCACACAGTATAATCTCCTGCACTATATGCTGCCTGGGGGTTACAGGTAACGCACACAGTATAATCTCCTGCACTATATGCTGCCTGGGGGTTACAGGTAACGCACACAGTATAATCTCCTGCACTATATGCTGCCTGGGGGTTACAGGTAACGCACACAGTTTAATCTCCTGCACTATATGCTGCCTGGGGGTTACAGGTAACGCACACAGTATAATCTCCTGCACTATATGCTGCCTGGGGGTTACAGGTAACGCACACAGTATAATCTCCTGCACTATATGCTGCCTGGGGGTTACAGGTAACGCACACAGTTTAATCTCCTGCACTATATGCTGCCTGGGGGTTACAGGTAACGCACACAGTTTAATCTCCTGCACTATATGCTGCCCGGGGGTTACAGGTACTGCTCACAGTTTAATCTCCTGCACTAAATACTGGCTGGGAATGACACATTAGGCAATACACAGAGTATTATTATCTCCTGTACTATATGACTGTTGGGGGTTGGCTGTTCTGTGACCCTTGCCCATAGCTTGTTGGCCCTTTCTTTGGTTCCAGGCATCGGGAAATGCGTTGCTATGGACCTTGCCAGGAGGAATGCCCGGGTGATCCTGGCGTGCCGGAGCCGAGAGCGGGGCCAGAGGGCATTGGAGGAAATCCGCAGGCAGACAGGGAACGGGGCGGTGCTACTGGAGATGTTGGACACAAGCAGTATGGCGTCTGTGCGCGCCTTCGCCGACCGTATCCTTCAGCAGGAGAAGCGCCTGGATATCCTTATCAACAACGCTGGGGCCTCAGGTACCAACAAACTGCAGTGGAACAACTCTCAAATATGATTGGGCCATGGGGGTGTGGCCCCTAGGAATATACCAGTAAATAATAGTAGTGGTTCCGCAGGGGTGTGGCCCCTAGGAATATACCAGTAAATAATAGTAGTGGTTCCGCAGGGGTGTGGCCCCTAGGAATATACCAGTAAATAATAGTAGTGGTTCCGCAAGGGTGTGGCCCCTAGGAATATACCAGTAAATAATAGTAGTGGTTCCGCAAGGGTGTGGCCCCTAGGAATATACCAGTAAATAATAGTAGTGGTTCCGCAAGGGTGTGGCCCCTAGGAATATGCCAGTAAATAATAGTAGTGGTTCCGCAAGGGTGTGGCCCCTAGGAATATGCCAGTAAATAATAGTAGTGGTTCCGCAGGGGTGTGGCCCCTAGGAATATACCAGTAAATAATAGTAGTGGTTCCGCAAGGGTGTGGCCCCTAGGAATATGCCAGTAAATAATAGTAGTGGTTCTGCAAGGGTGTGGCCCCTAGGAATATGCCAGTAAATAATAGTAGTGGTTCCGCAGGGGTGTGGCCCCTAGGAATATACCAGTAAATAATAGTAGTGGTTCCGCAAGGGTGTGGCCCCTAGGAATATGCCAGTAAATAATAGTAGTGGTTCCGCAAGGGTGTGGCCCCTAGGAATATGCCAGTAAATAATAGTAGTGGTTCCGCAGGGGTGTGGCCCCTAGGAATATACCAGTAAATAATAGTAGTGGTTCCGCAAGGGTGTGGCCCCTAGGAATATGCCAGTAAATAATAGTAGTGGTTCCGCAAGGGTGTGGCCTCTAGGAATATACCAGTAAATAATAGTAGTGGTTCCGCAAGGGTGTGGCCCCTAGGAATATGCCAGTAAATAATAGTAGTGGTTCCGCAAGGGTGTGGCCTCTAGGAATATGCCAGTAAATAATAGTAGTGGTTCCGCAAGGGTGTGGCCCCTAGGAATATACCAGTAAATAATAGTAGTGGTTCCGCAAGGGTGTGGCCCCTAGGAATATACCAGTAAATAATAGTAGTGGTTCCGCAAGGGTGTGGCCTCTAGGAATATGCCAGTAAATAATAGTAGTGGTTCCGCAAGGGTGTGGCCTCTAGGAATATGCCAGTAAATAATAGTAGTGGTTCCGCAGGGGTGTGGCTTCCCTCACATGATCACTATTCCCCTCACAGACATTTCTTTGCAGGATTGCCCCATTCCATGACAGCCGAGGGCTTGGAGAACACATTTGCTACAAATCACTTGGGCCCCTTCCTGCTCACCAACCTGCTCACAGGTAAGTACCCACCTCCCACTGACCCCCATCTGTAACTCATAGTGGCTCCTTTCTCCCTGGGGCCCCTCCTCTTTCCTTGCGGAGTGTGTGCCATGCGCTAGTCACTCACCCCCCAGCCTGGGGCGCCAGTACCTCGTGGGCCGGCTCAGCTGACCCCCCCATACCCTATGTCTCTGTAGGTCTCATGAGGAAATCTGCCCCCAGTCGCATTGTCTTTGTTTCCTCGTTTAACCACAAGAATGGGGAGATCCATCTCAGCTGCCTGAGGGGGCAGAATATCCGCGGGTTCCGCCCAGATTACCCCTATAACTGCTCCAAACTCATGAACATCATGTGCGCCAATGAGTTCGCCCGGAGACTGCGCGGAACTGGTCAGTATGTGTGGGGGGAGGAGCCACGACTCCATGTTTGTCAGATCCTTATCTTCTGTGAGTGATTGTGGGTGGGTGAGTGAGTGTGAGTGATTGTGGGTGGGTGAGTGAGTGATTGTGGGTGGGTGAGTGAGTGTGAGTGATTGTGGGTGGGTGAGTGAGTGAGTGTGAGTGATTGTGGGTGGGTGAGTGAGTGATTGTGGGTGGGTGTGTGAGTGATTGTGGGTGGGTGAGTGATGGTGGGTGAGTGACTGTGGGTAATTGTGGGTGGGTGAGTGATGGTGGGTGAGTGACTGTGGGTAATTGTGGGTGGGTGAGTGATGGTGGGTGAGTGACTGTGGGTAATTGTGGGTGGGTGAGTGATGGTGGGTGAGTGACTGTGGGTAATTGTGGGTGGGTGAGTGATGGTGGGTGAGTGACTGTGGGTAATTGTGGGTGGGTGAGTGATGGTGGGTGAGTGACTGTGGGTAATTGTGGGTGGGTGAGTGATGGTGGGTGAGTGACTGTGGGTAATTGTGGGTGGGTGAGTGATGGTGGGTGAGTGACTGTGGGTAATTGTGGGTGGGTGAGTGACTGTGGGTAATTGTGGGTGGGTGAGTGATTGTGGGTGAGTGAGTGTGAGTGATTGTGGGTGGGTAAGTGAGTGTGAGTGATTGTGGGTGGGTGAGTGAATGTGGGTGATTGTGGGTGGGTAAGTGAGTGTGGGTTATTGTGGGTGGGTGAGTGTGGGTGATTGTGGGTTGGTGAGTGATTGTGGGTAATTGTGGGTGGGTGAGTGATGGTGGGTGAGTGACTGTGGGTAATTGTGGGTGGGTGAGTGATGGTGGGTAATTGTGGGTGGGTAAGTGAGTGTGGGTGGGTGAGTGTAAGTGATTGTGGGCGGGTGAGTGTGATTGTGGGTGGGTGAGTGTGATTGTGGGTGGGTGAGTGGTTGTGGGTGGGTAAGTGAGTGTGGGTGATTGTGGGCTGGTGAGTGATTGTGGGTAATTGTGGGTGAGTGAGTGATTGTGGGTAATTGTGGGTGGGTGAGTGATGGTGGGTAATTGTGGGTGAGTGATTGTGGGTGGGTAAGTGAGTGTGGGTGATTGTGGGTGGGTGAGTGTAAGTGATTGTGGGTGGGTGAGTGATTGTGGGTGGGTGAGTGTGAGTGAGTGTATGGTTATGCGTGTGTATGTGAGTGAGTGTATGGTTATGTGTGTATGTGAGTGTGAGTAGAAGTGAGTGTGAGTGAGTGTATGGTTATGCGTGTGTATGTGAGTGCCGGGGGGGTATAGAGTACCATTACGTGGATGTTAGTGCCCCCACACTCTGTGCCTCACACACTGGGTTCTGTAGGGGTGTTAGTGCCCCCCACACTCTGTGCCTCACACACTGGGTTCTGTAGGGGTGTTAGTGCCCCCCACACTCTGTGCCTCACACACTGGGTTCTGTAGGGGTGTTAGTGCCCCCCACACTCTGTGCCTCACACACTGGGTTCCGTAGGGGTGTTAGTGCCCCCCACACTCTGTGCCTCACACACTGGGTTCCGTAGGGGTGTTAGTGCCCCCCACACTCTGTGCCTCACACACTGGGTTCCGTAGGGGTGTTAGTGCCCCCCACACTCTGTGCCTCACACACTGGGTTCCGTAGGGGTGTTAGTGCCCCCACACTCTCTGCCTCACACACTGGGTTCCGTAGGGGTGTTAGTGCCCCCACACTCTGTGCCTCACACACTGGGTTCTGTAGGGGTGTTAGTGCCCCCCACACTCTGTGCCTCACACACTGGGTTCTGTAGGGGTGTTAGTGCCCCCCACACTCTGTGCCTCACACACTGGGTTCTGTAGGGGTGTTAGTGCCCCCCACACTCTGTGCCTCACACACTGGGTTCTGTAGGGGTGTTAGTGCCCCCCACACTCTGTGCCTCACACACTGGGTTCTGTAGGGGTGTTAGTGCCCCCACACTCTGTGCCTCACACACTGGGTTCTGTAGGGGTGTTAGTGCCCCCCACACTCTGTGCCTCACACACTGGGTTCTGTAGGGGTGTTAGTGCCCCCCACACTCTGTGCCTCACACACTGGGTTCTGTAGGGGTGTTAGTGCCCCCCACACTCTGTGCCTCACACACTGGGTTCTGTAGGGGTGTTAGTGCCCCCCACACTCTGTGCCTCACACACTGGGTTCTGTAGGGGTGTTAGTGCCCCCCACACTCTGTGCCTCACACACTGGGTTCTGTAGGGGTGACAGTGACCAGCCTGGACCCCGGGATAGTGATGACGGAGGCCGTTAGGTACTACAGCATCTTCATCCGACTCATCTTCAAATCCATCGGCTTCTTTTTCTTCAGGGTAAGTGTGGGGCCCCCCCCTGGGGCGGGGTCAGGCAAGCATTTACCAGGGGGAGGGGCATGGAGTGCATAACAAGCAGTGGGAGGGACTAGGAGACTATGATGGCAGGGGGAGGGACTAGAAGACTATGATACCAGGGGGAGGGGCATGGAGTGTATAACAAGCAGTGGGAGGAACTAGGAGACTATGATGGCAGGGGGAGGGGCATGGAGTGCATAACAAGCAGTGGGAGGGACTAGGAGACTATGATGGCAGGGGGAGGGACTAGAAGACTATGATACCAGGGGGAGGGGCATGGAGTGTATAACAAGCAGTGGGAGGAACTAGAAGACTATGATGGCAGGCGGAGGGGCAGGGAGTGTATAACAAGCAGTGGGAGGGACTAGAAGACTATGATGGCAGGCGGAGGGGCAGGGAGTGTATAACAAGCAGTGGGAGGGACTAGAAGACTATGATGGCAGGCGGAGGGGCAGGGAGTGTATAACAAGCAGTGGGAGGGACTAGAAGACTATGATGGCAGGCGGAGGGGCAGGGAGTGTATAACAAGCAGTGGGAGGGACTAGGAGACTATGATGGCAGGGGGAGGGACTAGAAGACTATGATACCAGGGGGAGGGGCATGGAGTGCATAACCAGCAGTGGGAGTAACTAGGAGACTATGATGGCAGGGGGAGGGACTAGAAGACTATGATACCAGGGGGAGGGGCATGGAGTGTATAACAAGCAGTGGGAGGAACTAGGAGACTATGATGGCAGGGGGAGGGGCAGGGAGTGTATAACAAGCAGTGGGAGGGACTAGGAGACTATGATGGCAGGGGGAGGGGCAAGGCTTGAGCTCTGATGGGCATGTTTGTGGGAGGAGGGAGGGGGTAAGGAGGGATGTAGGGGGGTTTGAGGGGCAGAATCGTGGGCCATGTATTGGGTGATACTGATTGGTGTTTCCCCCACAGACGCCAGAGGAGGGCGCTGTCAGTACCATATTCTGTGCTGTATCAGAGGAAGCGGAGGGGCTGACAGAGAAGTACATAGACTGTGACTGTATGTTGGCCCTGCCCAGCCCAGCGGCCCGGGACCCCCCAGTCACCGCCAAACTGTGGGAGGCCTGTGAGCAAGCGGTGGGGCTGCCCCCCAGCCCCCCCAAATAGAGCCTTCAGGGGCCACGTATGGGTACGGGATCATGGGCCTACTGGGGATTTGTTATATGATCCCTCAGGTGCCACTGGCTCCCCGTCTCCCCCCCAGATACCCCTCACCCTCTGGGACCAGTAACACAAGGCCAGTGAGCCCCCCTGCCCCCCCATATATGGCTGTTACCCCAGTGCTGGGCTGTACCCCCCTAGGAATGGATAACAGGATTGGCCCCCAGATGAGCCCACTGTGTGGATCTGTTGCCCCCGGAGACTGTGTGGCTGCTCTGAATTATTCTCTCTCCACTGCCTCGTTGCTATGCTCTGTCACCCCAGCAACCAAAAGTGAATTATTTGTTATAAAATGAAAGTCAAGTTGCAGATGGTCTCAGTGTAACAATATGTACAGCGAGGTGCCGGGGTGGGAGAACAGCCCCCAGCAGGGCAGAGTACAGGAGAACAGCCCCCAGCAGGGCAGAGTACAGGAGAACAGCCCCCAGTAGGGCAGAGTACAGGAGAACAGCCCCCAGCAGGGCAGAGTACAGGAGAACAGCCCCCAGTAGGGCAGAGTACAGGAGAACCGCCCCCAGCAGGGCAGAGTACAGGAGAACCGCCCCCAGCAGGGCAGAGTACAGGAGAACAGCCCCCAGTAGGGCAGAGTACAGGAGAACAGCCCCCAGTAGGGCAGAGTACAGGAGAACCGCCCCCAGTAGGGCAGAGTACAGGAGAACCGCCCCCAGTAGGGCAGAGTACAGGAGAACCGCCCCCAGTAGGGCAGAGTACAGGAGAACAGCCCCCAGCAGGGCAGAGTACAGGAGAACAGCCCCCAGCAGGGCAGAGTACAGGAGAACAGCCCCCAGTAGGGCAGAGTACAGGAGAACAGTCCCCAGCAGGGCAGAGTACAGGAGAACAGCCCCCAGCAGGGCAGAGTACAGGAGAACAGCCCCCAGTAGGGCAGAGTACAGGAGAACAGCCCCCAGCAGGGCAGAGTACAGGAGAACAGCCCCCAGTAGGGCAGAGTACAGGAGAACCGCCCCCAGCAGGGCAGAGTACAGGAGAACCGCCCCCAGCAGGGCAGAGTACAGGAGAACAGCCCCCAGTAGGGCAGAGTACAGGAGAACAGCCCCCAGTAGGGGCAGAGTACAGGAGAACCGCCCCCAGTAGGGCAGAGTACAGGAGAACAGCCCCCAGTAGGGCAGAGTACAGGAGAACAGCCCCCAGTAGGGCAGAGTACAGGAGAACCGCCCCCAGTAGGGCAGAGTACAGGAGAACCGCCCCCAGTAGGGCAGAGTACAGGAGAACCGCCCCCAGTAGGGCAGAGTACAGGAGAACAGCCCCCAGCAGGGCAGAGTACAGGAGAACAGCCCCCAGCAGGGCAGAGTACAGGAGAACAGCCCCCAGCAGGGCAGAGTACAGGAGAACAGCCCCCAGCAGGGCAGAGTACAGGTAAGTTACCCCGGGCAGGGCTACTGGGGGCACCATTGCTTATGACTCTATAGGGTGATTTCTCTGTACCCCATGAGTGCATGCAGTAAGGCAGCCCCACACTCACATACACACACACTCACTCACACTCACATACACTCACACACTCACACTTACACTCACATACAGACAAATGAGACAATACAGGGTGATTAGTGCCCTCGGCTTTACTGGGAATTTATATAAAGTGCAAGAGGCCCCTATGTACAATAAGGCACGGCCGTACCCCCCACCCCCGGGCACAGCTACTGGTCATACCCAGCCTCTCTCTGATCCCAGGGGGTGTACCAGAGGCCCCCCCATACCCCAGAGTCATGTGATATCCAGGGGGTGTGCCCACTGCTGTAGGACAGACAGGTCCATGTGGGGGGCCCCCCATACCCCAGAGTCATGTGATATCCAGGGGGTGTGCCCACTGCTGTAGGACAGACAGGTCCATGTGGGGGGGCCCCCCAATACCCCCGGGTCACCGCCAGCTAATGGCGACCTGCAGCTTCTCCTTGCGGGCCCAGTCCTGCAGCTTGTGGAAGTCCCTGCAGGTGACATGGCGGCAGTCAGACAGGTCGAGAGATGCCAAGCGATTGTCGGACCTGAGCAGCAGGGTGGCCCCCCACTGGGTGACTTGGCTCCGACACAGGGAGACCCCCCGCAAGCTGCGCAGGGGGGCCGGGGGCACCAGGGACAGGACAGTCTCAAACACCAGATCCAGCAGCACCGGGACCCCCCATAGGGACAGATTCTCCAGTTTGGGGCTTCCGCTAAACAGCGACACTAAGGTGCCCCCCAAAGTGTGCTGAAAGCCCGGGGGTACGGGGTCCCCCCCTTCCAGCAGCAGGGAGAAGCTGTGCAGGTGTGGGAGGGGTATGGGATTGTGCCCCCAGGGGGGCAGCTCAGCCCCCGGCTCCAGGTTATACACGGGGCGGGCACAGGGGGCAAGGTGGCACTGGAAGGAGCGGAGCTTCGGGCACAGTCTCAGCAGGGCATCCAGCGACTGCCCCTCACCCCAACGCACATTCTGAATGGATAGGAACAGCAGCTCCTTGCCCACCCCCTCCAGGGAGCCAATCAGCTCCTCCAGGCTCCTCTCTGCCTGCCCCGGGCAGTGTAGGGTCAGCTGGGTAACATGATGCCAGGGCACAAGGGTCGGCCCCCCCTGACTGCCAAGGGCAATGGCCACGTCCCTCACCCGGGGGCACAGGGAGGCCACTATCTCCAGATCCTCCTCCTCTATATCGTCCAACTTGTTCAGCTGCAGGAGGGGCCCTGCCCGATCCCTGCCCTCGGTCCCTGCCCAATCCCTGCCCGGGGCCCCTGCCCAATCCCTGCCCGGGGCCCCTGGGCACAGAGTCCCGTCAGGATGCCCCCTGCTTCCCTTGTCTGTCAGGCCCCTGGTACTCGCCAGCTGTGCCAGGGAGGGGAAGCCAGGCAGGGTGCTTTTGGGCTCCGGGCAGGGATTGGCACGGAGGAGCTTTAGGACCTGGGACAGGGCCGGGTTACACACCTGCTCCAGAGAGGGCAGTGCCAGCAGCAGGAAGCACAGGGCATCCACCCACTGCTGGGGCACATTCTCCTGCTTCATGCCCCGCATCAGCAGCACCCGCAGGCCCTGGCACTGGAAGGTGCCCTGCTTAGGGCTGAACACCAGGTGGGGCAGGGAGGCGGCACTCAGCTTCCTACAGCCGGAGATATCCAATTCCCTGAGGCGCGGGCACCGAGCGCCAACTGCCAGCAGCACCTGACTGTCACTCTGGGTATCGGCCAAGCAGAGCTTTGTTAGGCGGGGCAGCCCCTCAATCAGCTGCGCCAGGGAGGCGGCGGGTACCCGGGTACAGGAGCCCAGATCCAGGGAGGTGAGAATCTGAGAGACAGGGGGCAGTACAGTCAGTACAGGGGGCACACAGACTGGGGGCAGTACAGTCAGTACAGGGGGCACACAGACAGGGGGCAGTACAGTCAGTACAGGGGGCACACAGACAGGGGGCAGTACAGTCAGTACAGGGGGCACACAGATAGGGGGCAGTACAGTCAGTACAGGGGGCACACAGACAGGGGGCAGTACAGTCAGTACAGGGGGCACACAGACAGGGGGCAGTACAGGGGGCACACAGACAGGGGGCAGTACAGTCAGTACAGGGGGCACACAGACAGGGGGCAGTACAGTCAGTACAGGGGGCACACAGACAGGGGGCAGTACAGTCAGTACAGGGGGCACACAGACAGGGGGCAGTACAGTCAGTACAGGGGGCACACAGACAGGGGGCAGTACAGGTGGCACACAGACAGGGGCAGTAACAGGCGGCACACAGACAGGGGGCAGTACAGTCAGTACAGGGGGCACACAGACAGGGGGCAGTACAGTCAGTACAGGGGGCACACAGACAGGGGGCAGTACAGGCGGCACACAGACAGGGGGCAGTACAGTCAGTACAGGGGGCAGTACAGGGGGCAGTACAGTCAGTACAGGGGGCACACAGACAGGGGGCAGTACAGGGGGCACACAGACAGGGGGCAGTACAGGCGGCACACAGACAGGGGACTTACCTTGCAGCGCCGGGCCACTAGGTGGGTGATGGCATTATTAACCAATCCTGCACAAGGGCGGAGACTCAGCTCAGTCAGGTGGGGCTGGAGTAACAAATGGAGGCCGGCCTTATTCAACTTGTGGGATTCTCCCAGAATCCTCAGTAGCTCCTGCACTATGGCACCAGCTGTGGGTATAATTGATAGACTGGTGGGCACAGGACTGGCACATAATGGCACAGCTGGGTATATACAGAGCTGAACAGCAACAAATACACATATCTGGGGTTCAGTAAGTAATGAGTGGGGGCAGCTGAGGCACAGCCCTCTGTCTGCTTGGCCCCTCCTCCTACAGCTCAGCTCCACCCACAGCAGGCCCAGACTGACAATCTGTGGGTACTGGGAATGCCGGGGGGGCTGTAAGGTGCCACAGACAGTCACTATTTATTGGGCTGGGGGGCTGTTTGTGCCTCTGGGTACTGGGAATGCCAGGGGGGCTGTAAGGTGCCAGAGACAGTCACTATTTATTGGGCTGGGGGGCTGTTTGTGCCTCTGGGTACTGGGAATACCAGGGGGGCTGTAAGGTGCCACAGACAGTCACTATTTATTGGGCTGGGTGGGGGGCTGTTTGTGCCTCTGGGTACTGGGAATGCCGGGGGGGCTGTAAGGTGCCACAGACAGTCACTATTTATTGGGCTGGGGGGGCTGTTTGTGCCTCTGGGTACTGGGAATGCCAGGGGGGCTGTAAGGTGCCACAGACAGTCACTATTTATTGGGCTGGGGGGGCTGTTTGTGCCTCTGGGTACTGGGAATGCCAGGGGGGCTGTAAGGTGCCACAGACAGTCACTATTTATTGGGCTGGGGGGGGGTTGTTTGTGCCTCTGGGTACTGGGAATGCCAGGGGGCTGTAAGGTGCCACAGACAGTCACTATTTATTGGGCTGGGGGGGGGTGTTTGTGCCTCTGGGTACTGGGAATGCCAGGGGGGCTGTAAGGTGCCACAGACAGTCACTATTTATTGGGCTGGGGGGGGGTGTTTGTGCCTCTGGGTACTGGGAATGCCAGGGGGGCTGTAAGGTGCCACAGACAGTCACTATTTATTGGGCTGGGGGGGGGCTGTTTGTGCCTCTGGGTACTGGGAATGCCAGGGGGCTGTAAGGTGCCACAGACAGTCACTATTTATTGGGCTGGGGGGGGCTGTTTGCGCCTCTGGGTACTGGGAATGCCAGGGGGGCTGTAAGGTGCCACAGACAGTCACTATTTATTGGGCTGGGGGGGTGTTTTGTGCCTCTGGGTACTGGGAATGCCAGGGGGGCTGTAAGGTGCCACAGACAGTCACTATTTATTGGGCTGGGGGGGCTGTTTGTGCCTCTGGGTACTGGGAATGCCAGGGGGGCTGTAAGGTGCCACAGACAGTCACTATTTATTGGGCTGGGGGGGGGGGCTGTTTGTGCCTCTGGGTACTGGGAATGCCAGGGGGGCTGTAAGGTGCCACAGACAGTCACTATTTATTGGGCTGGGGGGGGGGTGTTTGTGCCTCTGGGTACTGGGAATGCCAGGGGGGCTGTAAGGTGCCATAGACAGTCACTATTTATTGGGCTGGGGGGGTGTTTGTGCCTCTGGGTACTGGGAATGCCAGGGGGGCTGTAAGGTGCCACAGACAGTCACTATTTATTGGGCTGGGGGGGCTGTTTGTGCCTCTGGGTACTGGGAATGCCGGAGCCTATTCGGCCCCTCAGCCATAATGTATCCCTGCTCCTGACAGGAGGCTAAACAGTGAGGTGCTCCTCCCCCTATAGCCCCTCCCCTTATAGCTCCTCCCCCTAGAGCCCCTCCCCTAGAGCCCCCCTATTAGAGAAGTAACTCACACAGTTGGTTGAAGGGCCCCTCTATGTACATAAAGTTATATTCCTCCATGTACTTCTCTGTATAATCCTTCAGCCACAGGCTCTGCATATTCTCCGCAATGTTCTGTAGGCAGAGATCCGCCAGTGTGTGCAAGTCCCGCCCCCGCGGCATCTCTCTGCCAGTCCTGGTCCCGCCTACAGCAGAAATACAATGCACAATACAATAGATAAACCTTACCCTGTCCCTGATACTGTGCAGCCATTGGTTCCCCTACATTAGATACAGTCCCACCCCTGCCTGAGCCTGTCCCTGATACTGTGCAGCCATTGGTTCCCCTACATTAGATACAGTCCCACCCCTGCCTGAGCCTGTCCCTGATACTGTGCAGCCATTGGTTCCCCTACATTAGATACAGACCCCCCCTGCCTGAGCCTGTCCCTGATACTGTGCAGCCATTGGTTCCCCTACATTAGATACAGTCCCACCCCTGCCTGAGCCTGTCCCTGATACTGTGCAGCCATTGGTTCCCCTACATTAGGTACAAACCCCCCCCTGCCTGAGCCTGTCCCTGATACTGTGCAGCCATTGGTTCCCCTACATTAGATACAGTCCCACCCCTGCCTGAGCCTGTCCTGATACTGTGCAGCCATTGGTTCCCCTACATTAGGTACAGACCCCCCCTGCCTGAGCCTGTCCCTGATACTGTGCAGCCATTGGTTCCCCTACATTAGGTACAGACCCCCCCTGCCTGAGCCTGTCCCTGATACTGTGCAGCCATTGGTTCCCCTACATTAGGTACAGACCCCCCCTGCCTGAGCCTGTCCCTGATACTGTGCAGCCATTGGTTCCCCTACATTAGATACAGTCCCACCCCTGCCTGAGCCTGTCCCTGATACTGTGCAGCCATTGCTTCCCCTACATTAGATACAGTCCCACCCCTGCCTGAGCCTGTCCCTGATACTGTGCAGCCATTGGTTCCCCTACATTAGGTACAGACCCCCCCTGCCTGAGCCTGTCCCTGATACTGTGCAGCCATTGCTTCCCCTACATTAGATACAGTCCCACCCCTGCCTGAGCCTGTCCTGACACTGTGCAGCCATTGCTTCCCCTACATTAGATACAGACCCAGCCCTGCCTGAGCCTGTCCCTGATACTGTGCAGCCATTGCTTCCCCTACATTAGATACAGTCCCACCCCTGCCTGAGCCTGTCCCTGATACTGTGCAGCCATTGCTTCCCCTACATTAGATACAGTCCCACCCCTGCCTGAGCCT
This sequence comes from Xenopus tropicalis, assembly GCF_000004195.4. Classification (NCBI taxonomy): domain Eukaryota; kingdom Metazoa; phylum Chordata; class Amphibia; order Anura; family Pipidae; genus Xenopus; species Xenopus tropicalis. Next base: position 721,058 of record NC_030677.2, read on the forward strand.
GTCCCTGATACTGTGCAGCCATTGGTTCCCCTACATTAGATACAGACCCCCCCTGCCTGAGCCTGTCCCTGATACTGTGCAGCCATTGGTTCCCCTACATTAGATACAGACCCCCCCTGCCTGAGCCTGTCCCTGATACTGTGCAGCCATTGGTTCCCCTACATTAGATACAGTCCCACCCCTGCCTGAGCCTGTCCCCGATACTGTGCAGCCATTGCTTCCCCTACATTAGATACAGACCCAGCCCTGCCTGAGCCTGTCCCTGATACTGTGCAGCCATTGCTTCCCCTACATTAGATACAGACCCAGCCCTGCCTGAGCCTGTCCCTGATACTGTGCAGCCATTGGTTCCCCTACATTAGATACAGACCCAGCCCTGCCTGAGCCTGTCCCTGATACTGTGCAGCCATTGGTTCCCCTACATTAGATACAGACCCACCCCTGCCTGAGCCTGTCCTGATACTGTGCAGCCATTGGTTCCCCTACATTAGATACAGACCCACCCCCTGCCTGAGCCTGTCCCTGATACTGTGCAGCCATTGGTTCCCCTACATTAGATACAGACCACCCCTGCCTGAGCCTGTCCTGATACTGTGCAGCCATTGCTTCCCTACATTAGATACAGTCCCACCCCTGCCTGAGCCTGTCCCTGATACTGTGCAGCCATTGGTTCCCCTACATTAGGTACAGACCCCCCCTGCCTGAGCCTGTCCCTGATACTGTGCAGCCATTGGTTCCCCTACATTAGGTACAGACCCACCCCTGCCTGAGCCTGTCCCTGATACTGTGCAGCCATTGGTTCCCCTACATTAGATACAGTCCCACCCCTGCCTGAGCCTGTCCCTGATACTGTGCAGCCATTGGTTCCCCTACATTAGATACAGTCCCACCCCTGCCTGAGCCTGTCCTGATACTGTGCAGCCATTGGTTCCCCTACATTAGATACAGTCCCACCCCTGCCTGAGCCTGTCCTGATACTGTGCAGCCATTGGTTCCCCTACATTAGGTACAGACCCCCCCTGCCTGAGCCTGTCCCTGATACTGTGCAGCCATTGGTTCCCCTACATTAGATACAGTCCCACCCCTGCCTGAGCCTGTCCCTGATACTGTGCAGCCATTGCTTCCCCTACATTAGATACAGTCCCACCCCTGCCTGAGCCTGTCCCTGATACTGTGAAGCCATTGGTTCCCCTACATTAGGTACAAACCCACCCCTGCCTGAGCCTGTCCCTGATACTGTGCAGCCATTGGTTCCCCTACATTAGGTACAGACCCCCCCTGCCTGAGCCTGTCCCTGATACTGTGCAGCCATTGGTTCCCCTACATTAGATACAGTCCCACCCCTGCCTGAGCCTGTCCTGACACTGTGCAGCCATTGCTTCCCCTACATTAGATACAGTCCCACCCCTGCCTGAGCCTGTCCCTGATACTGTGCAGCCATTGGTTCCCCTACATTAGATACAGACCCCCCCTGCCTGAGCCTGTCCCTGATACTGTGCAGCCATTGGTTCCCCTACATTAGATACAGACCCCCCTGCCTGAGCCTGTCCCTGATACTGTGCAGCCATTGGTTCCCCTACATTAGATACAGACCCCCCCTGCCTGAGCCTGTCCCTGATACTGTGCAGCCATTGGTTCCCCTACATTAGATACAGTCCCACCCCTGCCTGAGCCTGTCCCTGATACTGTGCAGCCATTGGTTCCCCTACATTAGGTACAGACCCACCCCTGCCTGAGCCTGTCCCTGATACTGTGCAGCCATTGGTTCCCCTACATTAGATACAGACCCCCCCTGCCTGAGCCTGTCCCTGATACTGTGCAGCCATTGCTTCCCCTACATTAGATACAGTCCCACCCCTGCCTGAGCCTGTCCCTGATACTGTGCAGCCATTGGTTCCCCTACATTAGATACAGACCCCCCCTGCCTGAGCCTGTCCCTGATACTGTGCAGCCATTGGTTCCCCTACATTAGATACAGACCCCCCCTGCCTGAGCCTGTCCCTGATACTGTGCAGCCATTGGTTCCCCTACATTAGATACAGACCCAGCCCTGCCTGAGCCTGTCCCCGATACTGTGCAGCCATTGCTTCCCCTACATTAGATACAGACCCAGCCCTGCCTGAGCCTGTCCCTGATACTGTGCAGCCATTGCTTCCCCTACATTAGATACAGACCCAGCCCTGCCTGAGCCTGTCCCTGATACTGTGCAGCCATTGGTTCCCCTACATTAGATACAGACCCAGCCCTGCCTGAGCCTGTCCCTGATACTGTGCAGCCATTGGTTCCCCTACATTAGATACAGACCCACCCCTGCCTGAGCCTGTCCCTGATACTGTGCAGCCATTGGTTCCCCTACATTAGATACAGACCCCCCCTGCCTGAGCCTGTCCTGATACTGTGCAGCCATTGGTTCCCCTACATTAGATACAGACCCCCCCTGCCTGAGCCTGTCCTGATACTGTGCAGCCATTGGTTCCCCTACATTAGATACAGACCCACCCCTGCCTGAGCCTGTCCCTGATACTGTGCAGCCATTGGTTCCCCTACATTAGATACAGACCCCCCCTGCCTGAGCCTGTCCTGATACTGTGCAGCCATTGGTTCCCCTACATTAGATACAGACCCACCCCTGCCTGAGCCTGTCCCTGATACTGTGCAGCCATTGGTTCCCCTACATTAGATACAGACCCACCCCTGCCTGAGCCTGTCCTGATACTGTGCAGCCATTGCTTCCCCTACATTAGATACAGTCCCACCCCTGCCTGAGCCTGTCCCTGATACTGTGCAGCCATTGGTTCCCCTACATTAGGTACAGACCCCCCCTGCCTGAGCCTGTCCCTGATACTGTGCAGCCATTGGTTCCCCTACATTAGATACAGACCCCCCCTGCCTGAGCCTGTCCTGATACTGTGCAGCCATTGGTTCCCCTACATTAGATACAGACCCCCCCTGCCTGAGCCTGTCCCGATACTGTGCAGCCATTGGTTCCCCTACATTAGATACAGACCCCCCTGCCTGAGCCTGTCCTGATACTGTGCAGCCATTGGTTCCCCTACATTAGATACAGACCCCCCCTGCCTGAGCCTGTCCCTGATACTGTGCAGCCATTGGTTCCCCTACATTAGATACAGACCCAGCCCGGCCTGAGCCTGTCCCTGATACTGTGCAGCCATTGCTTCCCCTACATTAGATACAGACCCAGCCCTGCCTGAGCCTGTCCCTGATACTGTGCAGCCATTGGTTCCCCTACATTAGATACAGACCCCCCCTGCCTGAGCCTGTCCCTGATACTGTGCAGCCATTGGTTCCCCTACATTAGATACAGACCCACCCCTGCCTGAGCCTGTCCCTGATACTGTGCAGCCATTGGTTCCCCTACATTAGATACAGACCCACCCCTGCCTGAGCCTGTCCCGATACTGTGCAGCCATTGCTTCCCCTACATTAGGTACAGACCCACCCCTGCCTGAGCCTGTCCCTGATACTGTGCAGCCATTGGTTCCCCTACATTAGATACAGACCCAGCCCTGCCTGAGCCTGTCCCGATACTGTGCAGCCATTGGTTCCCCTACATTAGATACAGACCCCCCCTGCCTGAGCCTGTCCTGATACTGTGCAGCCATTGGTTCCCCTACATTAGATACAGACCCCCCCTGCCTGAGTCTGTCCCTGATACTGTGCAGCCATTGGTTCCCCTACATTAGATACAGACCCAGCCCTGCCTGAGCCTGTCCCGATACTGTGCAGCCATTGGTTCCCCTACATTAGATACAGACCCAGCCCTGCCTGAGCCTGTCCCTGATACTGTGCAGCCATTGGTTCCCCTACATTAGATACAGACCCAGCCCTGCCTGAGCCTGTCCCTGATACTGTGCAGCCATTGGTTCCCCTACATTAGGTACAGACCCAGCCCTGCCTGAGCCTGTCCCTGATACTGTGCAGCCATTGGTTCCCCTACATTAGATACAGACCCACCCCTGCCTGAGCCTGTCCCGATACTGTGCAGCCATTGGTTCCCCTACTTAGATACAAGCCCACCCCTGCCTGAGCCTGTCCCTGATACTGTGCAGCCATTGGTTCCCCTACTTAGATACAGTCCCACCCCTGCCTGAGCCTGTCCCTGATACTGTGCAGCCATTGGTTCCCCTACATTAGATACAAGCCCACCCCTGCCTGAGCCTGTCCCTGATACTGTGCAGCCATTGGTTCCCCTACTTAGATACAAGCCCACCCCTGCCTGAGCCTGTCCCTGATACTGTGCAGCCATTGGTTCCCCTACTTAGATACAAGCCCACCCCTGCCTGAGCCTGTCCCTGATACTGTGCAGCCATTGGTTCCCCTACTTAGATACAAGCCCACCCCTGCCTGAACACAAGGGGCTGCTGTACACAGGGGGATATAAAGCAGTGACAGGGCAGAATGAGCAGGGAATGGAGTCGATACTCACAGTCCGGATGATTATTTCCTGGTTCTTATTCCTCTGGAAATCTCAGCGCCAGAGTCCCAGTGAGTCTCCCAGTGAGTGAGGGCCAATTAACTCTATGACTCCCAGGGTGGGGGTTATATGGAATGGGGGTTATACAGGGTGTGGGTTGGACTCTGGACTCTCTCACTCACACCCACTGTCTCCCTGTTTCTCTGAGTCCCTTATGTATTTACTTCCTATGGATCAGTAGCTCCGCCCTCCCTGACTGCCACTCTCTCTCTCTAGTATTACAAGTGGCCCCTCCCCCTCTACCAGTATCTCTGTATGTGTGTATGTATGTATGTATATAGCATTACTCATGTACACGGCGCTGTACAGCAGAACAAACATTATATTAATGGCTAAATATAAAGTACAGTTACGTTAAAGATTCCCCAGAGCTAAGTGACAAAGAGACAAGAGGAGGCAGGTCCCTGCCCCGTAGAGCTTACACTCTAATTGGGTGGGTAATTTACAGACACAACTAGAAGGTTATTAAGGCATTACAAGGACTTCAGCAGGGGAGGGGCTGGGTGAGAGGGGGAGGAGCCTGGCTGCAGTAAGACAGACTATGGGGGGGGGGCAGTTATAGCAGGCAGGGGTAGGTTTCCAATAAACTGGGCTACTAATGTAAAGCTCAGGCAGGTTTTTAAAGTTCAAACCCATCAAAGTACAGATCTGGGCTACTTGTTGCTGGGTTTGTACTTTAAAAACTATCCAACTTTTTCCCTGTAGTGTGCCTCCCCCAGAGCATGTTGGGTAATGTAGTTTGTATTTACCCATTAGCCTTCAGCCAAGGTGAATGTAAAACTACATTACCCAGCATGCAATGGGACAGGCGCAGGCAGAAGCGCCCTTTCCTACTCTGCTTTATCGCGGTACCTCAGTCCCAACCTGTCTGCACTACAACCTGCTGCATGTGTTACTTCATTAAACTATAACTCGCAGGATCCCTTAGGGTTTTTGAGAGTTGTAGTTATATATAGGGATTATACTGGAGCCCAGCTCACGTCACACACTGACACACACAAAATGGCGGACACAACTCTATAACCACGTGTAAGCCAGACGGCCCTCCAGTCTACCATAGAGCGAGAAAGCCGAGGCTAGACATAAAGCGGAAGTGGGCCTTTTTCGTTGATTTGTTTGCGCTCTGATAGGCTGTGTCTGGGGGCGTGTCCGACTGCCCTCCTGGGATCCTCGCAAGTTCTTCCGGCCTACAATAGAGATAAAGCAGCGAGGCTAGAAAAGAACCGGAAGCCGCTCTTCTCGCGTATAATTTCTCGCGCTGTGATTGGCTACGGCGGTAGGAGGAGTTTGGGCCGGGGAGTGGGGCTTGTGGCGCTGAGAGACCTACCTCATTCTGTTTGGCGCTGCTGGAGGTGTCGGAACACGGGAGAAGCCATGGTGAGTGTGCGGGAGGAACACGTGTCTGTGCGGGCCCGGAGTTGCCTGGGATTCCTGGCGGGGACTCTGCAGTGGGGGACAGTGGGGTGCATGGGGTGCGGCCATAGCGTCCCGTATGGGGTGGGGGAGTTCGCTGGTATTATAGCGGGTTCCATTGGCCTCGGTAGGCAGCCCGGGGATTATAGGGGTCTCCCTGTCTGTCAGTGCCGCATATGGAGCCGGGGAGGGCTGAGCTGCTTGGGCCCGCAGTGTAAGTGCCCCTCACCCCCATGTGTTTGCCCCCCAGGTGCTGCTCTTGCCCTCACCCCCATGTGTTTGCCCCCCCAGGTGCTGCACTTGCCCCTCACACCCATGTGTTTCCCCCAGGTGCTGCACTTGCCCCTCACACCCATGTGTTTGCCCCCAGGTGCTGCTCTTGCCCCTCACCCCATGTGTTTGCCCCCGCCAGGTGGCTGCTCTTGCCCCTCACCCCCATGTGTTTTGCCACCAGGTGCTTGCACTTGCCCCCTCACACCCATTGGTGTTTGCCCCCAGGTGCTGCTCTTGCCCCTCACCCCCATGTGTTTGCCCCCCAGGTGCTGCTCTTGCCCTCACCCCCATGTGTTTGCCCCCAGGTGCTGCACTTGCCCCTCACACCCATGTGTTTGCCCCCCCAGGTGCTGCTCTTGCCCCTCACCCCCATGTGTTTGCCCCCCCAGGTGCTGCACTTGCCCCTCACACCCATGTGTTTGCCCCCAGGTGCTGCACTTGCCCCTCACACCCATGTGTTTGCCCCCCCAGGTGCTGCACTTGCCCCTCACCCCATGTGTTGCCCCCCCAGGTGCTGCACTTGCCCCTCACCCATGTGTTTGCCCCCCAGGTGCTGCACTTGCCCCTCACACCATGTGTTTGCCCCCAGGTGCTGCTCTTGCCCTCACCCCCATGTGTTTGCCCCCCAGGTGCTGCTTCTTGCCCCTCACCCCCATGTGTTTGCCCCCCCAGGTGCTTGCACTTGCCCCTCACCCCCATGTGTTTGCCCCCCAGGTGCTGCACTTGCCCTCACCCCCATGTGTTTGCCGCCCCCCGGTGCTGCTCTTGCCCCTCACCCCCATGTGTTTGCCCCCCAGGTGCTGCACTTGCCCCTCACCCCCATGTGTTGCCCCCAGGTGCTGCTCTGCCCTCACCCCCATGTGTTTGCCCCCCAGGTGCTGCTCTTGCCCTCACCCCCATGTGTTTGCCCCCCCAGGTGCTGCTCCTGCCCCTCACCCCCATGTGTTTTGCCTCCCCAGGTGCTGCTCCTGCCCTCACCCCCATGTGTTTGCCCCCCAGGTGCTGCTCCTGCCCTACCCCCATGTGTTGCCCCCCAGGTTGCTGCTCCTGCCCCTCACCCCCAGGTGCTGCTCCTGCCCCTCACCCCCAGGTGCTGCTCCTGCCCTCACCCCCATGTGTTTGCCCCCCAGGTGCTGCTCCTGCCCCTCACCCCCATGTGTTTGCCCCCCAGGTGCTGCTCCTGCCCCTCACCCCATGTGTTTGCCCCCCAGGTGCTGCACTTGCCCCTCACCCCCATGTGTTTGCCCCCAGGTGCTGCACTTGCCCCTCACCCCCATGTGTTTGCCCCCCAGGTGCTGCACTTGCCCCTCACCCCCATGTGTTTGCCCCCCAGGTGCTGCTCTTGCCCCTCACCCCCATGTGTTTGCCCCCCAGGTGCTGCTCTTGCCCCTCACCCCCATGTGTTTGCACCCCAGGTGCTGCTCTTGCCCCTCACCCCCATGTGTTTGCCCCCAGGTGCTGCTCCTGCCCCTCACCCCCATGTGTTTGCCCCCCAGGTGCTGCTCCTGCCCCTCACCCCCATGTGTTTGCCCCCCAGGTGCTGCTCCACGTACTGTTCGAACATGCGGCCGGATACGCGCTCTTTGTGGTTAAAGAAGTGGAGGAGATCGGGTTACTGATCCCACAGGTGAGTTATTTAGGGGGGGTCTGTAACTGGTGTATGGGGGTCCCCCAATGGGAGGGGCTGCTTCTGATGCACAATGATGTCATAATAATCTGTCAATCCACTGAGCCGTGTGATGTCAGCATTTCTACCCTGAGTGCTCAGAGGCCCCCCCTGCCCTATCAAACCCTCCGCTGGGACCCCCCTACTCCAGACTAACTGGCTTATTTAATGGCCATTCCGTTTGTGGGAACAGAGAGGGGGAATAGGGGAGATTATAGAGGGGGGCAATTAGTCTGTAAAGATACCCCTACTCTAATGTATTTGGCTTGGGGCTTCACTTGTTATAGGGGAGAGGTGTGGGCTCTGTAAGGTTCAGCTGGGGAGGGGCTCATTCTCTGCCATCTTCTGCAGCTGGCACCAACTTAGTCTGAGAGTACGGAGCTAAACTGGGGCTTCTTACACTTGTGGTACCTGTAGGGGCATATATACCCACCTATGGGCACCTACCTATAAAATATATATATATTATAGCTAGGGGCTCATTATATTGGTGCCTGTAGCTGGAGGAGAGCCCGTAGGTGGGTAGGGGCTCATTATATAATTGTGTGTGCCAGTAGGTGGGTAGGGGCTCATGTTTGTGCCCGTAGGTGGGTAGGGGCTCATGTTTGTGCCCGTAGGTGGGTAGGGGCTCATGTTTGTGCCCGTAGGTGGGTAGGGGCTCATGTTTGTGCCCGTAGGTGGGTAGGGGCTCATGTTTGTGCCCGTAGGTGGGTAGGGGCTCATGTTTGTGCCCGTAGGTGGGTAGGGGCTCATGTTTGTGCCCGTCAGTAGGTGGGTAGGGGCTCATGTTTGTGCCGCGTAGGTGGGTAGGGGCTCAATGTTTGTGCCCGTAGGTGGGTAGGGGCTCATGTTTGTGCCCGTAGGTGGGTTAGGGGCTCATGTTTGTGCCCGTAGGTGGGTAGGGGCTCATGTTTGTGCCCGTAGGTGGGTAGGGGCTCATGTTTGGCCGTAGTGGGTGGGCTCATGTTTGTGCCCGTAGGTGGGTAGGGGCTCATGTTTGTGGCCCGTAGGTGGGTAGGGGCTCATGTTTGTGCCCGTAGGTGGGTAGGGGCTCATGTTTGTGCCCGTAGGTGGTAGGGGGCTCATGTTGTGCCCCGTAGGTGGGTAGGGGCTCATGTTTGTGCCCGTAGGTGGGTAGGGGCTCATGTTTGTGCCCGTAGGTGGGTAGGGGCTCATGTTTGTGCCCGTAGGTGGGTAGGGGCTCATGTTTGTGCCCGTAGGTGGGTAGGGGCTCATGTTTGTGCCCGTAGGTGGGTAGGGGCTCATGTTTGGTGCCGTAGGTGGGTAGGGGCTCATGTTTTGTGGCCCGTAGGTGGGTAGGGGCTCATGTTTGTGCCCGTAGGTGGGTAGGGGCTCATGTTTGTGCCCGTAGGTGGGTAGGGGCTCATGTTTTGTGCCCGTAGGTGGGTAGGGGCTCATGTTTGTGCCCGTAGGTGGGTAGGGGCTCATGGTTGTGCCCGTAGGTGGGTAGGGGCTCATGTTTGTGCCCGTAGGTGGGTAGGGGCTCATGTTCTGCCCGTAGGGGTAGGGGCTCATGTTTGTGCCTGTAGGTGGGTAGGGGCTCATTATATAGTATATATTTGTGCCCGTAGGTGGGTAGGGGCTCATTATATAGTATATATTTGTGCCCGTAGGTGGGTAGGGGCTCATTATATAGTATATATTTGTGCCCGTAGGTGGAGGAGAGCCTGTAGCTGGGTAGGGGCTCATTATATAATATATATGTGTGCCTGTAGGTGGGTAGGGGCTCATTATATAATATATGTGTGCCCGTAGGTGGAGGAGAGCCTGTAGGTGGGTAGGGGCTCATTATATAATGTGTGTGCCCGTAGGTGGGCAGGGGCTCATGTTTGTGCCCGTAGGTGGGCAGGGGCTCATGTTTGTGCCCGTAGGTGGGTAGGGGCTCATGTTTGTGCCCGTAGGTGGGTAGGGGCTCATCTTTGTGCCCGTAGGTGGGTAGGGGCTCATCTTTGTGCCTGTAGGTGGGTAGGGGCTCATTATATAGTATATATTTGTGCCCGTAGGTGGAGGAGAGCCTGTAGCTGGGTAGGGGCTCATTATATAATATATAATGAGCCCCTACCCACCTACAGGCTCTCCTCCACCTACGGGCACACATATATTATATAATGAGCCCCTACCCACCTACAGGCACACATATATAATATATGTGTGCCCGTAGGTGGAGGAGAGCCTGTAGGTGGGTAGGGGCTCATTATATAATTGTGCCCGTAGGTGGAGGAGAGCCTGTAGGTGGGTAGGGGCTCATTATATATAATTGTGCCCGTAGGTGGAGGAGAGCCTGTAGGTGGGTAGGGGCTCATTATATAATTGTGCCCGTAGGTGGAGGAGAGCCTGCTGAACGTTGGGAAGTTTAACAACATCGTGAAACTCGCCGCCTTCTCGCCATTCAAATCTGCCCAAAGTGCCCTGGAGAATGTGAATGCCATCTCAGAAGGTAGGTCTGTGCCAGGGGGTTCTGGTGTGAGCCAGTCAGTAGCCATTGGGCTGTGTCCCCGGGCAGCTGAGGTTACCCATTGGCCAGATGACCCAATGCCCTTCTCTCCCCCCAGGAGTCCTGCACGAGGACCTGAAGCTGCTGCTGGAGACCAACATGCCGGCCAAGAAGAAAAAGGCCCTGCTGGGAGTGGGTGATGCCAAGATCGGCGCTGCCATCCAGGAGGAGCTGAAAATCCCCTGCCAGACTGGAGGTGCGGTGGCAGAGATCCTGCGAGGTGAGTTCTGGGGGTGATGGGGTGCTGACGGGGCCCCTGGAGGTGTAACTCCATGCGCAATATTAACCCTTTGTGTTCCCGCAGGAATCCGCCTGCATTTCCACTCACTGGTGAAGGGGCTGACAGCTCAGTCGGCCTCCAAAGCGCAGCTGGGATTGGGCCACAGCTACTCCCGGGCCAAGGTCAAGTTCAACGTCAACAGAGTCGACAACATGATCATCCAGTCCATCAGTTTGTTGGACCAACTGGATAAAGATATCAACACATTCTCCATGCGGGTCAGGTATGTGGGGGGAGTGACATGGTGCCTGTGTGGGTGCTGCTGCTGGCTGTGCCGGAGTAGTAGTGCCCGTACCCTCCCAATGCTTACCGCAGGCAGTGCTAGTGCCACCGCTGTCTGTACAGAAAGAGGAGGAACATCAAGCTCTCCGACTACACCACGGCCGGGCTTATTGTGCCCAGTCTGTCTTGTTACCGGGGAGACACTGGCCCATAGTAACCACCTTGCCACTTTAGCCTTGTACTGGTATGGCATACTGGTGGCTAGGTGCTGCCCCCTAGGGGTAGATTTAGGACCACCTCTAGTTTGTCTGATTGTCCCAATATTTCCCCATTGTTCCAAACCACTCGTGCTGGTATATCGAAGCCTTAGGCTGTAACCTGGGGGCGTGGCTTTCTTTGTGCAGCCCTTCTGACTGGCTCTGCTGTGCCCCCCCTGCTCCTTGTCCCCAAACCCCCAGTGTGGGCCTTACAGCCCCTTCCATATCCCGTGTTGCCCCCAGACACGGCCCCTTAGACACCCCATATTCCTATGGTCCTTACCCAAGTTAACCCCGCTGTTCCCCTCTCCGTGCCGCAGGGAGTGGTACGGCTATCACTTCCCGGAGCTGATCAAGATCGTGTCGGATAACTACACCTACTGCCGTATGGCCAAGTACATCGGCAACAGGAAGGAGCTGAGCGAGGAGAAGCTGGAGGAGATGGAGGAGATTCTGATGGACAGTGCCAAGGCCCAGGCTGTGTTGGACGCGTCCCGCTCATCCATGGGTGAGTTGTGCTCCCTGTGCCCAGTTCAGGGGGTGGCACGGCCCTATTGACATAAAGCAGCACAGGCAGCTGTAATCTTCCCCCCCCCCCCCCCATACTGTTAGATGAATAGGAAATGCTCATTGTACCCCTCTTACCCCCGGGCGTTCCCTGCAGGGATGGACATCTCCCCCATAGACCTGATCAACATAGAGAGCTTCTCCAGCCGAGTGATTTCCCTGTCGGAATACCGCAAGGAGCTGCAGGAATACCTGCGATCCAAGATGAGCCAAGTGGCGCCCAGCCTGTCTGCCCTGATTGGAGAAGTGGTGAGTGTGGGGGCGGGGTTGAGTATGGGGGCGGGGCAGTAGGGACACAGACATGATGCCTCAGTGAAATCTGTCAATCCCCTGACGTCTGTGCTGATACCCTGCACTGCTGATCTGTGTCCCACCCCTCCTCTCCCCCCCCTGCCCTCTGGCGCGCTCATTGCTCCTCTCCCCCCCCTGCCCTCTGGCGCGCTCATTGCTCCTCTCCCCCCTGCCCTGTGGCGCGCTCATTGCTCCTCTCCCCCCTGCCCTGTGGCGCGCTCATTGCTCCTCTCCCCCCTGCCCTGTGGCGCGCTCATTGCTCCTCTCCCCCCTGCCCTGTGGCGCGCTCATTGCTCCTCTCCCCCCTGCCCTGTGGCGCGCTCATTGCTCCTCTCCCCCCTGCCCTGTGGCGCGCTCATTGCTCCTCTCCCCCCTGCCCTGTGGCGCGCTCATTGCTCCTCCTCCCCCCTGCCCTGTGGCGCGCTCATTGCTCCTCTCCCCCCTGCCCTGTGGCGCGCTCATTGCTCCTCTCCCCCCTGCCCTGTGGTGCGCTCATTGCTCCTCCTCCCCCCTGCCCTGTGGCGCGCTCATTGCTCCTCTCTCATTGCTGTCTCTTCTCCCCACAGGTTGGTGCCCGTCTTATTTCCCACGCTGGCAGCCTGACCAACCTCGCCAAGTACCCGGCCTCTACGGTGCAGATCCTGGGAGCGGAGAAGGCTCTGTTCAGGTACAGCTGCGGGGTGGTTGTGGTGATGGCAGGTCAGTGGGTGCCGGGCTTGACGCGGTGGCACCGGTGGGCATCGTGCCCGCGGCTCCGTGAGTGATAGCCGGCCCCACAGTCTGAACAACCACCGTCCTTTCCTTGTGACTTCATTTTCCCTGAACAGCCCAACTGGCCAGGTGTGTGTGACCTCCCTCCCTAGGGTGTTGGTGCCACCGGCTTGTAACGCTGAGGTGGCCAAGCTCACTGCCCGAGTTGTGCCCAGTAGTAACCAATAGGAGGTCACATCCATGTTGGACTCCATGCTTTGCACTTATATCTGATAAAACAACCAATTGCATTACAGGGCGCTGAAGACCCGCGGGAACACGCCCAAATACGGGCTGATATTTCACTCCACGTTTATTGGCCGAGCAGCCGCCAAGAACAAGGGGCGGATCTCTCGTTACTTGGCCAATAAGTGCACCATCGCCTCTCGTATAGACTGCTTCTCAGGTGAGCCGGCATGTTCCATCCTTCTGCTCATGGGGGGGCAATGGGTAGCGATTAGCTCCCCCCCTTTCCTTATACAAGGGACCGGGCTTTGCAATGATGGGAATAATTTTTCGTCAACAGTATATCACGTTCTGCGTGAATGGTGAGAGATTCTGTCTGAGCAAAGCCCCCTCTCGCCTAATGAGCCCCTTCTGCTCCTCTGAGCACTTCTCTTCAATCGCCAGTTTGTTAATGAGGCCATGTTCTATTTCCCAGAAATCCCCACTAGCGTCTTCGGGGACAAGCTGAGAGAGCAGGTAGAGGAGAGACTGGCTTTCTACGAGACCGGGGAGGCTCCGCGCAAAAACCTGGATGTAATGAAGGAGGCACAGCAGGAGGTACGTGTGTGGGGGGTGCTCACTGGGTAGTACTGGGGGGGGGGGTAATCCAATAGAATAGGGTTCCCTGAGCACTGTGGGTACAGGAGTGTAGGGGTTTGACTACCCTGCCTCATTGGGGCCCCCCACATTAGGCCAGAATAGGGTTCCCTGAGCATTGTGGGTACAGGAGTGTAGGGGTTTGACCACCCTGCCTCATTGGGGCCCCCCACATTAGGCCAGAATAGGGTTCCCTGAGCATTGTGGGTACAGGAGAGGGAAGCAGGGGCTGTCGGAGATGATGTCAATCTTTTGCCCTGACCTGAAGCCATGGAGGCAAAAACTGATTTAATGAGCCTGATCCGACATTGGCTGTTAGCGATGTAGGTGTGGGCCTTGGGTTATAAATGTGCCACTACTGGGGGAGGGGTTCTGGGTGCAGCTGAACAGTAACACAAGCAGAATAGGCCCTGCCTGTGATTGGGGGTGGAGTGAGTGGGGAGGGGCCTGTAGCTGAGCGGAGTTCATTACAGCAGGTAGTTACCCTGTGGGAGGGTTGTTTGGGGGCAGTTCTGTACAGACGACTCGGTTCCATTTGCCCTTTCTGACCCACAGGCCACAGAAGTTGTAACCGAGATCAAGAGAAAGTTGGATAAGAAGGAAAAGAAACGCAAGAAGCGGGAAAAGAGGCAACTGGAAGCGCTGGCGGCGGCACAGGAGGCGGAGGAAGAGGAGGAGCCAACACAGAAGAAAAGCAGAGAGAATGGAGAGGTGAGTGGTGTCACTAATGTGGTTGGCTGGGGGCTTGGGGTGGGTGGGGGGAAAGTGGGACACTGGGCTGGACCTGCTAAACTGACTGACTCTTCTAACTGGGTCTCTTCTCAGGAGGAGGAGGAGCCAAAGAAGAAGAAAAAGAAACGCCATGCTGAGCCAGAAGTCTCCGAGAACGGGATGGAAGAGGAAACGCCGTCCAAAAAGAAAAAGCAAAAAGCCGCCGCAGAAGAAGCGCCTCAGAAACCCAAGAAGAAGAAAAAGTCCAAAGAGGAGAATGAGAGCTGATATGGGGGCGACCCTGTTAGAGACTCTGCGCCCCCCAATGGCGCACACACAAACTCCATCACATCATTTCATATATTTTTATTTACGTTGAGCCGTCTGTGTTGGCTGAGAGTGGGGCCCCCCTGCCCTGAAGCCTGTGGATAATTGGGGGGAGGAGATTGTATTTGGGCCAATTAAAGTTTGTATATAATGTACCCGCCTCCTGTTATCATTGGCTCTTGTACTATGGTGGCAGCACAAGTTCCGCCCTGTCACTTTCTCTGCCGCAGTTGCACGGCTTGTGGGTGTGAAGCTGAATTCCTATTGGTTTAGGGAAAGTATTGGGGCAGGAAGGCTGCTTGGTATCTGGGGATGTAGAGTGGCCCAGGGCAGGGTAAGCAGGATGTCTCAGGGCTGGAGAAGATTTCAGTGTTATAGACATCAAAACAAGTTAAGAAATTTGTTTGCATTGCTAAACCCTCACTAGCCCCACCTAGTGGTAGACATGAGACTAGCCCCCAACCAGGAGAAACCCTGCTCATCTCTTTGCTACTTGCGTCCTACTGACAGTTACATGGGAGTAGGAGAAACAATAGGTTAGCTGAAAGCAGTTCTAATGTGTAGCGCTGGCTGAAAGCTCAGACTCAGGCACACTTTACTGCTGCGCTGCAAGTTGGAGTGATACCCCCCTCACCCCCAGCAGCCGATCAGCAGAACAATGGGAAGGGAGCAAGATAGCAGCTCCCAGTAGGTATCAGAATAGCACTCAATAGTAAGAAATCCAAGTCCGGCTTTGGACTCCTCCAGTTACATGGGAGTAGGAGAAACAATAGGTTAGCTGAAAGCAGTTCTAATGTGTAGCACTGGCTGAAAGCTCAGACTCAGGCACACTTTACTGCTGCGCTGCAAGTTGGAGTGATATCCCCTCACCCCCAGCAGCCGATCAGCAGAACAATAGGTAGGGAGCAAGATAGCAGCTCCCAGTAGGTATCAGAATAGCACTCAATAGTAAGAAATCCAAGTCCGGCTTTGGACTCCTCCAGTTACATGGGAGTAGGAGAAACAATAGGTTAGCTGAAAGCAGTTCTAATGTGTAGCGCTGGCTGAAAGCTCAGACTCAGGCACAATGCACTGAGATGGCGCCTACACACAAATATTACAGCTACAAATACATTTGTTGGTTCAAGAATAAAAGGTTAAATGGCAGAGGGAATTATTTGCTTTGTCATTTAGAAATTAAAAGTATCCCATAAATATCAAGTTGCACTTGCACTCGTATCTGCCCCAGCCCTATGAGTACCAATAAAGTGCAACATAAGTAACATGGATAACGAGCAGCACTGACTGTAACAATGCAGATTGGTGGGGAAAGCAGACTTTCTCCATACAAGAATACCATGCTGCTCCAACAAACAGGGATTTGATCCCTCCTGCCATCCTTAAGCCGGCCATACACGCACCGATAATATCGGCTGAAACCCCGTTTTGTACGATATTCGGTGCGTGTATGGCAAGTCAGCGAGGCAGTATCGCAGGAGGCTGCTGATATCGGACGACTCACCGATCAGGCCGGTTAAAAGATTTTGATCGGTCGCCATAGAAGGTGCCTGAGCAAAATCTGCCGTCAGGGTTGAATCAGCAGAAGGAGGTAGAAATCCTATTGTTTCTCCTTATCTGCACTTTCAGCCCTGAACGTTAGTGGCTGATTGTATGATCTTTAAGATCGCAAATTGCCAGGTCTGTGGCCACCTTTACACTCATGAGTTGCTCACCCAAACTTCTCCCATTCCTACTACTGGCGGAGAGCGATGAACAAAAACCTGTGCCTCTGGGGCATCAATGCGAGTCGCCCATAGGTGTCAAGACAGCTTGTGGGCTACAGGTAGCCGCTCTGAAATGCTCTCAGCCCAATGCTACCCAACAGAGAGCACACTGAGCCCTCATACTAGCCACATGGCCCCTGTGCCCAAAGCCTTTGTGGCTTATAATGATTAGAGGCACAAATTGTCATGGTCTAGTCTGGACCCTCACAGGAACACATAGGCAATAAAACCCAGTCCTGCAGCTTGAGCAGTAGAGCCCAGAGACCCTGCTGGCCCTTAGGATGAGCTCACATGGGCAGAAATGAGATGGATGCTTGGGGGGGGGTATCACTGGGCCCCTCTGAGACAGAGACGAAGTTGCTTTAAGAGAAAAGTCTATTGATAACACGTACGTGGAGAAGCTTTCAGTGTTTGAGTTTGGCAACTGGGGCAGCAGGAGAAAAGTCTCCTTACTCAGAATATCTATGAGCTCTCCATGGCCAACCCTAATAATGTTTCCTCTCAAGGCGACTTTGGCAAATCACGACTATGCCATGCGATTTACATTCTAGCCAGCGGGATGGCATTGCGGGGAGTGACAACGGAGATTTGTCGTGTGTCACAGCCCTTACACTCTGTATGTGGTGTTGCCTGTACCCCTGGCCCCTGAGAAGCTGTATTGTGAGTAACCCTGTGGGTGTCAAATAAACATTTATTTGTTGTTTGCAAGAACCTCTGGCGCCCTCTGTTTGTATTTTTCTGCATAGCTGCCAGAGAGGTGTAGTTGCACAACCCCATTCTGGGTGAGAGAGTACAGTGTAACCCATGTTCTACTGGTACTAGCCTGGGCAGGCAGCTCTAAAGAGTTTGATTCTTCTATCAAAGATACAGAGGCTCCATCGAATTCTGCTTCCTTTCCAAGCCAGCAGTCTCTCATACTATGGATTAAGGAAGCAGTATCTTCTGAAGCTGTAAGCTCAGAATCTGTTGTTCAAGAGATTTCCTCGGATGACGCTTCCTCTCCTGAGGACGAGGAGACCGGAGAGGAGATTGCGGTGTTTGATCAAAGACACTTGGATTAATTACGGCTATAAGCGAACCCTTAATTTAGTAGATGCAGAGCAACCATCTACCTCCCTCCTGTTTTGTAAAAAGAAAAAGCCTGTTTTTCCTATTCATAAGGAGATACAGGATCTGATTCAATTAGATTGGTCAAAAGGACCTAGAAAAAGTAGAGAAAAAGGTTGAATAGCTTTATCCTTTTGCGGATGATATCCAGGAGGTTTGGAACACACCTCCTTCAGTTGATGCCCCAGTGGCCAGACTTTCAAGGAAAACGGCTTTGCCAATTGACGATATATCTGCTCTAAAATACCCTATGGATAGGCGGATGGAGACAGGGCTCAAGAAGTGTTATATGTCCTCTGGTGCAGCATGTAAGCCAGTGGTGGCACTCGTCTCAGTAACCAAGGCCCTTTCCCTATGGGCTGAGAATGTAGAGCAAGCGGTGAAGGAGAAAGTTCCTAGAGATAAGATCTTGGAGGGCCTGGAGGATTTCAGGCTAGCATCTAATTTTTGCCTAGAAGCAGCAATTCATCTAGTCCAGCTTTCTGCTCGGTCAATGGCTTTCGGAGTAGCGGCACATAGAGCCCTGTGCACCAGGTCTTGGTTTGCCGACACAGCCTCTAAAAATTCACTTTGTAAGATGCCTTATGAAGGCAAGCGTTTATTTGGCAAGGCATTGGATGACATAATATCCAAATCGACTGGAGGAAAGAGCACCTTTCTTCCGCAGATGAGGCGCTTTCGTGAGTCTTCCAAGAAGCAGTCAGACACTTTCTTCAGGTGAAAAGATGATGCTAAATCTTACCGACCAGGAAGAGAGTATAGATCTTCTACATGGCGTTCAGGACAGAACACCTTCTTTAAGTCCCCGAGGGTCAAGCCACCTAGATCTCCCAAACCCTCAACCAAGGCCCAATGACGGTTCAGTTGTCCAACCTCTGGTAGGAGCGAGGTTATTTACTTTTTAAGAGGTTTGGACTACAGAAATTCAGGATGCCTGGGTGGACTCTACAATTTAAAGAGGTTACCGCCTGGAGTTCCTTCAAAGACCTTCTTTAGATCATTTCGTTCCTACCGCTTTACCTCGTGATTTTCAATAAAGAGAATTTCTTTTCCAGTATGTCCAACAGCTCTTTCAAAAACAGGCAATTGCTCCAGTTCCACTCTCCTCTCTTTGGTAACCAAGACTACAGGAGACCTACGTCCCATTCTAGATCTAAGGAAAATAAACAAGTATTTAAAGCAACTGACTTTCAAGATGAAAACCCTTACAACGATAAAGCCAGTGATCCGTCCAGGGGACTGGCTAGCCTCCCTGGACCTAAAAGACACATCTTTGCACATCCCAATTGCCCTAGACCATCAAATATTTCTTCGTTTTTGTCTCCAAGGCCAGCACTATCAATTCCGCTGTCTCCTGTTCGGCCTTGCTACCTCGCCCAGGCCCTTCACAAAGGTTTTGGTTGTGATCATAGCCAAGCTAAGAGGATATGGCATAGAAATATATTATTATCTCGACGACCTTCTCCTAGTAGCAAGAGATGTGGCGACTTTACATTCCAATCTTCAGAAGACCAGGGAGGTCTTGGAGAGATTCAGCTGGATTGTGAATTTGGCCAAAAGTCAGTTGACTCCTTCTCAGAGAATGATCTATTTGGGAGCCCAGATAGACACCTTATTGGGGCCAGTATCTCTGCCCAGGGAGAAGATAGATTACATTATTCTTCAGGTGACACAATTCAAGGAGGAATCAGCCACATCGGCGAAGAAGTTCATGAGCCTGTTAGGTCTCCTAACTATAGGCCTTGTCAGATGGGCCAAATGGAGGATGAGGCCTATCCAACTCTCTTTTCTGAGTCAGTGGGATTCAGTGAGGCAGAATTGGTCTCAGATAATCTGAATCACTGCGAAATGCAAGAGGCAGTTGTCCTGGTGGATGGTCTCCAGCAATGTTCATGGGGGTTTTCCTCTAGAGAGTCCAAAGTGGATAGACCTATTCACAGATGCCTCAGGCCTGGGCTGGGGAGCACACCTCCTGAATCTTTCAGCTCAAGAGAGATGGATGGAAGTTCTCTCAGAAGTCCCATCCAACATCTTGGTGCTCAGAGCAGTATTTCAGGCACTCGTTTCTTTTAGGGAGATCCTCCAGGGTTCCACTGTCAAAATAAGGACAGACAATGCTGCGGCTGAAGCCTACATCAGAGGGCAAGGGGGAACGAGGAGCAAGTCACTCTTCAGAGGAGTTCTCCCGATTATGGAATGGGCTCAACATCATCTCTTAGACCCAACAGCCCAGTATGTTCCAGAGGCAGAGAATGTGGAGGCGGACTGTCTCAGCCGACAGCTCTTCCTCAGGGGAGAGTGGGCATTGAATCTGAGAGTGTTCTCTTGGATAATCTCCATCTGGGGTTGTCCGGAAGTAGATCTGATGGCAACTCATTTGAATGCCAAGCTCCCGATATTTTATTCCACAGTCCCTTGTTCAGGAGCAGCGGTGGATGCTTTATCGCAGAATTGGGAGGACCTGTTTGCGTACATCTTACCTCCGATCCCAATCATTCTGAAGGTCCTATTGAAGATCCGTTCAACCAGAATGAGAGTTATTGCAGTTCTCCCAGACTGGCCGAGGAGGCCTTGGTATTCCTTGCTGAGGAGCCTTTCAGTCTCACGCCCACTATCTCTCCCGCAGACCGGGAATCTTTTGGTTCAGGGCAGATGGGAACATCCAGACCCAGTGAGCCTCAGTCTAAAGGCCTGGAAGTTGAGAGGCGGATCCTAAAGGAGTTGGGATGTTCAGAAGCAGTCATTAATACACTGGTCAAGGCCAGAAAGTATAATACTATGTCTAAATCCCATAAGGTGTGGGATTCCTTTTGCTCTTGGGCATTAGAAATATCCTTAGATCCAGTGCTTCCACCAGCCTAGCTGCTTCCTACATCTTCTGGTAGTTTGAATTGTCTCAAACCAATCCTGCCTGACTGAATTCCACTGACTGAGGAAAGACAGTTGAATGGGTCTCATCTTCCACCTGGCCCATCTGACCAGACCGTTGAAGTCAAAAGACCCAGAATGCTCATGAATTGTCTCGCTAAAGTAGATGGAGTCTCCAAGAACTGAGTTACCCTGCTGATCTTCTCCAGAGGAAGGGAAATGAGACCCACAACAGTATCTATCTGGGCTCCTAGGTACACCATCCTTTGTGATGGAACCATATGACTTTTCACAACATTCACTATCCAACCGAACTTCTCCAAAACTTCCTTGGTTCTGTTGAGATTGGTGAGTAATGTTGTTGAGTCTCTGGCAACTAAGAGCAGGTCATCCAGATAGTGATATATCTCTATATTCTCCTGCCTCAATTTGGCTATTACAACAACTAGAACCTTGGTGAAGGTTCTGGGAGAGGTTCTGGAAATGTTCGCCCAGAAAGGCAAAACAGAGGAACTTTTGATGCTCTGATGCAATAGGGACATGTAGCTAAGCATCCTTTAGATCTAAAGATGCTAACCAGTCCCCTGGTTGGATGACAGATTTTAAGGTTGCCAGGGTCTCCATCTTGAAGGTTTGTCTCATCAAAAGTTTATCCTTCGAAGATCTAAGATGGGGCGTAAGTCACCTGTAGCCTTGGTTACAAGGAACAGAGGTGAATAGAAGCCTCTTCCTTCTTCCTGTATTGGAACAGTATAAATTGCTAGCTTTACACACAGCTGTTGGACATATTGAAAAAGAGCTTGTCTCTTTGAAGGGTTTCGTGGCACCACAGTTGGAACAAAATAGTCTAGAGTAGGCCTTCGATGAAACTCCAAACGATAACCTCTTAAAATGACGTTGTTTACCCAGGAATCTTGTATCTCTTTGGTCCAAACCTCTCTGAAGGCAAGTAATCTTGCTCCCACAGGAGGATGGGCAGGTTGATCATCATTGGGACTTGGAAGCAGGTTTTGGAGATCTGGAGGTCTTAATTCTAGGGGATTTGAAGATAGAACTTTGTCCTGCACGCCAGGAAGAGGATCTGAACTCCCTACCCGGCTCTAGAATCTTGGATGGTTCTGGATGGGTCACGAAAACACTTTGACTGTGGTAGAAAAGTACTTTTCCCACCTTTTACCTTCATACGGCATCTTGCAGAGATTTAAATAACAGCACTAAGCATAAATCAGTAAATCTAGGGGAGTTCTTTTCGCAGAAGCGCTACTAAAGGTGCCCATACACGGGCCGATTGCAGCTGCCGATATTGTTCCCTTAGACTGATTTGGCAGCTTATCAGGACGAGCAGAGAGAACTCCCAAAGAACTGTACCTGGTAATCTTGAGCTTTTCTTGTCCAGGGTGGAGATTATTGCTATCCTCCCGAATTGGCCAAGGAGACCTTGGTACCCTCTCTTGAAACACTTGTCGATAGCGGATCCATTGCATCTACCATTGAGAGAAGATCTGCTGATCCTGGGGAGATGGAGACATCCGAATCCAGCCAGCCTCCAAATATCATAAGGTTTGGGATTGTTTCTGTTCCTGTGCTTCATGAAGGCTCCTAGACCCTCTAGTTCTGTCTATGGCTGACATTCTGGATTTCCTCCAGGATGGCCTAGATAAGGGATTGAGTTTAAGCATGCTAAAAGGTCAAGTTTCAGCTTTATCGGCTGTTTTAGAAAAAAGATGGTCCAAAGATCCACTAATTGAATGATTTTTTTCAAGCAGTCTTAAGAATTAGACCTTGCAAGAGCCATTTCTCCAACTTGGGATCTCCCATTAGTTTTAAAGGCCATTTCTGTAGCACCTTTTGAGCCTCTGGACGAGAGTCCTCTGTGGCTTTTAACCTTGAAAACATTCTTTTTGGTGGCACTGACTTCAGCTCGATGGATTAGTGAGCTTCAGGCTCTTTTGGCTGATCCCCCTTACACTGTTTTCCATGAGAAAAAAGTAGTACTGAGGACAATCCTTAATTTTCTTCTGAAGGTAGTGTCCAAGTTCCACATTAATGAGCCCATCATTTTACCTTTGTTTGAGTCTTCAGATTCCAGTCAGGAGACATCAGATACTCTGGATGTCAGAAGGTGTTTAGAAATTTATGTCAAAAGGACTGAAGGAATTCGCAAGTCTAGGATGCTATTTGTGGTACCAGCAGGGGAGAGAAGAGGTGAGGCTGCTTCTAAATCTACCTTAAGTTCTTGGACTGTCAAGACCATCGAGAGAGCTTACAAAGAGCAGGGCAGACCGCTACCAAAGGGGGTGAGAGCTCATTCTACTCGGAGTGTTGCAACCTCTTGGGCAGCAGAGGCAGGTTTGTCGTCTGAGGAGATCAGCAGAGCAGCAACCTGGGTTACTCCAAATACTTTCATTAAGCATTAGATACGTTAAATATTTTTTCTGCTTCTCAGGCTCAGTTTGGGCAAGCTATTATTTCTTCTTCAAAATAAATTGTTAAGCGTGTTTGCTATCCCTCCCTTCATTGACTGATTGCTTGGGTATAACCCATACGTTTTTTCATGCTGACGGGGGGATGGCCAGGAAAGGAGAAAATTAATATCATACTTACCGGAATTTTCTTTTCCTGGCCATCTTCCATGTCAGCATGCCCACCCTTCTCGGGACTTTGCCAATAGACTAACATGGCTGGAGGGGGGTGGGGTTTTATAGCCCAGAAAAGTTAACTGTTTCTTCTGTCCAGGCTGGGAACCAGCAGGGAATACCCATAAGTTTCTTCATGCTGACGGGGAGGATGGCCAGGACATGATATTCATTTTCTCTGGTCTTCCTGGTGCCAGGGATCAGCATGTAGTTGATCAGATAAACAAATTATTGGGTGGGACTGGGCATGATTTAACTGTCGTGGTACATATCGGTACTAATAGAAACATTACTGGTAGGTGGAGGGCCTTAAAGAGCGACTTTAGGGATTTAGGGACATACATTAAAGTAAAGTCTTCCAATGTCATTTTTGGAAAATTTTACCTGTGCCATGTGCAACTCTAGGAAAGACAGTGGGATGATAGGGTGCAAAATGTGTGGCTAAAGCCTTAAGGTGGCCATACACGAGGCGATTTCGCTCGTTGTGCGATGAACGATTATATTGACAAACGATCGTATGGCGATCGAGTTCCCATACGATATGCCATCCACGGGCAACGATAATTCGGGAAAGATTTCGTCGCATCATTATCGTAAAATACGTACGATCGTACATCTACGTACGATCGAATGTCGTTGACTTCCGCTGCTGGCAATCGTGACATGCGCAGAGAACAATCGTTGAAAGACAAATGTCTGACACTCACACCAACTGGCAGATTTTATCGTTAAACGACCAAAATTTTTAAACCTGGCCGATCGATTTTGGGGACGATAATGTCGGCTCGTTTAGTGGGCCGACGATCGTTCGTACACCACCAACTATACGATAACTTAACGATAGCATCGGATCGTTCGGGAATCGGTCGTTTGTAAGTAAAAAATCGGTCCATGTATGGCCACCTTTAGGGGCTGATTTACTAATCCACGAATCCGAATCCCGAATAGGAAAAAATCGGATTGGAAACGAACATTTTGCGATTTTTCCGTTTATTTTGCGCTTTTTTCGTCACCGTCGCAAATTTTTCGTAGCCGTTACGACTTGCGTAAATTGTCGCGACTTTTGCATAGCCATTACGACTTTTGCGAATTGTCGCGACTTTTTCGCATTGAGCACTCGAAAAATTTGCGCCAATTCAGGAAAAAGTCACAACATAGTAACATAGTAACATAGTAAGTTGGGTTGAAAAAAGACATACGTCCATCAAGTTCAACCATAATGCCTATATATAACCTGCCTAACTACTAGTTGATCCAGAGGAAGGCAAAAAACCCCATCTGAAGCCTCTCTAATTTGCCGCAGAGGGGAAAAAATTCCTTCCTGACTCCAAGATGGCAATCGGACCAGTCCCTGGATCAACTAGTACTAAGAGCTATCTCCCATAACCCTGTATTCCCTCACTTGTACTGAGAACTATCCCCCCTACCCCTGTATTCCCTCACTTGTACTGAGAGCTATCCCCCATACCCCTGTATTCCCTCACTTGTACTGAGAGCTATCCCCCCTACCCCTGTATTCCCTCACTTGTACTGAGAGCTATCTCCCCTACCCCTGTATTCCCTCACTTGTACTGAGAGCTATCCCCCATACCCCTGTATTCCCTCACTTGTACTGAGAGCTATCTCCCCTACCCCTGTATTCCCTCACTTGTACTGAGAGCTATCCCCCCTACCCCTGTATTCCCTCACTTGTACTGAGAGCTATCTCCCATACCCCTGTATTCCCTCACTTGTACTGAGAGCTATCCCCCCTACCCCTGTATTCCCTCACTTGTACTGAGAGCTATCTCCCCTACCCCTGTATTCCCTCACTTGTACTGAGAGCTATCTCCCATACCCCTGTATTCCCTCACTTGTACTGAGAGCTATCTCCCATACCCCTGTATTCCCTCACTTGTACTGAGAGCTATCCCCCCTACCCCTGTATTCCCTCACTTGTACTGAGAGCTATCCCCCATACCCCTGTATTC
Organism: Xenopus tropicalis; assembly: GCF_000004195.4. Classification (NCBI taxonomy): domain Eukaryota; kingdom Metazoa; phylum Chordata; class Amphibia; order Anura; family Pipidae; genus Xenopus; species Xenopus tropicalis. The sequence continues at coordinate 745,991 of NC_030677.2, forward strand.
CCTCACTTGTACTGAGAGCTATCTCCCCTACCCCTGTATTCCCTCACTTGTACTGAGAGCTATCTCCCATAACCCTGTATTCCCTCACTTGTACTGAGAGCTATCTCCCATAACCCTGTATTCCCTCACTTGTACTGAGAGCTATCTCCCATAACCCTGTATTCCCTCACTTGTACTGAGAGCTATCTCCCCTACCCCTGTATTCCCTCACTTGTACTGAGAGCTATCTCCCATAACCCTGTATTCCCTCACTTGTACTGAGAGCTATCCCCCCTACCCCTGTATTCCCTCACTTGTACTGAGAGCTATCTCCCCTACCCCTGTATTCCCTCACTTGTACTGAGAGCTATCTCCCCTACCCCTGTATTCCCTCACTTGTACTGAGAGCTATCTCCCCTACCCCTGTATTCCCTCACTTGTACTGAGAGCTATCCCCCCTACCCCTGTATTCCCTCACTTGTACTGAGAGCTATCTCCCCTACCCCTGTATTCCCTCACTTGTACTGAGAGCTATCTCCCCCTACCCCCTGTATTCCCTCACTTGTACTGAGAGCTATCTCCCCTACCCCTGTATTCCCTCACTTGTACTGAGAGCTATCTCCCCTACCCCTGTATTCCCTCACTTGTACTGAGAGCTATCTCCCATACCCCTGTATTCCCTCACTTGTACTGAGAGCTATCTCCCATACCCCTGTATTCCCTCACTTGTACTGAGAGCTATCCCCCCTACCCCTGTATTCCCTCACTTGTACTGAGAGCTATCCCCCATACCCTGTATTCCCTCACTTGTACTGAGAGCTATCTCCCCTACCCCTGTATTCCCTCACTTGTACTGAGAGCTATCTCCCATAACCCTGTATTCCCTCACTTGTACTGAGAGCTATCTCCCATAACCCTGTATTCCCTCACTTGTACTGAGAGCTATCTCCCATAACCCTGTATTCCCTCACTTGTACTGAGAGCTATCTCCCCTACCCCTGTATTCCCTCACTTGTACTGAGAGCTATCTCCCATAACCCTGTATTCCCTCACTTGTACTGAGAGCTATCCCCCCTACCCCTGTATTCCCTCACTTGTACTGAGAGCTATCTCCCCTACCCCTGTATTCCCTCACTTGTACTGAGAGCTATCTCCCCTACCCCTGTATTCCCTCACTTGTACTGAGAGCTATCTCCCCTACCCCTGTATTCCCTCACTTGTACTGAGAGCTATCCCCCCTACCCCTGTATTCCCTCACTTGTACTGAGAGCTATCTCCCCTACCCCTGTATTCCCTCACTTGTACTGAGAGCTATCTCCCCTACCCCTGTATTCCCTCACTTGTACTGAGAGCTATCTCCCCTACCCCTGTATTCCCTCACTTGTACTGAGAGCTATCTCCCCTACCCCTGTATTCCCTCACTTGTACTGAGAGCTATCCCCCCTACCCCTGTATTCCCTCACTTGTACTGAGAGCTATCCCCCCTACCCCTGTATTCCCTCACTTGTACTGAGAGCTATCTCCCCTACCCCTGTATTCCCTCACTTGTACTGAGAGCTATCTCCCCTACCCCTGTATTCCCTCACTTGTACTGAGAGCTATCCCCCCTACCCCTGTATTCCCTCACTTGTACTGAGAGCTATCCTCCCAACCCCTGTATTCCCTCACTTGTACTGAGAGCTATCTCCCCTACCCCTGTATTCCCTCACTTGTACTGAGAGCTATCTCCCCTACCCCTGTATTCCCTCACTTGTACTGAGAGCTATCCCCCCTACCCCTGTATTCCCTCACTTGTACTGAGAGCTATCTCCCCTACCCCTGTATTCCCTCACTTGTACTGAGAGCTATCCCCCCTACCCCTGTATTCCCTCACTTGTACTGAGAGCTATCTCCCCTACCCTGTATTCCCTCACTTGTACTGAGAGCTATCTCCCATACCCCTGTATTCCCTCACTTGTACTGAGAGCTATCTCCCATACCCCTGTATTCCCTCACTTGTACTGAGAGCTATCCCCCCTACCCCTGTATTCCCTCACTTGTACTGAGAGCTATCCCCCATACCCCTGTATTCCCTCACTTGTACTGAGAGCTATCTCCCCTACCCCTGTATTCCCTCACTTGTACTGAGAGCTATCTCCCATAACCCTGTATTCCCTCACTTGTACTGAGAGCTATCTCCCATAACCCTGTATTCCCTCACTTGTACTGAGAGCTATCTCCCATAACCCTGTATTCCCTCACTTGTACTGAGAGCTATCTCCCCTACCCCTGTATTCCCTCACTTGTACTGAGAGCTATCCCCCATACCCCTGTATTCCCTCACTTGTACTGAGAGCTATCTCCCATAACCCTGTATTCCCTCACTTGTACTGAGAGCTATCCCCCCTACCCCTGTATTCCCTCACTTGTACTGAGAGCTATCTCCCCTACCCTGTATTCCCTCACTTGTACTGAGAGCTATCTCCCCTACCCCTCTATTCCCTCACTTGTACTGAGAGCTATCTCCCCTACCCCTGTATTCCCTCACTTGTACTGAGAGCTATCTCCCCTACCCCTGTATTCCCTCACTTGTACTGAGAGCTATCCCCCCTACCCCTGTATTCCCTCACTTGTACTGAGAGCTATCCCCCTACCCCTGTATTCCCTCACTTGTACTGAGAGCTATCTCCCCTACCCCTGTATTCCCTCACTTGTACTGAGAGCTATCCCCCCTACCCCTGTATTCCCTCACTTGTACTGAGAGCTATCTCCCCTACCCCTGTATTCCCTCACTTGTACTGAGAGCTATCCCCCCTACCCCTGTATTCCCTCACTTGTACTGAGAGCTATCTCCCCTACCCCTGTATTCCCTCACTTGTACTAAGAGCTATCTCCCAATAACCCTGTATTCCCTCAGCTTGTACTGAGAGCTATCTCCCATACCCCTGTATTCCCTCACTTGTACTGAGAGCTATTCTCCCCTACCCCTGTATTCCCTCACTTGTACTGAGAGCTATCTCCCCTACCCCCTGTATTCCCTCACTTGTACTGAGAGCTATCTCCCCTACCCCTGTATTCCCTCACTTGTACTGAGAGCTATCCCCCCTACCCCTATATTCCCTCACTTGTACTGAGAGCTATCTCCCATAAACCTGTATTCCCTCACTTGTACTGAGAGCTATCTCCCCTACCCCTGTATTCCCTCACTTGTACTGAGAGCTATCTCCCATACCCCTGTATTCCCTCACTTGTACTGAGAGCTATCCCCCTACCCCTGTATTCCCTCACTGTACTGAGAGCTATCTCCCCTACCCCTGTATTCCCTCACTTGTACTGAGAGCTATCCCCCCTACCCTGTATTCCCTCACTTGTACTAAGAGCTATCTCCCATAACCCTGTATTCCCTCACTTGTACTGAGAGCTATCTCCCATACCCCTGTATTCCCTCACTTGTACTGAGAGCTATCTCCCCTACCCCTGTATTCCCTCACTTGTACTGAGAGCTATCCCCCCTACCCCTGTATTCCCTCACTTGTACTGAGAGCTATCCCCCCTACCCCTGTATTCCCTCACTTGTACTGAGAGCTATCCCCCCTACCCCTGTATTCCCTCACTTGTACTGAGAGCTATCTCCCCTACCCCTGTATTCCCTCACTTGTACTGAGAGCTATCTCCCCTACCCCTGTATTCCCTCACTTGTACTGAGAGCTATCCCCCTACCCCTGTATTCCCTCACTTGTACTAAGAGCTATCTCCCATAACCCTGTATTCCCTCACTTGTACTGAGAGCTATCTCCCATACCCCTGTATTCCCTCACTTGTACTGAGAGCTATCTCCCATACCCCTGTATTCCCTCACTTGTACTGAGAGCTATCTCCCCTACCCCCTGTATTCCCTCACTTGTACTGAGAGCTATCCCCCTACCCCTGTATTCCCTCACTTGTACTGAGAGCTATCTCCCATACCCCTGTATTCCCTCACTTGTACTGAGAGCTATCCCCCCTACCCCTGTATTCCCTCACTTGTACTGAGAGCTATCCCCCCTACCCCTGTATTCCCTCACTTGTACTGAGAGCTATCTCCCATAACCCCTGTATTCCGTCACTTGTACTGAGAGCTATCTCCCCTACCCCTGTATTCCCTCACTTGTACTGAGAGCTATCCCCCATACCCCTGTATTCCCTCACTTGTACTGAGAGCTATCCCCCCTACCCCTCTATTCCCCCACTTGTACTGAGAGCTATCTCCCCTACCCCTGTATTCCCTCACTTGTACTGAGAGCTATCTCCCCTACCCCTGTATTCCCTCACTTGTACTGAGAGCTATCCCCCCTACCCCTGTATTCCCTCACTTGTACTGAGAGCTATCCCCCCTACCCCTGTATTCCCTCACTTGTACTGAGAGCTATCCCCCCTACCCCTGTATTCCCTCACTTGTACTGAGAGCTATCCCCCCTACCCCTGTATTCCCTCACTTGTACTGAGAGCTATCTCCCATAACCCTGTATTCCCTCACTTGTACTGAGAGCTATCTCCCATAACCCTGTATTTCCTCACTTGTACTGAGAGCTATCCCCCATACCCCTTGTATTCCCTCACTTGTACTGAGAGCTATCCCCCCTACCCCTGTATTCCCTCACTTGTACTGAGAGCTATCCCCCCTACCCCTGTATTCCCTCACTTGTACTGAGAGCTATCCCCCATACCCCTTGTATTCCCTCACTTGTACTGAGAGCTATCTCCCCTACCCCTGTATTCCCTCACTTGTACTGAGAGCTATCTCCCCTACCCCTGTATTCCCTCACTTGTACTGAGAGCTATCCCCCCTACCCCTGTATTCCCTCACTTGTACTGAGAGCTATCCCCCATACCCCTTGTATTCCCTCACTTGTACTGAGAGCTATCCCCCCTACCCCTGTATTCCCTCACTTGTACTGAGAGCTATCCCCCATACCCCTTGTATTCCCTCACTTGTACTGAGAGCTATCCCCCCTACCCCTGTATTCCCTCACTTGTACTGAGAGCTATCCCCCCTACCCCTGTATTCCCTCACTTGTACTGAGAGCTATCCCCCCTACCCCTGTATTCCCTCACTTGTACTGAGAGCTATCCCCCCTACCCCTGTATTCCCTCACTTGTACTGAGAGCTATCCCCCCTACCCCTGTATTCCCTCACTTGTACTGAGAGCTATCTCCCATAACCCTGTATTCCCTCACTTGTACTGAGAGCTATCTCCCATAACCCTGTATTTCCTCACTTGTACTGAGAGCTATCCCCCATACCCCTGTATTCCCTCACTTGTACTGAGAGCTATCCACCCTACCCCTGTATTCCCTCACTTGTACTGAGAGCTATCCCCCCTACCCCTGTATTCCCTCACTTGTACTGAGAGCTATCCCCCCTTACCCCTGTATGGTCCCCCCTTCCACTTGTACTGAGAGCTATCCCCCCTACCCCTGTATTCCCTCACTTGTACTGAGAGCTATCCCCCCTACCCCTGTATTCCCTCACTGTACTGAGAGCTATCCCCCCTACCCCTGTATTCCCTCACTTGTACTGAGAGCTATCCCCCTACCCCTGTATTCCCTCACTTTACTGAGAGCTATCCCCCATACCCCTGTATTTCCCTCACTTGTACTGAGAGCTTATTCCCCATACCCCTGTATTCCCTCACTTGTACTGAGAGCTATCTCCCCCTACCCCTGTATTCCCTCACTTGTACTGAGAGCTATCCCCCCTACCCCTGTATTCCCTCACTTGTACTGAGAGCTATCCCCCCTACCCCTGTATTCCCTCACTTGTACTGAGAGCTATCCCCCCTACCCCTGTACTTCCCTCACCACCCCTGTATTCCCTCACTTGTACTGAGAGCTATCCCCCTACCCCTGTATTCCCTCACTTGTACTGAGAGCTATCCCCCCTACCCCTGTATTCCCTCACTTGTACTGAGAGCTATCTCCCCTACCCTGTATTCCCTCACTTGTACTGAGAGCTATCCCCCTACCCCTGTATTCCCTCACTTGTACTGAGAGCTATCTCCCCTATTGTACTGAGAGCTATCTCCCCTACCCCTGTATTCCCTCACTTGTACTGAGAGCTATCTCCCCTACCCCTGTATTCCCTCACTTGTACTGAGAGCTATCTCCCCTACCCCTGTATTCCCTCACTTGTACTGAGAGCTATCTCCCCTACCCCTCTATTCCCTCACTGTACTGAGAGCTACTACCCCTGTATTCCCTCACTTGTACTGAGAGCTCCCTCACTTGTACCTGTATTCCCTCACTTGTACTGAGAGCTATCCCCCCTACCCCTGTATTCCCTCACTTTTACTGAGAGTACCCCTGATTCCCTCATGGGCTCTCCCCTACCCCTGTATTCCCTCACTTGTACTGAGAGCTATCCCCCCTACCCCTGTATTCCCTCACTTGTACTGAGAGCTATCCCCCTACCCCTGTATTCCCTCACTCTGTACTGAGAGCTATCTCCCTACCCCTGTTTCCTCACTTACTGAGAGCTATCCCCCCTACCCCTGATTCCCTCACTTGTACTGAGAGCTATCCCCCCTACCCCTGTATTCCCTCCACTTGTACTAAGAGCTATCCCCCCTACCCCTGTATTCCCTCACTTGTACTGAGAGCTATCCCCCCTACCCCTGTATTCCCTCACTTGTACTAAGAGCTATCCCCCCTACCCCTGTATTCCCTCACTTGTACTGAGAGCTATCCCCCCTACCCCTGTATCCCTCACTTGTACTGAGAGCTATCCCCCTACCCCTGTATTCCCTCACTTGTACTGAGAGCTATCTCCCCTACCCCTGTATTCCCTCACTGTACTGAGAGCTATCCCCCCTACCCCTGTATTCCCTCACTTGTACTGAGAGCTATCTCCCCTACCCCTCTATTCCCTCACTTGTACTGAGAGCTATCTCCCCTACCCCTGTATTCCCTCACTTGTACTGAGAGCTATCTCCCCTACCCCTGTATTCCCTCACTTGTACTGAGAGCTATCTCCCCTACCCCTCTATTCCCTCACTTGTACTGAGAGCTATCTCCCCTACCCCTCTATTCCCTCACTTGTACTGAGAGCTATCTCCCCTACCCCTCTATTCCCTCACTTGTACTGAGAGCTATCTCCCCTACCCCTGTATTCCCTCACTTGTACTGAGAGCTATCTCCCCTACCCCTCTATTCCCTCACTTGTACTGAGAGCTATCTCCCCTACCCCTGTATTCCCTCACTTGTACTGAGAGCTATCCCCCCTACCCCTGTATTCCCTCACTTGTACTGAGAGCTATCGCCCCTACCCCTGTATTCCCTCACTTGTACTGAGAGCTATCTCCCCTACCCCTGTATTCCCTCACTTGTACTGAGAGCTATCTCCCCTACCCCTGTATTCCCTCACTTGCACTAAGAGCTATCTCCCCTACCCCTGTATTCCCTCACTTGTACTGAGAGCTATCTCCCATAACCCTGTATTCCCTCACTTGTACTGAGAGCTATCTCCCCTACCCCTGTATTCCCTCACTTGTACTGAGAGCTATCCCCCCTACCCCTGTATTCCCTCACTTGTACTGAGAGCTATCCCCCTACCCCTGTATTCCCTCACTTGTACTGAGAGCTATCCCCCCTACCCCTGTATTCCCTCACTTGTACTGAGAGCTATCTCCCCTACCCCTGTATTCCCTCACTTGTACTGAGAGCTATCCCCCCTACCCCTGTATTCCCTCACTTGTACTGAGAGCTATCCCCCCTACCCCTGTATTCCCTCACTTGTACTGAGAGCTATCTCCCCTACCCCTGTATTCCCTCACTTGTACTGAGAGCTATCTCCCATAACCCTGTATTCCCTCACTTGCTAAGAATCCATCCAGCCCCTTCTTAAAGTTATATAATATATCAGCCAGCCCGACTGATTCGGGGAGGGAATTCCAGAACCTCACAGCTCTCACTGTAAAAAATCCTTTCCGAATGTTTAAATGGAACCTCCCTTCTTCTAAACGGAGTGGGTGCCCTCGTGTCCGTTGGAAAGACCTACTGGTAAATAAAACATTAGAAAGGTTATTATATGATCCCTTTATATATTTATACATAGTTATCATGTCACCTCTTAAGCGCCTCTTCTCCAGTGTAAACAAACCCAACTGGGCCAGCCTTTCCCCATAACTGAGACTTTCCATACCCTTTACCAGCTTAGTTGCCCTTCTCTGGACCCTCTCTAACTCAATAATGTCCCGTTTGAGCACTGGAGACCAAAACTGAACAGCATATTCTAGATGGGGCCTTACCAGCGCTCTGTAAAGGGGAAGAATAACCCCCTCCTCCCGTGAATCTATACCCCTTTTAATACAGCTCAGAACCTTGTTTGCCCTTGCAGCTGCTGCCTGGCATTGCTTGCTACAGCCAAGTTTATTATCTACAAGGACTCCAAGCTCCTTCTCCATTATGGATTTGCCTAGTGCAGTCCCATTAAGGGTATACGGGGCTTGCATGTTTTTACATCCCAGGTGCATGACCTTACATTTATCCACATTAAATCTCATCTGCCACTTAGCTGCCCAGATTGCCAGTTGGTCAAGATCCTGCTGCAGGGATGTCACGTCCTGGATAGAATTGACTGGCCTGCAGAGTTTTGTGTCATCTGCAAACACTGATACATTACTCATAATACCCTCCCCTAAGTCATTTATGAACAAATTAAACAAAAGTGGACCCAGTACAGAACCCTGAGGGACCCCACTGAGAACCTTATTCCAAGTAGAGAATGTACCATTAACAACCCCCCTCTGTACCCGATCCTGTAGCCAGTTTTCTATCCATGTGCAAACGGCTTCACTAAGACCAATAGCCCTTAGCTTAGAAAGCAGTCGTTTGTGGGGAACGGTATCAAATGCTTTGGCAAAATCCAAATAGATTATATCTACTGCATCCCCACTGTCCAGCTTCTTACTTACCTCATCATAAAAAGCAATTAAATTGGTCTGACATGACCTGTCCTTCATAAAGCCATGCTGATTACTGCTCATAATGCCATTCTCCACTACATAATTCTGTATGTGATCCCTTAACAAGCCTTCAAATAACTTGCCCACCACGGATGTCAAACTTACAGGCCTATAATTGCCAGGCTGAGATCTTACTCCCTGTATAAATATGGGAATGACATTCGCCTTCTTCCAATCCCTAGGTACCATACTTGATGAAAGAGAGTCTGAGAATATCAGAAACAAGGGCCACTGCAATTCTGCCCCTAGCTCTCTCAGTACCCGAGGGTGTATTCCATCTGGCCCAGGTGCCTTGTTTACATTTATCGTGTGTAACCCTTTAAGCACCATATCCTGTGCCAACCACTGTGTAGTTGGAGCTGAGGCAACAGTGCAGCTATTGGGTGGGACTTGTCCCACTGGCTCCCCCTACTGTATACACAGAAGAAAAGAACTGGTTAAGCACATCTGCCTTTTCTGTATCCGCTGTAACCATATTGTTATTATAACTCAATGGGGCCACACCCTCAACCTGCATCTTTTTACTATTAATATACTTAAAAAACTTTTTGGGGTTAGTCTTGGCCTCGGCCGCGATGCGCTCCTCATTTTCTATCTTTGCCTTCCGGATTGCTGTTTTACACACTTGTTATAGTGTTTATAATCATTAAACGCAGCTACTGTCCCCTCTGACTTATATTTCTTAAAAGCTTTCCTTTTTTTCCCTATTAACTTCTTTACCTCAGAGTTAAGCCACATAGGGTGATTCTTAACACTTCTACTTTTTCTTATTAATGGAATAAATTGAGAACAGTAATGATTTAATATCAGTTTAAATGACAACCATTTCTGCTCTGTGTTTTTATCAGAAAACATAATGCCCCAATCTATGCCCTGAAGCGCTGCCCTTAAGGAGCTAAAATTTGCCTTCCTAAAATTCATTGTCTTTGTTGCCCCCGTGTAAATTTGTTTCCTGCACCAAACATTAAATGAAATAACATTATGGTCACTATTACCCAGGGGTTCAACCACTTGCACATTTGCTATACGTTCTGGGTCATTAGAGATCACTAGATCTAGTATAGCATTGTTCCTGGTTGGCTCCTCAACAACCTGTGACATAAAGTTGTCATGCAGCAAGTTTATAAACTTGTTCCCAGTTACTGCCCTGGCAGTACTATTGCCCCAGTCAATATCAGGGTAATTAAAATCCCCCATTATTATCACTTGCCCCAAACTAGCAGCCTTTTCTATTTGCAACAGGAGCTGGGCCTCCTCCTCTTCGCTTACATTAGGGGGTCTATAGCATACCCCTACAATTAGTTTGGTAGATTCTTTACTATCTGTGAGAAGCTCAACCCATAAGGATTCAGCTCCCTCTGTTCCCCCCATCACTTCCTCCTTAATATTTGCTTTTAATTCCTGCTTAATGAACAGACACACTCCTCCTCCTTTTCTATTGCCCCTGTCCCTCCGAAACAATGTATACCCCCCAATATTAACTGCCCAGTCATGAGACTCATTCAACCAAGTTTCAGCAACTCCAATCACATCATATTTCTGCTCCAACGCCAGTACCTCCAGCTCTCCCATTTTACCAGTCAGACTCCTTGCATTGGTAAACATACATTTAATACTGGTTCCGGCGTGAGAATGATGTGTAAACAACTTATGGGCCTCCCTGCCATTATCAGTATCCCGAAGCAAGTCTCCTCCCCCATTTTCCCTTACTATGCCCACTACCCCATCTATCCTGTCTACCACAGAATTTCCCGCTGCACCCTCCCCCCCCACTCCTAGTTTAAAATCTCCTCCAACCCTCTAGCCATCTTTTCCCCCAAAGCAGCTGCCCCATCATCATTGAGGTGCAGCCCATCCCTGGCAAAGAGCTTGTAGCCGATTGAGAAATCAGCCCAGTTCTGGAGAAACCCAAAGCCCTCCTCCCTACACCAATCTCTCAGCCACGCATTAATCTCCCTGAGCTCCCGCTGCCTTCTTAATGTTGCTCGTGGCACAGGTAATATCTCTGAGAAAATTACCTTGGAAGTCCTCGCCCTCAACTTCGCACCTAGCTTTTTAAAATCGTTCTTGAGGACTTCCCCCCTCCTCTAACTTTGTCATTGGTACCTATGTGTACCCCCAACCACCGGGTCTTCCCCAGCCCCTCCCAACAATCTGTCCACTCGTTCCCCCACATGCCGAACCCTAGCACCAGGCAAGCAACACACAGTTTGGCATGTAGGGTCTTTGCAACAAATTACCCTATCCACCTTTCTAATAATTGAATCCCCTACAACTATAACCTGCCTTCCCTTCCTAGCACTATTCCCCCCACCTGTATTAGAGGTGCCGGCTCCCAGGGGGCTCTGAGAGTCAGCCTGCCCCATACATGCTAGCTCAGAGCTGCCTTCCCCAGCATCTTCACCTAAAGCGGCAAATCTGTTGGTTTGTACAAGCTGTGAACCAGCCCCCCTACCCTTGTGTCCCCTACTGCCCCTCTTAACTGTCACAAATTTGTCTCCCTCATTAACCTCCACTGTCCCTTCTCCCCCCCCCACTACACCGGCCCCTGCCAGTGGTTGCTCAGTGAGCCTCCTGTTCTCCCCCATGCTTGCAGCCCCCTCAGTGCTGCCAGTTCCCCCCTTAGATTCTGCACCTCAGATTCCAAGAGGAAAACCCACCTGCATCTCTCACAAGTAAATGCTGCATGGAACTGCTGCTCCAGGACCACATACATGCGACAAGATGCACACTGAGTAACACCAGCAATCATACAGCAACTCATATTGCCACTGGGTACTTACAGTCTCCCGAGTACAATCCCTTGTATAGTGCCTTTTAAGTTTCAAACGCCTTTTTTGTTTTTAACGCCTACTATACACTTAATCTACATGCAACACTTTAGATTACATGCAACACTCGCTAGCAGCCCCCAAACTCGCTGTGCAGTCAGAAACTTATTGAGGTTCAAAAAGGTACTGTTTTATTATTACAGAGAAAAGGGAATCATTTAACCATTAAATAAACCCAATAGGGCTGTTCTGCCCCAATAAGGGGTAATTATATCTTAGTTGGGATCAAGTACAGGTACTGTTTTATTATTACAGAGAAAAGGGAATCATTTAACCATTAAATAAACCCAATAGGGTTGTTCTGCCCCAATAAGGGGTAATTATATCTTAGTTGGGATCAAGTACAGGTACTGTTTTATTATTACAGAGAAAAGGGAATCATTTAACCATGAAATAAACCCAATAGGGCTGTTCTGCCCCAATAAGGGGTAATTATATCTTAGTTGGGATCAAGTACAGGTACTGTTTTATTATTACAGAGAAAAGGGAATCATTTAACCATGAAATAAACCCAATAGGGCTGTTCTGCCCCAATAAGGGGTAATTATATCTTAGTTGGGATCAAGTACAGGTACTGTTTTATTATTACAGAGAAAAGGGAATCATTTAACCATTAAATAAACCCAATAGGGCTGTTCTGCCGCAATAAGGGGTCATTATATCTTAGTTGGGATCAAGTACAGGTACTGTTTTATTATTACTGAGAAAAGGGAATCATTTAACCATGAAATAAACCCAATAGGGCTGTTCTGCCCCCAATAAGGGGTAATTATATCTTAGTTGGGATCAAGTACAGGTACTGTTTTATTATTACAGAGAAAAGGGAATCATTTAACCATGAAATAAACCCAATAGGGCTGTTCTGCCCCCAATAAGGGGTAATTATATCTTAGTTGGGATCAAGTACAGGTACTGTTTTATTATTACAGAGAAAAGGGAATCATTTAACCATGAAATAAAGCCAATAGGGCTGTTCTGCCCCCAATAAGGGGTAATTATATCTTAGTTGGGATCAAGTACAGGTACTGTTTTATTATTACTGAGAAAAGGGAATCATTTAACCATGAAATAAAGCCAATAGGGCTGTTCTGCCCCCAATAAGGGGTAATTATATCTTAGTTGGGATCAAGTACTGGTACTGTTTTATTATTACAGAGAAAAGGGAATCATTTAACCATGAAATAAACCCAATAGGGCTGTTCTGCCCCCAATAAGGGGTAATTATATCTTAGTTGGGATCAAGTAGAGGTACTGTTTTATTATTACTGAGAAAAGGGAATCATTTAACCATGAAAAAAACCCAATAGGGCTGTTCTGCCCCCAATAAGGGGTAATTATATCTTAGTTGGGATCAAGTACAGGTACTGTTTTATTATTACAGAGAAAAGGGAATCATTTAACCATGAAATAAACCCAATAGGGCTGTTCTGCCCCAATAAGGGGTAATTATATCTTAGTTGGGATCAAGTACAGGTACTGTTTTATTATTACTGAGAAAATGGAATCATTTAACCATAAAATAAACCCAATAGGGCTGTTCTGCCCCAATAAGGGGTAATTATATCTTAGTTGGGATCAAGTACAGGTACTGTTTTATTATTACAGAGAAAAGGGAATCATTTAACCATTAAATAAACCCAATAGGGCTGTTCTGCCCCAATAAGGGGTAATTATATCTTAGTTGGGATCAAGTACAGGTACTGTTTTATTATTACAGAGAAAAGGGAATCATTTAACCATTAAATAAACCCAATAGGGCTGTTCTGCCCCCAATAAGGGGTAATTATATCTTAGTTGGGATCAAGTACAGGTACTGTTTTATTATTACTGAGAAAAGGGAATCATTTAACCATGAAAAAAACCCAATAGGGCTGTTCTGCCCCCAGTAAGGGGTAATTATATCTTAGTTGGGATCAAGTACAGGTACTGTTTTATTATTACTGAGAAAAGGGAATCATTTAACCATGAAAAAAACCCAATAGGGCTGTTCTGCCCCCAGTAAGGGGTAATTATATCTTAGTTGGGATCAAGTACAGGTACTGTTTTATTATTACTGAGAAAAGGGAATCATTTAACCATGAAATAAACCCAATAGGGCTGTTCTGCCCCCAATAAGGGGTAATTATATCTTAGTTGGGATCAAGTAGAGGTACTGTTTTATTATTACTGAGAAAAGGGAATCATTTAACCATGAAAAAAACCCAATAGGGCTGTTCTGCCCCCAATAAGGGGTAATTATATCTTAGTTGGGATCAAGTACAGGTACTGTTTTATTATTACAGAGAAAAGGGAATCATTTAACCATTAAATAAACCCAATAGGGCTGTTCTGCCCCAATAAGGGGTAATTATATCTTAGTTGGGATCAAGTACAAGTACTGTTTTATTATTACAGAGAAAAGGGAATCATTTAACTATGAAATAAACCCAATAGGGCTGTTCTGCCCCAGTAAGGGGTAATTATATCTTAGTTGGGATCAAGTACAGGTACTGTTTTATTATTACAGAGAAAAGGGAATCATTTAACCATTAAATAAACCCAATAGGGCTGTTCTGCCCCCAATAAGGGGTAATTATATCTTAGTTGGGATCAAGTACAGGTACTGGTTTATTGTTACAGAGAAAAGGGAATCATTTAACCATGAAATAAACCCAATAGGGCTGTTCTGCCCCCAATAAGGGGTAATTATATCTTAGTTGGGATAAAGTAGAGGTACTGTTTTATTATTACAGAGAAAAGGGAATCATTTAACCATGAAATAAACCCAATAGGGCTGTTCTGCCCCCAATAAGGGGTAATTATATCTTAGTTGGGATCAAGTACAGTTACTGTTTTATTATTACTGAGAAAAGGGAATCATTTAACCATAAAATAAACCCAATAGGGCTGTTCTGCCCCAATAAGGGGTAATTATATCTTAGTTGGGATCAAGTACAGGTACTGTTTTATTATTACATAGAAAAGGGAATCATTTAACCATTAAATAAACCCAATAGGGCTGTTCTGCCCCCAATAAGGGGTAATTATATCTTAGTTGGGATCAAGTACAGGTACTGTTTTATTATTACAGAGAAAAGGGAATCATTTAACCATTAAATAAACCCAATAGGGCTGTTCTGCCCCAGTAAGGGGTAATTATATCTTAGTTGGGATCAAGTACAGGTACTGTTTTATTATTACAGAGAAAAGGGAATCATTTAACTATGAAATAAACCCAATAGGGCTGTTCTGCCCCAGTAAGGGGTAATTATATCTTAGTTGGGATCAAGTACAGGTACTGTTTTATTATTACAGAGAAAAGGGAATCATTTAACCATTAAATAAACCCAATAGGGCTGTTCTGCCCCCAATAAGGGGTAATTATATCTTAGTTGGGATCAAGTACAGGTACTGTTTTATTATTACTGAGAAAAGGGAATCATTTAACCATGAAAAAAACCCAATAGGGCTGTTCTGCCCCCAGTAAGGGGTAATTATATCTTAGTTGGGATCAAGTACAGGTACTGTTTTATTATTACTGAGAAAAGGGAATCATTTAACCATGAAAAAAACCCAATAGGGCTGTTCTGCCCCCAGTAAGGGGTAATTATATCTTAGTTGGGATCAAGTACAGGTACTGTTTTATTATTACTGAGAAAAGGGAATCATTTAACCATGAAATAAACCCAATAGGGCTGTTCTGCCCCCAATAAGGGGTAATTATATCTTAGTTGGGATCAAGTAGAGGTACTGTTTTATTATTACTGAGAAAAGGGAATCATTTAACCATGAAAAAAACCCAATAGGGCTGTTCTGCCCCCAATAAGGGGTAATTATATCTTAGTTGGGATCAAGTACAGGTACTGTTTTATTATTACAGAGAAAAGGGAATCATTTAACCATTAAATAAACCCAATAGGGCTGTTCTGCCCCAATAAGGGGTAATTATATCTTAGTTGGGATCAAGTACAAGTACTGTTTTATTATTACAGAGAAAAGGGAATCATTTAACTATGAAATAAACCCAATAGGGCTGTTCTGCCCCAGTAAGGGGTAATTATATCTTAGTTGGGATCAAGTACAGGTACTGTTTTATTATTACAGAGAAAAGGGAATCATTTAACCATTAAATAAACCCAATAGGGCTGTTCTGCCCCCAATAAGGGGTAATTATATCTTAGTTGGGATCAAGTACAGGTACTGGTTTATTGTTACAGAGAAAAGGGAATCATTTAACCATGAAATAAACCCAATAGGGCTGTTCTGCCCCCAATAAGGGGTAATTATATCTTAGTTGGGATAAAGTAGAGGTACTGTTTTATTATTACAGAGAAAAGGGAATCATTTAACCATGAAATAAACCCAATAGGGCTGTTCTGCCCCCAATAAGGGGTAATTATATCTTAGTTGGGATCAAGTACAGTTACTGTTTTATTATTACTGAGAAAAGGGAATCATTTAACCATAAAATAAACCCAATAGGGCTGTTCTGCCCCAATAAGGGGTAATTATATCTTAGTTGGGATCAAGTACAGGTACTGTTTTATTATTACATAGAAAAGGGAATCATTTAACCATTAAATAAACCCAATAGGGCTGTTCTGCCCCCAATAAGGGGTAATTATATCTTAGTTGGGATCAAGTACAGGTACTGTTTTATTATTACAGAGAAAAGGGAATCATTTAACCATTAAATAAACCCAATAGGGCTGTTCTGCCCCAGTAAGGGGTAATTATATCTTAGTTGGGATCAAGTACAGGTACTGTTTTATTATTACAGAGAAAAGGGAATCATTTAACTATGAAATAAACCCAATAGGGCTGTTCTGCCCCAGTAAGGGGTAATTATATCTTAGTTGGGATCAAGTACAGGTACTGTTTTATTATTACAGAGAAAAGGGAATCATTTAACCATGAAATAAACCCAATAGGGCTGTTCTGCCCCCAATAAGGGGTAATTATATCTTAGTTGGGATCAAGTAGAGGTACTGTTTTATTATTACTGAGAAAAGGGAATCATTTAACCATTAAAAAAACCCAATAGGGCTGTTCTGCCCCAATAAGGGGTAATTATATCTTAGTTGGGATCAAGTAGAGGTACTGTTTTATTATTACTGAGAAAAGGGAATCATTTAACCATGAAATAAACCCAATAGGGCTGTTCTGCCCCCAATAAGGGGTAATTATATCTTAGTTGGGATCAAGTACAGGTACTGTTTTATTATTACAGAGAAAAGGGAATCATTTAACCATTAAATAAACCCAATAGGGCTGTTCTGCCCCAATAAGGGGTAATTATATCTTAGTTGGGATCAAGTACAGGTACTGGTTTATTATTACAGAGAAAAGGGAATCATTTAACCATGAAATAAACCCAATAGGGCTGTTCTGCCCCAATAAGGGGTAATTATATCTTAGTTGGGATCAAGTACAGGTACTGTTTTATTATTACTGAGAAAATGGAATCATTTAACCATAAAATAAACCCAATAGGGCTGTTCTGCCCCCAATAAGGGGTAATTATATCTTAGTTGGGATCAAGTACAGGTACTGTTTTATTATTACAGAGAAAAGGGAATCATTTAACCATTAAATAAACCCAATAGGGCTGTTCTGCCCCCAATAAGGGGTAATTATATCTTAGTTGGGATCAAGTACAGGTACTGTTTTATTATTACAGAGAAAAGTGAATCATTTAACCATGAAATAAACCCAATAGGGCTGTTCTGCCCCCAATAAGGGGTAATTATATCTTAGTTGGGATCAAGTAGAGGTACTGTTTTATTATTACTGAGAAAAGGGAATCATTTAACCATTAAATAAACCCAATAGGGCTGTTCTGCCCCGATAAGGGGTAATTATATCTTAGTTGGGATCAAGTACAGGTACTGTTTTATTATTACAGAGAAAAGGGAATCATTTAACCATTAAATAAACCCAATAGGGCTGTTCTGCCCCCAATAAGGGGTAATTATATCTTAGTTGGGATAAAGTAGAGGTACTGTTTTATTATTACTGAGAAAAGGGAATCATTTAACCATGAAATATACCCAATATGGCAGTTCTGCCCCAATTAGGATTTTTTATATCTTAGTTGGGATCAAGTACAGGTACTGGTTTATTATTACAGAGAAAAGGGAATCATTTAACCATGAAATAAACCCAATAGGGCTGTTCTGCCCCAATTAGGATTATTTATATCTAAGTTGGGATCAAGTACAGGTACTGGTTTATTATTACTGAGAAAAGGGAATCATTTAACCATGAAATAAACCCAATAGGGCTGTTCTGCCCCAATTAGGATTATTTATATCTAAGTTGGGATCAAGTACAGGTACGGGTTTATTATTACTGAGAAAAGGGAATCATTTAACCATGAAAAAAACCCAATAGGGCTGTTCTGCCCCCAGTAAGGGGTAATTATATCTTAGTTGGGATCAAGTACAGGTACTGTTTTATTATTACTGAGAAAAGGGAATCATTTAACCATGAAATAAACCCAATAGGGCTGTTCTGCCCCCAATAAGGGGTAATTATATCTTAGTTGGGATCAAGTAGAGGTACTGTTTTATTATTACTGAGAAAAGGGAATCATTTAACCATGAAAAAAACCCAATAGGGCTGTTCTGCCCCCAATAAGGGGTAATTATATCTTCCCTTACGTCCCATACGGCAGCAACGCTGAGATTTATTCTCCTCTCCCTTTTGGTAGGACAAGTGAACAATAAAGTTAATTAAAACCAACCTATAAAAAAGGGTTAATGACAACAGACCATAGTGTTTTTTTTTCCTACCTGCGGTAGGCAAGTGTATTCATCCTAATATTCTTTTTTTCTTTTTTCTTTTTTCTACAGGTTTTCCAGGTCCCAAGGGGGCTTGTAGACCATAGGCACAGCACCCAAGGGGTTAAGTGCCGGGGGCCGAAGCCCTTAGGTATTCGGTAGGCTATCCACATTATGCAGCCAGGGGGTTTGCCTGTCCCAAGATGGCCGACCGCTGCTTCCATGAGGCCTGTCCCAAGATGGCCGACTGCTACTTCCATGTGGGGAACAGAGTACAGGAGAGCTTCCCCAGACACGCCGCTCGTTCCAGGAGCAACGTTTCAGGAAGCGCGGATGTGCACCTGCGCGTGTATGAGGCGCTTCTGGATGTGCGTCTGCAGTTTCAGTGGATAGGCGGCGCCTAGAGATGACGCGCTACCCAAGGGAGTGCTTCTGAAGGTGGTTGGGCACCTTCTGATGACATCACACACCCTCCGTGATCGCTGCAGAGGCAGTTCTATGGGGCTTCAGGTATTTAAACGGTCAGTTGCTTTCTGACTTTGCCTATTAGACGTTGTGTGTGCTTTTTTAACACTGAGAGTGTTGCTATTCTGTCTAAGGCTGCAGCCTCCTGAGTTAGGCTAAAGGTAAACCCTGGATCAAGTGCCCTCCTTCAGTTATTGTTGGGGTTAGGGTATTAACCCTGTTTTATTCTATTGTTTTACAGATGTCCACTACTAATGAGCCCCCATCTAAGAGACATAAAAAGGATAAGCACTTGCAATGCAGAGCTTGTGAGGATCAGTTACCAGATGGCTATACAAAGAGATTTTGTGTTACCTGCCTGCAGTATTTGGCTGATAAAGAAAGAGGAAATACTCCTAGCCCTCCATCTGAGTGGATGAAAGATTTTATAAAGTCCACCATGCAGGAAATGTTCTCCCAGTTCAGACAGAATACTACTGTGGAGAGTCCTTCTACTAATCCTCTGCCTATTGCTCAGATGGCCCCTAATGTGGTGTCCCTGGATGACTCTGACGGGGATTCTTCTTCTTCCGAAGAAGAGGATGCTTTGTATCTCTTTCCTGCTGAAAATACTCCTAAGCTGATTAAAAGGGTAAAAGCTACCATAGATTCCCTGGAGGGAGGGGATTCTGATGCTGCTTCTTCATCCCAGCCATTAAGGAAGTCTAAAGCCTTTCCAGTCCATTCTCTCATGAAGGAGCTTATGCTTAGAGAATGGAAGAGTCCTGAGAAAGCTCCATCCATAACTAAGAGACATAAATTACTCTTCCCAGTCCAGGAGGAGGAGCTTAAGATTTGGGAGGCACCTCCTAAAGTAGACATTGCTGTGGCCAGATTGTCCAAGAAAACACTTATTCCAGTGGAGGATGGGTCAGGATTGAAAGATCCTATGGATAGAAAGGTTGAGTGTCTACTTAAGCGCTCTTATTCTACAGCTGTGGCTTTATGTAAGCCTGCGCTGGCGGCATCAGGAGTTGCTCGCTCTGCCAAATTCTGGATTAAGCAACTGGGAGAGGATATAGACAACCGTGTGTCCAGAGATACCTTGCTAGAATCTCTTTCTCAGATAAGTTCTGCGGTGGATTTCCTCTGTGATTCTACCATTGAAAGCATTAAACTTTCCGCCAAGGCTATGGCGCTTTCATCTGCAGCTAGGAGAGCCTTGTGGCTCAGAAATTGGTCGGCAGATGTCATCTCAAAGAATAGCCTGTGTTCCATGGCTTTTGAGCCTGGTCATTTATTTGGTGCCGAATTAGACAAGCTTTTGGAGGCCATTTCTGGTTCTAAGCAGGGGAAGCGTCTCCCACAGGAGCCAAACAGAAAGAGGAATTTCTTTTTTCGGTCCAGAAGGTATTCTCCGAAAAGAGAAAACGCGTCCCAAAGACCAAGAAACAGGTCTGAACAGGGTTCGTTTCGGCCTTATCGCTCCTTCAGAAATACTTTCTCCGGTAGAAATGACAAAAACAATGATAGGACCCTCGCGCAAAAGAAAAAGAACACCTTCTGACGCCAGAGACTCCCTACCGGTGGGGGGAGACTTGCTTATTTTCTTCCACAATGGAAAGAAACAATTTCAGATCCTTGGGTTCTTCGTCTGATCTCACACGGCTATCGGATAGACTTCCTCTCGACTCCTCCTTCAAAATTCAGAATTACGCCTCCTCTAAAACAAATACAACAAAAAGCTTTGGAAGAAGCTATTATGGAATTCATTGCCTCCAGAGTGTTAGAGCCTGTTCCTCAGACAGAGGAGGGCCTAGGAACCTATTCAAAAGTTTTTTTGGTTCCAAAGCCAAATGGCAAATTTCGAATGATCATAGATCTTCGGTTCGTAAATCAGTTTATAGAAAAAAGATCCTTTCGTATGGAAACTATAAGATCGGTGAAAAATGTCTTAGATCGGGGAGATTATATGGTCTCTTTAGACCTCAAAGACGCGTATCTCCATGTTCCTCTCTGCAGTGCTCACAGGAAATTTCTGCGTATCGCAGTTTACATCAGAGGAGTTCTACGACATTTGCAGTTCACAGCCCTGCCTTTTGGTATAACCACAGCCCCCCGTATCTTTACCAAGATTGTGGCAGCTATAGTGGCAGTTCTGAGGCAACAGGAAATCACAGTGATTCCGTACCTGGACGACTGGCTAATTGTGGCAGTTTCAGCATCCTTACTGAAGAAACATCTGACCAGAACGGTCTTGATGCTCCAGAGTCTGGGGTGGATAATCAACTGGGAGAAGTCATCAGTAACTCCTTCACGCTCGATCCGCTTCTTGGGGTTGCACATCAATTCCGTAGAGATGAAGGTTTTTCTCCCCCCAGACAAAATAATCAGGATTTCAGAAGAAGTCCACAGAATTCTGACACACAGTTCATCTTCTCTCAGGGATCTGATGAAGATTCTAGGCCTTATGACATCGTCCATAGAGGCAGTACCGTGGGCCAGATTCCATATGAGACCCCTGCAGATGGAAATTCTGTCAAAGTGGGACAAGAAAATCTCTACTTTAGATACAAGGGTCATTCTGTCCAGAGAGACAAAGATACAGCTGAAATGGTGGTTGCAGAAGGAGAATCTTTCTCGGGGTCTTTCCTTCCAGCAGACGGATTGGGCGATACTAACCACCGATGCCTCTCAGTTGGGATGGGGAGCCCATTTCGAGCATCAGATGGCCCAGGGGTTCTGGGATCCGATGGAAAGCTCCATGTCATCGAATTTCAGGGAGCTGAAGGCAGTGTTCAAAGCCATCCAAGCGTTTCAACAACACTTGAAAGGAGAAGGTCTGAGAGTCCTATCAGACAATGCCACAACGGTGGCATACATCAACAGGCAAGGCGGTACCAGATCAGTTATCCTAAACAGAGAGATTTTCAGGATTCTCACCTGGGCAGAGAGGAATGTTCCCAAGATATCAGCAGTACACATAAGAGGGGAACTCAATACTCTTGCAGATTCATTGAGCAGGAATTTCGCGAGGCCAGGGGAATGGTCCTTAGACCCGAACATATTCGGGGAGATCTCGAGACAGTGGGGTCTCCCATATATCGACCTTATGGCAACCAGGAGCAACCGGAAGCTTCAGACCTTTGCATCCCTATACAGGAAGGACCAGCCAGACTTCCTGGATGCTATGTCATTCAAGTGGGACTTTCCCCTAGTCTACATCTTCCCTCCGTTGCCTATGATTCCCAGAGTCCTGCAGAAAATCCGGCAGGAACAGGTGAACGCCATTCTAATAGCTCCCTTCCGGGGCCAAGAGGAGCTGGTTCTCTCTCATGTGGAGGATGGCTCGGAACAACTTCTGGATTCTGCCACAGATTCCTTCCTTGTTGACACAGGGGTCCCTAACCTGTCAAAATCTGGAGGTCCTTCAGATGACTGCCTGGAGACTGATTGGGCCATATTAGAATCTCAGGGTCTGGCACCAAATGTTATTAACATTCTGATCCAGTCTAGGAAGAAGGCCACTAATAAAGTCTATGCCAGAGTATGGAGAACTTTCAAGAAGTGGTGCTTGAATAATCAAGTGGAGGATCAGTCTTCGATCAATTATGTCCTTAAATTTCTCCAGGAAGGGTTTGATAAAGGCCTGGCAGTCAACACCATCAAAGTTCAGATTTCTGCCCTTTCAGCACTGTTTAACAAGTCCTTGTCATCTTTGGCCCTTATCAAGAGATTTGTGAAAGCTATCTCTAGAATTCGTCCCAGAAGACTCCACGCCTGTCCTCCCTGGGATCTATCCTTGGTGTTGAACTCCCTGACCCAGTGTCCATTCGAGCCTCTAGAAGATTGTTCCTTAAAATGTTTATCGTTTAAAACCCTGTTTTTGGTTGCCATTACATCTGCAAAGAGAATAGGGGAACTTCAGGCCTTATCAGTAAGAGAACCTTACCTTACCTTTCTTCCAGATCGAGTGATCCTCCGGCCTCTTCCCACCTTTAGGCCCAAGGTTTTCTCTATGACTAATGTTAATCAAGAGATGTTCTTCCATCCATCACGCAAACAACAGATGAAGACTCTAGTCAACTTCTCCTCTTGGATGTGGGAAGGGCAATCAAGATTTTATGCAGATCGCACCAAAGAATTCAGGAGAGATGAAAGTTTGTTGTCTCCTTTTCAGGAAAAAACAAGGGCTGTAAAGCGTCCAAAACTTCACTATCCAGATGGATTAAAGAGATCAT
The DNA here is from genome assembly GCF_000004195.4 of Xenopus tropicalis. Lineage (NCBI taxonomy): Eukaryota > Metazoa > Chordata > Amphibia > Anura > Pipidae > Xenopus > Xenopus tropicalis. The sequence goes on from NC_030677.2 coordinate 769,228, forward strand.
TCAGATGGCATACATCAAGGATGACCGTGTGCCACCTCTTCGTGTCAGAGCGCATTCTACAAGAAATGTTTCCACCTCGTGGGCTGAAGTTGCGAATGTCTCAATGGAAAACATTTGTAGAGCAGCTACCTGGAGTGCTCCAAACACTTTCATTCAACATTATAGAGTGGATGTCTTAGCCTCTCAGGAAGCTTCCTTTGGCAGAAAGATTATCCAGAAGGCGGTGTGACCGGATCCCGCCCTTTTTGCTTGCTAAGTCTCAGCGTTGCTGCCGTATGGGACGTAAGGGAATTAGTAAATTTATACTTACCGTAATTTACTTTTCCCTTAGTCCCTTCGGCAGCAAAATACCCCCCCAAAATAAATCCTTAAGCATTATCTGGTGTATTCTTGTTTATTCACTATGGTCTGTTGTCATTAACCCTTTTTTATAGGTTGGTTTTAATTAACTTTATTGTTCACTTGTCCTACCAAAAGGGAGAGGAGAATAAATCTCAGCGTTGCTGCCGAAGGGACTAAGGGAAAAGTAAATTACGGTAAGTATAAATTTACTAATTAGTTGGGATCAAGTACAGGTACTGTTTTATTATTACAGAGAAAAGGGAATCATTTAACCATTAAATAAACCCAATAGGGCTGTTCTGCCCCAATAAGGGGTAATTATATCTTAGTTGGGATCAAGTACAAGTACTGTTTTATTATTACAGAGAAAAGGGAATCATTTAACTATGAAATAAACCCAATAGGGCTGTTCTGCCCCAGTAAGGGGTAATTATATCTTAGTTGGGATCAAGTACAGGTACTGTTTTATTATTACAGAGAAAAGGGAATCATTTAACCATGAAATAAACCCAATAGGGCTGTTCTGCCCCCAATAAGGGGTAATTATATCTTAGTTGGGATCAAGTACAGGTACTGGTTTATTGTTACAGAGAAAAGGGAATCATTTAACCATGAAATAAACCCAATAGGGCTGTTCTGCCCCCAATAAGGGGTAATTATATCTTAGTTGGGATAAAGTAGAGGTACTGTTTTATTATTACAGAGAAAAGGGAATCATTTAACCATGAAATAAACCCAATAGGGCTGTTCTGCCCCCAATAAGGGGTAATTATATCTTAGTTGGGATAAAGTAGAGGTACTGTTTTATTATTACAGAGAAAAGGGAATCATTTAACCATTAAATAAACCCAATAGGGCTGTTCTGCCCCCAATAAGGGGTAATTATATCTTAGTTGGGATCAAGTACAGGTACTGTTTTATTATTACAGAGAAAAGGGAATCATTTAACCATTAAATAAACCCAATAGGGCTGTTCTGCCCCCAATAAGGGGTAATTATATCTTAGTTGGGATCAAGTACAGGTACTGTTTTATTATTAAAGAGAAAAGGGAATCATTTAACCATGAAATAAACCCAATAGGGCTGTTCTGCCCCCAGTAAGGGGTAATTATATCTTAGTTGGGATCAAGTACAAGTACTGTTTTATTATTACAGAGAAAAGGGAATCATTTAACTATGAAATAAACCCAATAGGGTTGTTCTGCCCCAGTAAGGGGTAATTATATCTTAGTTGGGATCAAGTACAGGTACTGTTTTATTATTACAGAGAAAAGGGAATCATTTAACCATGAAATAAACCCAATAGGGCTGTTCTGCCCCCAATAAGGGGTAATTATATCTTAGTTGGGATCAAGTAGAGGTACTGTTTTATTATTACAGAGAAAAGGGAATCATTTAACCATGAAATAAACCCAATAGGGCTGTTCTGCCCCCAATAAGGGGTAATTATATCTTAGTTGGGATCAAGTACAGGTACTGTTTTATTATTACAGAGAAAAGGGAATCATTTAACCATGAAATAAACCCAATAGGGCTGTTCTGCCCCAATAAGGGGTAATTATATCTTAGTTGGGATCAAGTACAAGTACTGTTTTATTATTACAGAGAAAAGGGAATCATTTAACCATGAAATAAACCCAATAGGGCTGTTCTGCCCCAATAAGGGGTAATTATATCTTAGTTGGGATCAAGTACAGGTACTGTTTTATAATTACAGAGAAAAGGGAATCATTTAACCATGAAATAAACCCAATAGGGCTGTTCTGCCCCAATTAGGATTATTTATATCTTAGTTGGGATCAAGTACAGGTACTGGTTTATGATTACAGAGAAAAGGGAATCATTTAACCATGAAATAAACCCAATAGGGCTGTTCTGCCCCAATAAGGGGTAATTATATCTTAGTTGGGATCAAGTACAGGTACTGTTTTATTATTACTGAGAAAAGGGAATCATTTAACCATGAAATAAACCCAATATGGCAGTTCTGCCCCAATTAGGATTATTTATATCTTAGTTGGGATCAAGTACAGGTACTGGTTTATTATTACAGAGAAAAGGGAATCATTTAACCATGAAATAAACCCAATAGGGCTGTTCTGCCCCAATAAGGGGTAATTATATCTTAGTTGGGATCAAGTACAGGTACTGTTTTATTATTACAGAGAAAAGGGAATCATTTAACTATGAAATAAACCCAATAGGGCTGTTCTGCCCCAATAAGGGGTAATTATATCTTAGTTGGGATCAAGTACAGGTACTGTTTTATTATTACAGAGAAAAGGGAATCATTTAACCATGAAATAAACCCAATAGGGCTGTTCTGCCCCAATAAGGGGTAATTATATCTTAGTTGGGATCAAGTAGAAGTACTGTTTTATTATTACAGAGAAAAGGGAATCATTTAACCATGAAATAAACCCAGTAGGGCTGTTCTGCCCCCAATAAGGGGTAATTATATCTTAGTTGGGATCAAGTACAGGTACTGGTTTATTATTACAGAGAAAAGGGAATCATTTAACCATGAAATAAACCCAATAGGGCTGTTCTGCCCCAATAAGGGGTAATTATATCTTAGTTGGGATCAAGTACAAGTACTGTTTTATTATTACAGAGAAAAGGGAAGCATTTAACCATGAAATAAACCCAATAGGGCTGTTCTGCCCCCAATAAGGGGTAATTATATCTTAGTTGGGATCAAGTACAGGTACTGTTTTATTATTACAGAGAAAAGGGAATCATTTAACCATGAAATAAACCCAATAGGGCTGTTCTGCCCCCAATAAGGGGTAATTATATCTTAGTTGGGATCAAGTACAGGTACTGTTTTATAATTGCAGAGAAAAGGGAATCATTTAACCATGAAATAAACCCAATAGGGCTGTTCTGCCCCAATTAGGATTATTTATATCTTAGTTGGGATCAAGTACAGGTACTGGTTTATTATTACAGAGAAAAGGGAATCATTTAACCATGAAATAAACCCAATAGGGCTGTTCTGCCCCAATAAGGGGTAATTATATCTTAGTTGGGATCAAGTACAGGTACTGTTTTATTATTACTGAGAAAAGGGAATCATTTAACCATGAAATAAACCCAATATGGCAGTTCTGCCCCAATTAGGATTATTTATATCTTAGTTGGGATCAAGTACAGGTACTGGTTTATTATTACAGAGAAAAGGGAATCATTTAACCATGAAATAAACCCAATAGGGCTGTTCTGCCCCCAATAAGGGGTAATTATATCCTAGTTGGGATCAAGTACAGGTACTGTTTTATTATTACAGAGAAAAGGGAATCATTTAACCATTAAATAAACCCAATAGGGCTGTTCTGCCCCAATAAGGGGTAATTATATCTTAGTTGGGATTAAGTACAGGTACTGTTTTATTATTACAGAGAAAAGGGAATCATTTAACCATGAAATAAACCCAATAGGGCTGTTCTGCCCCAATAAGGGGTAATTATATCTTAGTTGGGATCAAGTACAGGTACTGTTTTATTATTACAGAGAAAAGGGAATAATTTAACCATTAAATAAACCCAATAGGGCTGTTCTGTCCCCAATAAGGGGTAATTATATCTTAGTTGGGATCAAGTACAGGTACTGTTTTATTATTACAGAGAAAAGGGAATCATTTAACCATGAAATAAACCCAATAGGGCTGTTCTGCCTCCAATAAGGATTATTTATATCTTAGTTGGGATTAAGTACAGGTACTTTTTTATTATTTTAGAGAAAAGTTAATCATTTTTAAAAATGTGAATTATTTGATTAAAATGGAGTCTATAGGAGATAGCCTTTCCATAATTCTGAACTTTCTGGATAATGGGTTTCCGGATAATTGGTCCGACACCTGTACAATAAAAAAAACCCTGTTCTGAAGAGGTTCTTCCTAAAAATCCTTTAAAATGTGAAACCAGACAACCATATCAACCATATGCTAATCTCTAGCACCAGGAAGATGGCAAACTCTTTGGATGTAGCAATGTGGATGACATATATCCCTGTAACCATAATCTTCCTAGGTTTAGGGGGTCTCCTCCACACCTTTACCTGAGGGGCTCGACTCCTGCCTGTTTGACATTGTATGTTTATATGAATATATATGGTACCTAAGAAGGAATGTCTGCTGTTCTTTATTCTTGTTTTACAATCTGTATGTTTCACTTATTATTTGTTTTTCAAATAAACATCTACTGCAGTCTAACGACAGCTTTTGGGAGGAGGGACATGGTTTCGTTACCCCAAGATGTGGGACATACTAATGCACTAGGGTGGCAGTTTATAGTGAAAGTTAGGGTACAGGGAACCTATTTAGTTGAGACTACATAAATTATTGCTTTCTCTTAGTTATCTTTACAGACAGTGTGAGTTGTACAAGATGTTCAGATATGGAATGGCCCAATGAAAAGAAGAATCAGTGTATTGGAAGAAATGAAGAATTTCTCTCATACACTAAAGATCTCATCTCTGCCTTTATTTCACTTGTCTCAGTTCTTTTTGGCCTTAAAACTCAGCTGATATTGGGAGTTTTTATTAAATAAAGAGACTCCCCCATAGTGAGAGCCAACAACCGGAGCCTGAGCTTCCTCCTCCTTGTCTCCATCAAGCTGAGCTTCCTCAGTGTGTTTCTGTTCCTCGGTCGCCCTGTGGATATAACCTGCATGCTGCGCATCATCACTTTTGGAATCACCTTCTCCATAGCTGTCTCTTCTCTCCTGGCCAAGACTATCATGGTTTGTGTTGCTTTCAAAGCCACCAAGCCAGGGAGCTCATGGAGAAAATGGCTGGGAGTCAAACTGTCCAATTCTGTAGTCTTGTTCTGCTCATCCATTCAAATAATCATCTGCATGACTTGGTTGGCCATTTCTCCTCCCTTTCAGGAACTGGACATTCACACTTCCCCTGGAACCATCATCATTCAGTGCAATGAGGGCTCAGCTATTGGCTTTTACTCAGTTATTGGGTATATGGGGCTTCTGGCAGCTGTTAGTTTTGTTTTAGCATTTTTAGCTCGGAGCTTACCGGACAGTTTTAATGAGGCCAAGTACATCACTTTCAGCATGCTGCTCTTCTGCAGTGTTTGGATCACAATGATCCCGGCCTATCTGAGCACCAAAGGCAAAAACACTGTGTGTGACTTTTAGCCTGTATATTTCTGCCCAAATGTTATATTATTCAGTTTAGGTCTGAAATGAACACAAAATGTCATTTACTTGGAAACAGGCAGTATCGGTACTGATTTTTCAAGGAATTTATGAAAAATGCAACGATCAGCATTGTTTACCTAATGCTGCCATTTGTTTATAGTTGTGTTTTGCTCAATAGCTGCCTTCCCGGACTAGTACCAGAAGAACATGGGTTACACTGTACTCTCTCACCCAGAATGGGCCTTCGCTAAGTGCTATGCAGAAAAATACAAACAGAGGGCGCCAGAGGTTCATGTAAATAACAAAATAACAACTGTTCATTGAACACCCAAAGGGTTACTCACAATACAGCTTCTCAGGGGCCAGTGGTACAGGCAACACCACATACTGAGTGTAATATAGACTGACACTCCCCTGAGTACAGACTTGGCAGGAATCTCACTTCCCCTCTGCCCCACCCCATAGTGGATCCCCTCAGGGAATTCTCTATCCTGATTCCTTATTCACTGGGATCCCTACACTACAGGCAATTTGGCCTGTGAGAGATACCTCGAAAACTGCCAGTCCTATGTAGGAGCTCAGAACTGCTCATTCTAGCTCAAACCTAACTGCCTTACACCCCTAGAGTGGTACTGGTACGGGGGCCCAACCCTAACTGCCTTACACCCCTAGATTGGTACTGGTACTGGGGCCCAACCCTAACTGCCTTACACCCCTAGAGTGGTACTAGTATGAGAGCCCAACCCTAACTGCCTTACACCCCTAGAGTGGTACTGGTACGGGGCCCAACCCTAACTGCCTTACACCCCTAGAGTGGTACTGGTACAGGGGCCCAACCCTAACTGCCTTACACCCCTAGAGTGGTACTAGTATGAGAGCCCAACCCTAACTGCCTTACACCCCTAGAGTGGTACTGGTACGGGGGCCCAACACTAACTGCCTTACACCCCTAGAGTGGTACTGGTACGGGGGCCCAACCCTAACTGCCTTACACCCCTAGAGTGGTACTGGTATGGGGCCCAACGCTAACTGCCTTACACCCCTAGAGTGGTACTGGTACGGGGGCCCAACCCTAACTGCCTTACACCCCTAGAGTGGTACTGGTACGGGGGCTCAACCCTAACTGCCTTACACCCCTAGAGTGGTACTGGTACGGGGGCCCAACCCTAACTGCCTTACACCCCTAGAGTGGTACTGGTACGGGGGCCCAACCCTAACTGCCTTACACCCCTAGAGTGGTACTGGTACGGGGGCCCAACCCTAACTGCCTTACACCCCTAGAGTGGTACTGGTACGGGGACCCAACTCTAACTGCCTTACACCCCTAGAGTGGTACTGGTACGGGGGCCCAACCCTAATTGCCTTACACCCCTAGAGTGGTACTGGTACGGGGGCCCAACCCTAACTGCCTTACACCCCTAGAGTGGTACTGGTACGGGGGCCCAACCCTAACTGCCTTACACCCCTAGAGTGGTACTGATATGGGGGCCCAACCCTAACTGCCTTACACCCCTAGAGTGGTACTGGTACGGGGGCCCAACCCTAACTGCCTTACACCCCTAGAGTGGTACTGGTACAGGGACCCAACTCTAACTGCCTTACACCCCTAGAGTAGTACTGGTATGGGGGCCCAACCCTAATTGCCTTACACCCCTAGAGTGGTACTGGTACGGGGGCCCAACCCTAACTGCCTTACACCCATAGAGTGGTACTGGTACGGGGGCCCAACCCTAACTGCCTTACACCCCTAGAGTGGTACTGGTACGGGGGCCCAACCCTAACTGCCTTACACCCCTAGAGTGGTACTGGTACAGGGACCCAACCCTAACTGTCTTACACTCCTAGAGTGGTACTGGTACGGGGGCCCAACCCTAACTGCCTTACACCCCTAGAGTGGTACTGGTACAGGGGCCCAACTCTAACTGCCTTACACTCCTAGAGTGGTACTGGTACAGGGGCCCAACCCTAATTGCCTTACACCCCTAGAGTGGTACTGGTACGGGGGCCCAACCCTAACTGCCTTACACCCCTAGAGTGGTACTGGTACAGGGGCCAAACCCTGACTGCCTTACACCCCTAGAGTGGTACTGGTACTGGGGCCCATCCCTAACTGCCTTACTCCCCTAGAGTGGTACTGGTACGGGGGCCCAACCCTAACTGCCTTACACCCCTAGAGTAGTACTGGTACGGGGGCCCAACCCTAATTGCCTTACACCCCTAGAGTGGTACTGGTACGGGGGCCCAACCCTAACTGCCTTACACCCCTAGAGTGGTACTGGTACTGGGGCCCAACCCTAACTGCCTTACACCCCTAGAGTGGTACTGGTACGGGGGCCCAACCCTAACTGCCTTACACCCCTAGAGTGGTACTGGTACGGGGGCCCAACCCTAACTGCCTTACACCCCTAGAGTGGTACTGGTACGGGGGCCCAACCCTAACTGCCTTACACCCCTAGAGTGGTACTGGTACGGGGGCCCAACCCTAACTGCCTTACACCCCTAGAGTGGTACTGGTACAGGGACCCAACCCTAACTGCCTTACAACCCTAGAGTGGTACTGGTACGGGGACCCAACCCTAACTGCCTTACACCCCTAGAGTGGTACTGGTACGGGGGCCCAACCCTAACTGCCTTACACCCCTAGAGTGGTACTGGTACGGGGGCTACACCTTCCACTATCTAATGCTTAATTCACAGGGCCCTGTCCCTCAGGTGGAAGCAAAGAGGAAGGTGCCACCCCTTTCCCAGCACTGTACCAATGTGAGGCAGGAAGTGGTCACTATACCTGCTGGCCAATAGCATACATATATAAATTCCCTTCCCTGACAAATCAGTTTTTGGGAAATGGGCCAGAGGACTAAATTCTAACAAGTTACCTTGTGGTTACAATGGGCATGGGACTGAGAAATACTGGATTCACACCCACCAAATGATGGAACCTTCCCTTGTTAGAGTTTGTAACTAACTGATTATTCCAGTTACAGTAAGGGCCGTGTGTGAGGGGCCCCAGGCAGGTCCCATTCATTCCAATAACTATATAAATGGGGCAGTTTGGGGCATTACTGGCATTTTCTCTGCCGGGCGGGTAAATAACACGACACAGCCCAAACTCCAATGGATGTTCAATAAAGTTTATTGTTCTTATTAGTGAGCGTTGGGGCCTTTGGCGTGCCAGTGGGGGCTGCTGGGATTGGTTATTGAGACACATCGATGACCCAAAAGCCTAGATTATTACCGGAGATGTTAGGAACTCCTTACATTTTGCAACATATTTTAGTTTTTAGAAATATAATTTAATGCAACTTTGGCAAATCACCAGAAATTCATGCTAGCTATCTGTATTAAGGTATAGCATCCAAAATCCTGTCAAGAAATAATGAAAACATTTACTGTATGTGACTGTCCTGCTGGCAAAGAGTCTAAAGTCACTGGGGGACTGAAATCTAGAATAAATCAGCCCTTAACTGAAATAGAAATAGACGGCAGAAAACAACAAGTTAAGCACAAAGATCGCAAGGGTAAATGTACCATTCTCAGAATAGCACAGAGCTCCCCCCGGTGGCTGTTTCTATATTCATTCTACTGAGCAAATCCTCTCTCTGCTCTCTATAAAATGAGGGTTGGATGAGCCGGGCCCCTTACTCTGTTCTACACACACAGCCCAACCCTGGGGCCCCTGTGTCTCTCTGTGCCACTGACTGTTACTGGGGCAAATCCTCTCTCTGCTCTCTATAAAATGAGGGTTGGATGAGCCGGGCCCCTTACTCTGTTCTACACACACAGCCCAACCCTGGGGCCCCTGTGTCTCTCTGTGCCACTGACTGTTACTGGGGCAAATCCTCTCTCTGCTCTCTATAAAATGAGGGTTGGATGAGCCGGGCCCCTTACTCTGTTCTACACACACAGCCCAACCCTGGGGCCCCTGTGTCTCTCTGTGCCACTGACTGTTACTGGGGCAAATCCTCTCTCTGCTCTCTATAAAATGAGGGTTGGATGAGCCGGGCCCCTTACTCTGTTCTACACACACAGCCCAACCCTGGGGCCCCTGTGTCTCTCTGTGCCACTGACTGTTACTGGGGCAAATCCTCTCTCTGCTCTCTATAAAATGAGGGTTGGATGAGCCGGGCCCCTTACTCTGTTCTACACACACAGCCCAACCCTGGGGCCCCTGTGTCTCTCTGTGCCACTGACTGTTACTGGGGCAAATCCTCTCTCTGCTCTCTATAAAATGAGGGTTGGATGAGCCGGGCCCCTTACTCTGTTCTACACACACAGCCCAATCCTGGGGCCCCTCTGTCTCTCTGTGCCACTGACTGTTACTGGGGGAACTCTCTCATCCCCTGTTGTATATTGGGGTGCAATGCTGGGGGGTACAGCTGTATCTATTTCCCTGAAAGTGCTGATCTACATTATAACCCTGTGTGTGGGACCCTGCAGATCTGAGCCAATCAACCCTGCCTGTCGCCTACAGATCATTAAAGCAGTTGAGGAATATGAATATATCCAGGAAGGAGACATCATGATCGGAGGGGTGATGACTACGCATTTAAATATGTTAAATGTTACATTTCCGTGGGACAATTCCACAAGATTGCTGTGTACTGAGTAAGTCTCATCCCCTACAGACAGGCACAGGGAAGAGCAGAAGTATCAGTATATAATTGGGGGCACACAGTAAGGATACAGTGACAGTAGGGCTCATTACTTGGGGGCATATATTGAATAGGGTACAGGGTAGTTACGTACACACAGGCCCCTTGCACCTCTGTAACGTTGCGCTCATTGCTGCCATGTCTGTCCCACCTCCTGTTCCGGATCTCACACAAGTGAGTCTATTGGGCAGAGCAACCCCGGCATTACTGCTGCCTTCCAGCTGGGTTTAATTCCAGGGGCCCCGCTGTGACCTGCACCAATACATGTAGGGGACTTGCACCTAAACAATCACAGAGAGTTAGATATGATTAATGGGGGGATGGCGTATGGCAAAGTCCCAGCATTTAACATTTAATTTAAGGCACCAAGCAGAGATAGCAGACAGGCAGGCAGAATTGTTTAATAACTGGAAAACATTTGATATTTTGTCTATACTGTCCCTTTAAAGAAAAGGGTAAGTAACACTTTTCTACATATAGTAATTTCCACTTGACCCAGCGCTCTACCAGCTATCTCCCTGCCAGCTATCCCCCTGCCAGCTATCCCCCTGCCAGATATTTCCCTGCCAGCTATACTCCTGCCAGCAACCCCCTGCCAGCTATCCCCCTGCCAGCTATCCCCCTGCCAGCAATTTTTCCTGCCAGCTATCCTCCTGCCAGCAACCCCCCTGCCAGCTATCCCCCTGCCAGCTATCTCCCTGCCAGCTATCACCCTGACAGCTATTTTTCCTGCCAGCTATACCCCTGCCAGCTATCCCCCTGCCAGCTATCACCCTGCCAGCTATTTTTCCTGCCAGCTATCCCCCTGCCAGCTATCTCCCTGCCAGCTATCACCCTGCCAGCTATCTTTCCTGCCAGCTATCCCCCTGCCAGCTATCCCCCTGCCAGCTATCCCCCTGCCAGCTATCTCCCTGCCAGCTATCCCCCTGCCAGATATTTCCCTGCCAGCTATACTCCTGCCAGCAACCCCCTGCCAGCTATCCCCCTGCCAGCTATCCCCCTGCCAGCAATTTTTCCTGCCAGCTATCCTCCTGCCAGCAACCCCCCTGCCAGCTATCCCCCTGCCAGCTATCTCCCTGCCAGCTATCACCCTGACAGCTATTTTTCCTGCCAGCTATCCCCCTGCCAGCTATCCCCCTGCCAGCTATCACCCTGCCAGCTATTTTTCCTGCCAGCTATCCCCCTGCCAGCTATCTCCCTGCCAGCTATCACCCTGCCAGCTATCTTTCCTGCCAGCTATCCCCCTGCCAGCTATCCCCCTGCCAGCTATCTCCCTGCCAGCTATCCCCCTGCCAGCTATCCCCCTGCCAGCTATCTCCCTGTGCGAACTGTGACATCCCTCAGCACGGGACCAGACTATGGGCACATAAGCAGCACAGGGGCAGGTAACGGTACAACACAGCTTTATTAACAAGCAATCCCTTTGGTACAAACAAAGTATAACTGCCCAACAGGAGCACAACTGTAGGGGGTATTTGTGGCCTAGTCCCTCTGGCAGTGCCCGTCCTCAGGCTCACATGTGTGTGACAGTTATTTAGCGGATCTGGGCCCCCAGTCAGGTTTGAGTCACAGCCCACAGTCTCTGCACATAAAGTCCCTTATATTAGTCACTTGCAGCTCCCAGGCAGCCCAGTAACAGCTCCCCTCACAGTGAGTCTCCCAGTTGCACTTCTGTAGGTGGGGGGTATAACTGGGAGTGTAACTCAGGTGCTGGAGTGTAACTCAGGGGACAGTGCTGGGGAAATGAGGGGAGGCCGCAGCTTATCCCACTCTGCTTTGCAGCCACCAGTCCCCACTGCAGCCTTTCCAGCAGCTTCTCCCTCAGCAGCCCCTTCCTCTCCCCTCTGACCTCTCAGAGCCAACTGCTTCCTGTCCCTGTGACCTCCTGGCCCCTCCCTCCTGAGCCAGCAACTTCCTGTCCCTGGGACCTCCCGGCCCCTCCCTCCTGAGCCTGCAACTTCCTTTCCCTGGGACCTCCCGGCCCCTCCCTCCTGAGCCTGCAGCTTCCTGTCCCTGGGACCTCCCGGCCCCTCCCTCCTGAGCCTGCAGCTTCCTTTCCCTGGGACCTCCCAGCCCCTCCCTCCTGAGCCAGCAGCTTCCTGTCCCTGGGACCTCCCGGCCCCTCCCTCCTGAGCCTGCAGCTTCCTGTCCCTGGGACCTCCCGGCCCCTCCCTCCTGAGCCAGCAGCTTCCTGTCCCTGGGACCTCCCGGCCCCTCCCTCCTGAGCCAGCAGCTTCCTGTCCCTGGGACCTCCCGGCCCCTCCCTCCTGAGCCTGCAGCTTCCTGTCCCTGGGACCTCCTGGCCCCTCCCTCCTGAGCCAGCAGCTTCCTGTCCCTGGGACCTCCCGGCCCCTCCCTCCTGAGCCTGCAGCTTCCTGTCCCTGGGACCTCCCGGCCCCTCCCTCCTGAGCCAGCAGCTTCCTGTCCCTGGGACCTCCCGGCCCCTCCCTCCTGAGCCAGCAGCTTCCAGAGCTATTAAGAGTCTTTTCACACCAACAGTGCAAACATTAGGTTTAACCCATTGATTTTAGAAACACTGCCTTCCTTAATTGGGGAATTACTGCAGGGATCTGCACTCTATTTTGAAGATTATTTTTTAGCTGTCTGAGCGCTATTATTTATTATTCTAGTCCAAGTGTACAAAGTACAAAGTTCTTAATGGATTTTCGTTATGCCATTGAGCAAACTAACAAGGATCTGGCCCGGTTACCCAACCTGACCCTGGGGTACCATATATACGATTCCTGCCAGAGCCAACCGAAGGCAGTGAGGAGCGTATTACAGATATTATCTGGTACCAGGGAGCCGGTTCCCAATTACTCCTGTGTGGGAAAGAGACACATTGCTGGGTTTATTGGGGATCTCACCTCAGAGACAACTGTACCCATAGCCCAGATACTGACTCTCTATGGATATTCCCAGGTGAGTAACAGAATGTAACACAATAATATTTCAGATGAAAATATGCCAATATAGTAATAATTAATTAGGTAACATCTGTCAATAGAAATGTAGTGTGATTATATCACTAAATCCTGCTGCACTGCTCAACCAAACGTTACTAATTTAGTGGCCTTTTATGAGGAGGTGAGCAGGAACCTCGATGCTGGAATGGCAGTGGATGGGATCTACTTGGACTTTGCAAATTAAGGAATATTGGCCTAGAACATAATATTTGTAATTGGATAGAGAACTGGCTGAAGGATAGAGTACAAAGAGTGGGGGTAAATGGAACATTTTCTAATTGGACCAGTGTGGTTAGTGGGTACCGCAGGGGTCAGTCCTTGGGCCTTTGCTGTTTAACTTGTTTATTAATGACCTGGAGGGGGGCATAGACAGTACTGTTTCTATTTTTGCTGATGACACTAAATTGTGCAAAACTATAAGTTCCATGCAGGATGTGCCGCTTTGCAGAGCAATTTGACAAAATTGGAAAACTGGGCAGCAAACTGGGAAATGAGGTTCAATGTTGATAAGTGCAAAGTTCTGCCCTTTGGTAGAAATAATATAAACACGAACTATCTACTGAATGGTAGTGTGTTGGGGGTTTCCTTAATGGAGAAGGATCTAGGGGTTTTTGTTGATAACAAGTTGTCTAATTCCAGGCAGTGTCATTCTGTGGCTACTAAAGCAAATAAAGTGCTGTCTTGTATAAAAAAGGGCATTGAATCAAGGGAGGAAACATCATTTTGCCTCTTAATAGGTCCCTGGTAAGGTCTCACCTTGAGTATGGGGGGCAGTGACAGTGAGTATGGGGGGGGCAGTGACAGTGAGTATGGGGTGCAGTGACTGTGAGTATGGGGGGCAGTGACTGTGAGTATGGGGGCAGTGACTGAGTATGGGGGGCAGTGACAGTGAGTATGGGGGCAGTGAAAGTGAGTATGGGGGGCAGTGACAGTAAGTATGGGGGGCAGTGACAGTAAGTATGGGGGGCAGTTTTGGGCTCCAGTCCTTAAGAAGGATATTAATGAGCTGGAGAGAGTGCAGAGACTGCAACTAAACTGGTAAAAGGGATGGAAGGGTTAAACTATGAGGTTAGACTGTCAGGGTTGGGGTTTTTTTCTCTGGAAAAGAGGCGCTTGCGAGGGGACTTGATTACTCTGTACAAGTACATTAGAGGGGATTATAGGCAGATGGGGGGATGTTTGTTTTTATGGGAAAAAAGATCAACGCACCAGAGGCCCCCCCTTTAGATTAGAGGAACGGAGCTTCCATTTGAAGCTGCGTAGGGGGTTCCTCATGGGGAGGGCAGTGAGGGGGTTGGGGAATGCCCTGCCGGGGGATGTTGGGTAGGGGGTTCCTCACGGTGAGGGCAGTGGGGTTGGGGAATGCCCTGCTGGGGGATGTTGGATATGGGGTTCCTCACGGTGAGGGCAGTGAGGGGGTTGGGGAATGCCCTGCCGGGGGATGTTGGGTAGGGGGTTCCTCACGGTGAGGGGGTTGGGGAATGCCCTGCCGGGGGATATTGGTTAGGGGGTTCCTCACAGTGAGGGCAGTGAGGGGGTTGGGGAATGCCCTGCTGGGGGATGTTGGGTAGGGGGATCCTCACGGTGAGGGCAGTGAGGTTGGGGAATGCCCTGCTGGGGGATGTTGGGTAGGGGGTTCCTCACGGTGAGGGCAGTGAGGGGGTTGGGGAATGCCCTGCTGGGGGATGTTGGATAGGGTGTTCCTCACGGTGAGGGCAGTGAGGGGGTTGGGGAATGCCCTGCCGGGGGATGTTGGGTAGGGGGTTCCTCATGGTGAGGGCAGTGAGGTTGGGGAATGCCCTGCCGGGGGATGTTGGGTAGGGGGTTCCTCATGGTGAGGGCAGTGGGGTTGGGGAATGCCCTGCCGGGGGATGTTGGGTAGGGGGTTCCTCACGGTGAGGGCAGTGAGGGGGTTGAGGAATGCCCTGCCGGGGGATGTTGGGTAGGGGGTTACTCACGGTGAGGGCAGTGAGGGGGTTGGGGAATGCCCTGCCCGGGGATGTTAGGTAGGGGGTTCCTCACGGTGAGGGCAGTGAGGGGGTTGGGAATGCCCTGCCGGGGGATGTTGGGTAGGGGGTTCCTCACGGTGAGGGCAGGGAGGGGGTTGGGGAATGCCCTTGCCCGGGGATGTTGGGTAGGGGGTTCCTCACGGTGAGGGCAGTGAGGGGGTTGGGAATGCCCTGCCGGGGGATGTTGGGTAGGGGGTTCCTCATGGTGAGGGCAGTGGGGTTGGGGAATGCCCTGCCGGGGGATGTTGGGTAGGGGGTTCCTCACGGTGAGGGCAGTGAGGGGTGGAGGAATGCCCTGCCGGGGGATGTTGGGTAGGGAGTTCCTCACGGTGAGGGCAGTTAGGGGGTTGGGTAATGCCCTGCTGGGGGATGTTGGGTAGGGGGTTCCTCATGGTGAGGGCAGTGGGGTTGGGGAATGCCCTGCTGGGGATGTTGGGTAGGGGGTTCCTCACGGTGAGGGCAGTTAGGGGGTTGGGGAATGCCCTGCCGGGGCATGTTGGGTAGGGGGTTCCTCATGGTGAGGGCAGTGGGGTTGGGGAATGTCCTGCCAGGGGATGTTGGGTAGGGGGTTCCTCACGGTGAGGGCAGTGAGGGGGTTGGGGAATGCCCTGCCGGGGGATGTTGGGTAGGGGGTTCCTCACGGTGAGGGCAGTGAGGGGGTTGGAAATGCCCTGCCGGGGGATGTTGGGTAGGGGGTTCCTCATGGTGAGGGCAGTGGGGGCTGGGGAATGCCCTGCCGGGGGATGTTGGGTAGGGGGTTCCTCACGGTGAGGGCAGTGGGGTTGGGGAATGTCCTGCCAGGGGATGTTGGGTAGGGGGTTCCTCACGGTGAGGGCAGTGAGGGGGTTGGGGAATGCCCTGCCGGGGGATGTTGGGTAGGGGGTTCCTCACGGTGAGGGCAGTGAGGGGGTTGGGGAATGCCCTGCCGGGGGATGTTGGGTAGGGGGTTCCTCATGGTGAGGGCAGTTAGGGGGTTGGGGAATGCCCTGCCGGGGCATGTTGGGTAGGGGGTTCCTCATGGTGAGGGCAGTGGGGTTGGGGAATGCCCTGCCGGGGGATGTTGGGTAGGGGGTTCCTCACGGTGAGGGCAGTGATGGGGTGGAGGAATGCCCTGCCGGGGGATGTTGGGTAGGGGGTTCCTCACGGTGAGGGGGTTGGGGAATGCCCTGCCCGGGGATGTTGGGTAGGGGGTTCCTCATGGTGAGGGCAGTGAGGGGGTTGGGAATGCCCTGCCGGGGGATGTTGGGTAGGGGGTTCCTCATGGTGAGGGCAGTGAGGGGGTTGGGAATGCCCTGCCGGGGGATGTTGGGTAGGGGGTTCCTCATGGTGAGGGCAGTGGGGTTGGGGAATGTCCTGCCAGGGGATGTTGGGTAGGGGGTTCCTCACGGTGAGGGCAGTGAGGGGGTTGGGGAATGCCCTGCCGGGGGATGTTGGGTAGGGGGTTCCTCACGGTGAGGGCAGTGAGGGGGTTGGGGAATGCCCTGCCGGGGCATGTTGGGTAGGGGGTTCCTCATGGTGAGGGCAGTGGGGTTGGGGAATGCCCTGCCGGGGGATGTTGGGTAGGGGGTTCCTCACGGTGAGGGCAGTGAGGGGGTTGGGGAATGCCCTGCCGGGGGATGTTGGGTAGGGGGTTCCTCATGGTGAGGGCAGTTAGGGGGTTGGGGAATGCCCTGCCGGGGCATGTTGGGTAGGGGGTTCCTCATGGTGAGGGCAGTGGGGTTGGGGAATGCCCTGCCGGGGGATGTTGGGTAGGGGGTTCCTCACGGTGAGGGCAGTGATGGGGTGGAGGAATGCCCTGCCGGGGGATGTTGGGTAGGGGGTTCCTCACGGTGAGGGGGTTGGGGAATGCCCTGCCCGGGGATGTTGGGTAGGGGGTTCCTCATGGTGAGGGCAGTGAGGGGGTTGGGAATGCCCTGCCGGGGGATGTTGGGTAGGGGGTTCCTCATGGTGAGGGCAGTGAGGGGGTTGGGAATGCCCTGCCGGGGGATGTTGGGTAGGGGGTTCCTCACGGTGAGGGCAGTGAGGTTGGGGAATGCCCTGCCGGGGGATGTTGGGTAGGAGGTTCCTCACGGTGAGGGCAGTGAGGGGTGGAGGAATGCCCTGGCGGGGGATGTTGGGTAGGGAGTTCCTCACGGTGAGGGCAGTTAGGGGTTTGGGGAATGCCCTGCCAGGGGATGTTGGGTAGGGGGTTCCTCATGGTGAGGGCAGTGGGGTTGGAGAATGCCCTGCCGGGGGATGTAGGGTAGGGGGTTCCTCACGGTGAGGGCAGTTAGGGGGTTGGGGAATGCCCTGCCGGGGCATGTTGGGTAGGGGGTTCCTCATGGTTAGGGCAGTGGGGTTGGGGAATGCCCTGCCGGGGGATGTTGGGTAGGGGGTTCCTCACGGTGAGGGCAGTGAGGGGGTTGGGGAATGCCCTGCCGGGGGATGTTGGGTAGGGGGTTCCTCACGGTGAGGGCAATGAGGGGGTTGGGGAATGCCCTGCCGGGGGATGTTGGGTAGTGGGTTCCTCACGGTGAGGGCAGTGAGGGGGTTGGGGAATGCCCTTCCTAGTGATGGGGTAATGGCAGACTCTGTTAATGCCTATAAGAGGGGCCTGGATGAGTTCTTGAACAAGCAGAATACCCAAGGCTATTGTGATACTTGGAAGAGTTGACTCTGGTCTTTTTTCAACCCTATGTAACTAACTATATAATTATGTTACTCAGCTGTTGCCGGACTACAAATCCCAGAATAATGTAACATATAATGAAGGGCGAGGCATGCTGGGAGCTGTAGTCCAGCAACATCAGGGTTGTATTCTTAAAGCAAGGACAGGTAGGAGAGCAGGGTGGAGAGGATGCAGACAGGAGACTTTCTGGAGGATGGAACAGTTGAAGACAAGGAACTTGACTGGACAGGATGGAGGGGGAGATGGCTGACAGGATGGAGCGGGTGAGGGCTGGAGCACAGGCAAAGGAGCAAGATCAGGAGCCAGGACAGGGAGGAAGAGCTAGGGACAAGCCACAGAGCTCAATGTTAGACCAATGTTCAGGCAAGGAGTGTGAGGAGGGCTGGGCTTATATATGGTCCAGCCCCAACTGACTGGCTCAACCTAATCAATAGAGCTGCTGGGGGGATGTCACAAAGCCCAGAACTCAAATACATGGGAGGATAAATGAGCAGAGAGCTCTTACCAACAGCTTTCCTTAGTCAGCAGCAGCTAGGGTGAGCAGCCAACAGCCAGGAGGTCCTGAGATCAAACCCCAGCAGAGCCTTACGTGCCCTTTATCGCCATGTCTGATTCCTGTGCCATATATTGATAGAAAATGCCATAATTATCTCTATATGTAAGGTACCAGCAAGGGGCCTGACACAGTGCTGGGAATCAGCATTCTCATTGGTCACTTCTCTTGCATCTATAATTAAGTTTTCAGTCAGTAGAATTCTCATTGGTGAATTGGTTTCCATGTGTAATTATGTTTTTCATCAACTTCTATAGAGAACTAGGGGGCACAGTGAGGCAGCTTTATGGTTGGGTTTAGTGTCTCTTTAAACCTTTAGGAATTTCATCCGTTTAACTATTATATATCCCATTACATATCACTCAGGGCCCAAGCCTAGCCTTTACTCTCTGTCAGTCCCCCGAGTAGATGCCGGTGTATTCATGCTTTTTAGCTCACACATCAAATTTTCCATCTTTCCTGTTACTCTTTAGCCAAATGCAAGCCACAAATTCCACTGCCAAAATAACTGTATAACAAACCTAACTTGGCATTTGGCTAAATAGGGGGTTATCATTCGCAGAAATTCTACAGTATAAATCATTTAATACACAGTAACCTTTCCTGTTTCTGCTGTTAGTGAAATACATCACTTTGGAGTTATTGCATATTTTCATTTCAATATAACATTAAATATATTATCTTTTTAATTCATACAATATTTACAAACTGTGACTGAGTAAGTAAATCATCTCACTAGCATTAATTCTTATCTGTGATGATTCCTTATCTCATTAACAAGGAGTAACTCTGTTTCTCTTCAGTCCTGGTTAGTTGTTCGTGGGACACTGGGAGAGGCCATTCTGTGCATCAGGTTCCCTTCCATTTGGAACAGTACAAACCTGAGCTCATGCATCATTTCAGGGGTTTCAATAATCTGATATTATTTCTGTTAAAATCATTTTAAACAGAAGCATTTTTTAATAAAGTGCCCCACCCATGCACAGAAATGGCATATATTTGCTTTATCTGATTGGAAAATTTCCCTGATCACGTGCTTATTGGAGGGGCCTGAGTTCCGCAGTACGAGTCTCCTGTACTCCATTGTGCTTCCATTTGCTTCCTGAAGACCATCAAGACTCCAAGCGGACAATATTGGCTACAGGATCTAGATATTTAAACTTGTTTACAAAAGCTTATATCCTTTGCTGGGGGGCTTGAAATTCTCCAATACCCATAACCAGTCTGTAAGCTGATCAAACAAAACCTTAAATGTAAAGGGGTCATCATTTATAGAGGTCTTAGGATTATTAGGCACCTCTGTATCAAGTACCTTTTCCCCATTAATGATATAATTAAGCTTTAAAAGCCCGTCCCTCCCTGTGCCGTGTATTAGATTCCCAGCTGTTTCTGGAGCACTCACAGGAACCTCTGGGAAATAGGTGCTGGCACCCACAGCTTAAATGCTTGATTTTTCTGTTCCTCACTCAACTCATATTTCTCTATATGAGTGGATAGATAGGTCAGTGTGGGTCTGTATGTGAGTGGATAGATAGGTCAGTATGGGTCTGTATGTGAGTGGATAGGTCAGTGTGGGTCTGTATGTGAGTGGATAGATAGGTCAGTATGGGTCTGTATGTGAGTGGATAGATAGGTCAGTATGGGTCTGTATGTGAGTGGATAGGTCAGTGTGGGTCTGTATGTGAGTGGATAGATAGGTCAGTGTGGGTCTGTATGTGAGTGGATAGATAGGTCAGTGTGGGTCTGTATGTGAGTGGATAGATAGGTCAGTGTGGGTCTGTATGTGAGTGGATAGGTCAGTGTGGGTCTGTATGTGAGTGGATAGGTCAGTATGGGTCTGTATGTGAGTGGATAGGTCAGTGTGGGTCTGTATGTGAGTGGATAGATAGGTCAGTATGGGTCTGTATGTGAGTGGATAGGTCAGTATGGGTCTGTATTTGAGCGTATAGATAGGTCAGTGTGGGTATGTATGTGAGTGGATAGGTCAGTATGGGTCTGTATGTGAGTGGATAGGTCAGTATGGGTCTGTATGTGAGTGGATAGGTCAGTATGGTTCTGTATGTGAGTGTATAGATAGGTCAGTATGGGTCTGTATGTGAGTGGATAGGTCAGTATGGGTCTGTATGTGAGTGGATAGGTCAGTGTGGGTCTGTATGTGAGTGGATAGATAGGTCAGTGTGGGTCTGTATGTGAGTGGATAGGTCAGTGTGGGTCTGTATGTGAGTGGATAGGTCAGTGTGGGTCTGTATGTGAGTGGATAGGTCAGTATGGGTCTGTATGTGAGTGGATAGGTCAGTGTGGGTCTGTATGTGAGTGGATAGGTCAGTATGGGTCTATATGTGAGTGGATAGGTCAGTGTGGGTCTGTATGTGAGTGGATAGATAGGTCAGTGTGGGTCTGTATGTGAGTGGATAGATAGGTCAGTGTGGGTCTGTATGTGAGTGGATAGGTCCAGTGTGGGTCTGTATGTGAGTGGATAGGTCAGTATGGGTCTGTATGTGAGTGGATAGGTCAGTGTGGGTCTGTATGTGAGTGGATAGATAGGTCAGTGTGGGTCTGTATGTGAGTGGATAGATAGGTCAGTGTGGGTCTGTATGTGAGTGGATAGGTCAGTGTGGGTCTGTATGTGAGTGGATAGGTCAGTATGGGTCTATATGTGAGTGGATAGGTCAGTATGGGTCTGTATTTGAGCGTATAGATAGGTCAGTGTGGGTCTGTATGTGAGTGGATAGGTCAGTGTGGGTCTGTATATGAGTGGATAGGTCAGTATGGGTCTGTATGTGAGTGGATAGGTCAGTGTGCGTCTGTATGTGAGTGGATAGATAGGTCAGTATGGGTCTATATGTGAGTGGATAGATAGGTCAGTATGGGTCTGTATGTGAGTGGATAGGTCAGTGTGGGTCTGTATGTGAGTGGATAGGTCAGTATGGGTCTATATGTGAGTGGATAGATAGGTCAGTATGGGTCTATATGTGAGTGGATAGATAGGTCAGTATGGGTCTATATGTGAGTGGATAGATAGGTCAGTATGGGTCTGTATGTGAGTGGATAGATAGGTCAGTATGGGTCTGTATGTGAGTGGATAGGTCAGTGTGGGTCTGTATGTGAGTGGATAGGTCAGTGTGGGTATGTATGTGAGTGGATAGGTCAGTATGGGTCTGTATGTGAGTGGATAGGTCAGTATGGGTCTGTATGTGAGTGGATAGGTCAGTGTGGGTCTGTATGTGAGTGGATAGATAGGTCAGTATGGGTCTGTATGTGAGTGGATAGATAGGTCAGTGTGGGTCTGTATGTGAGTGGATAGGTCAGTGTGGGTCTGTATGTGAGTGGATAGGTCAGTATGGGTCTGTATGTGAGTGGATAGGTCAGTGTGGGTCTGTATGTGAGTGGATAGGTCAGTATGGGTCTGTATGTGAGTGGATAGGTCAGTGTGGGTCTGTATGTGAGTGGATAGATAGGTCAGTGTGGGTCTGTATGTGAGTGGATAGATAGGTCAGTGTGGGTCTGTATGTGAGTGGATAGGTCAGTGTGGGTCTGTATGTGAGTGGATAGGTCAGTATGGGTCTATATGTGAGTGGATAGGTCAGTATGGGTCTGTATTTGAGCGTATAGATAGGTCAGTGTGGGCCTTTATGTGAGTGGATAGGTCAGTATGGGTCTGTATGTGAGTGGATAGGTCAGTGTGCGTCTGTATGTGAGTGGATAGATAGGTCAGTATGGGTCTATATGTGAGTGGATAGATAGGTCAGTATGGGTCTGTATGTGAGTGGATAGGTCAGTGTGGGTCTGTATGTGAGTGGATAGGTCAGTATGGGTCTATATGTGAGTGGATAGATAGGTCAGTGTGGGTCTGTATGTGAGTGGATAGATAGGTCAGTATGGGTCTATATGTGAGTGGATAGATAGGTCAGTATGGGTCTATATGTGAGTGGATAGATAGGTCAGTATGGGTCTGTATGTGAGTGGATAGGTCAGTGTGGGCCTTTATGTGAGTGGATAGGTCAGTATGGGTCTG
The DNA here is from genome assembly GCF_000004195.4 of Xenopus tropicalis. NCBI lineage: Eukaryota > Metazoa > Chordata > Amphibia > Anura > Pipidae > Xenopus > Xenopus tropicalis. The sequence goes on from NC_030677.2 coordinate 791,589, forward strand.
TATGTGAGTGGATAGGTCAGTATGGGTCTGTATGTGAGTGGATAGATAGGTCAGTATGGGTCTATATGTGAGTGGATAGATAGGTCAGTATGGGTCTATATGTGAGTGGATAGATAGGTCAGTGTGGGTCTGTATGTGAGTGGATAGGTCAGTGTGGGTCTGTATGTGAGTGGATAGATAGGTCAGTATGGGTCTGTATGTGAGTGGATAGATAGGTCAGTATGGGTGTGGGTGCTGGGATCACTTGGAATGGTTGCATTTGATGGCTCTTGTCTTTTTTCAACCTAACTTAACTATGTAACCATAAGACATAAAGGGGCCGATTCACTAAAGTGCGATAAAACGTGTGCTGTTTATAGCGTGCGTTAAAAATTTAATCGCGTCTTAATTTTTGCTTCACTATATACTTGCGCACAATACTTTTACGCGCGATACTGCATGCGGTTTTTTTGTCGCGATAAATAACGTGTGCAGTATTTTTCGCATGTGCGCTATTTATCGTAAGCGCTAATTGTCGCAGCTTAAAACTGGCAACATAAAAAAACAATAAAAATATAAGTAAGAAAAAAAAAGAAGTGCTAGAGATAATAAAATGGGGTGGGGGGGGCATTTAAGAATATTTAGCCAAATACTTAGGGGTCTGTTTGCTAAAGTGGCTTAAATTAAGTGGGAGATTTTAGACACAGAATAAATGGCAAATATGTTATGGGCACTTTATTAAACGGGGACAAATATAATATTGCGATTATTCTGGCAACAAAACATTGGATTGGCAGTTATCCCACTCGCCAGAAAATACGCTACGTACTAATTAGCGCAAGTTTTACTATTCAGCAAAATGGGCTAAAGGCAAAATTGTTGGCAGAATATTTGCAAACATTTAACCCATATAGCATATTGATGTGTTACTGATAAATGTAAGAGTGTAGGGGAAACTACATGAAAGTATAGAATACCATATCAAGGAAGGAAAAATAATGAGACATTACTCAGTTCAAAAGTAGAAAAATAAAAACTTTAACTTTAACAATAAAATTTTTTAAAAGAGATAAAACTGGGAAAGAAAAAACTTAGGGCTTGCTGCCCTTGAGTTCTCGCATGTCCCTCCTAATTTCGTCCATTTCTCCCCGGAGCTGGGCCAGCTCGGTCTTGATGTTGGCCAGGTCCTCCTGCACTGACCGGCGTGATGGTCCCTCATCTGCAGGAGAACCTGGTGCCCAGCGCTTGGCCTGGGGTGAGTCCGGGGCCTGGGTGGAGAACTCAAGGGCCTGGGGGAAACTGGGGGAGAAATCAAGGGGATCAGTGTCCGGGGCCTCGGGGGCCTCTGGTGGTGGGGCCTCTGGGGCCTCTGGGGCCTGGGCGGGTGCTTCTGCCTGGCCGGGTGCTGGGGCCTGGGCGGGTGCTGGGGCCTCGGGGACCACAGGAGCCTGGTGGGCCTGGGGAGGAGGTGCCAGCTGAAGTTCTGTGAGATAGTATTGCAAGATGTTATTTTGTGTAATATATTATATATATATATATACATTCATACACCATCATAAATAACGGGGCCCCTCAAAACAACATTTTTGTGGCCCCCCTCCTCCCACACCCCCAATGGCCCCTCCCCTGTGAACCCTCACATCAATACAAAGGACACACAGACATTGTTAGCCAGGGCCCCCTAAAACATTCGTGGCCCTTCCCCAAATGACTCCCACTATGGGCCGCTCCCTGCTGCTTCCCCCCTGCTTTAAACTCATTTATGCATATGTATTTGAAAATGTGTGTGTGTGTGTGTGTGTATATATATTTCCCTGGTTACCATGGCAGCCTACACACCTCTGGGTTTCCCCGCCCTCTAACCAGTGATAGGACAGAAAGTGCAATTAACCCATTACCCCCTGTATATAACCTCCCCTCTCCCATTAGCCCATGTCTTTTTTCTGTCCTCACCAAAGATAGGACAAAGGATTTATTTATTTATTTTTTTGTGGCTCACCTGGACCCGTAGGGGATCCCACACCTGGGGAGTTCAGCCTCTCTCCCTGGAAGGATCTGGCAGGAGTACTTCCTCGTAGAGGAGGTCAGCAGATCACCCCCGTTACTAGGCAGCCCGGGGATCATGTTCAGGACCTCACCCGTTGTTGTCTGGAGTATCCAGATTAAGGCGATGGGGTTAGCAGCTATACGTCTTAGACGATAGCAGAGGGCGGCACCTGGTTTTTCCACATGCGTTCCAGGCTGGGACGCATAGTTAGTTAGGGCGCATGCATCAGGAGCGCTTCTTCCGGGTTCCGGCGCCGAGCGGCGGAAGTGACGTCAGTGGAACGCATATATGCGTTCCAAATGCGGCGGCGGCGCTTCCGGACGCGGCGGCGGCGGGCTTTTCAAATTTCTAAACAGGTTGGCGTTCTTATTCCAGTCGGGTAAGTCTAAATAGCCTTTGTTATATTAATGTTTTAACATATGGCTGTGTAAAGACTTGCTAAGCTTTAGTTTATCCGCTTTCTGTGCCTTTATGCTGTTATCACAGTGTATTTATTCTTTATTTTTTTTGAGAGAGCCAAAAAGATTACCAATCTGCCTTTTTAGTACTAACTCTTTTTACTATTATAACTGGATATTTTATAATTTTTATATATTTTGTTTCAAGCTAGCATCACCACGCTATGTTTATTTTAGAATTTAAAGGCTATATTATTGCCCAGGGGCATTTTTTTTTGGAAGCCGTTTTGTTATGTGCGCTTTGTGATTGTGCAGTTTTTTTGTGGTTAGACAGTGATGGAAGACCAGGTGCCCAGTAGCCCAGACAATGCTGCCAATGATGATAGGAGGTGAGTCACAGTATGGTGTAGTGTATTTAGGCAGGAAAAGAGTGCTTGTATTACAAATTGTATTATTATTGATCTCTTGCAGTGTGTCCCCCCCCAGAAAGAGAACTAGTAAAGAGAAACACAAAGTATGTGTAGCATGCGAAAATCCAGCAATGAAGCATTCAAGATTATGTCAAAGATGCACACGAAGATTGTCTGGTGATGCAGCGGCAGACACTTCAAAAGTAATGAAGTGGATAAGAGAGGCTGTTGCGAGGGATTAAAGTCAGCTAGACACTCCAGAGAGGAGGCTAAACAAAATCCGATATGTGAAGAAAGTATTGATTCCTCAAGAGAGGAGAATAGAGAAGATTCAGAAGGAGAGGACAACTTGGAGGAAGAAACATATTCCTCATTTAATATGTCATTAGTGGAACCATTAATTAAGGCGATTAGGTCCCAATTGAATTTACCAGAAGTGGTGGAGGCGCAACAATCATCCTCTAATCCATTTAAATTCCTGAAAAAGGAAAGATCTACTTTTCCGTTACATGAAACAATCAAAGAAGTAATAGTTAAAGAATGGGAAAAGACAGATGCAAAATTTCCAATACCCTCAAAGGTTCAAAAATTATATCCATTTCCATCTGAGGAAGAACAGATTTGGGACAAAGCACCAAAGGTGGATGCAGCGGTTTCGAGACTTTCAAGAAAGACATTGTTACTAGTGGAGGATGTAGTGTCTTTCCTAAATCCAATGGATAGAAAGATAGAAGCTTCTCTGAAAAAGTCCTATTTGGCATTAGGAGCAACTTGCAGACCGGCATTGGCACTTACATCGGTATCAAGAGCAATGCAGATGTGGATACAAAATGTGGAATCAGCGTTAAGAGAAGGTGTGGATAGGAGAGATATAATCGGGGCTCTCGCAGAGATGAAATTGGCAACAGATTTTCTCACGGAATCCTCAGTGGATTTAGTCAGATCCTCATCAAGAGCTATGGCGTTGTCAGTATCAGCAAGGAGAGCATTATGGCTGAGAGCATGGAATGCGGACAAAGCATCTAAGATGAATTTGTGTAATCTGCCATTTGAGGGCCAGATGTTGTTTGGTCCAAAACTAGATGAAATCATCAAGAAGGTTACAGGGGGTAAAAGTGTTTTTCTTCCCCAAGAAAGAAGAACTTCAAGATTCCAGGATGCAGGGCAGGATCGTCGATCCTTTCGAGGAAGAACTTCTTTTAGAGCGGATCAGAAGCCCAGAACATCCAGACAAGATAAGCGACCACAATGGAGAGGTGGTCAGGCAGCCTTATTCAAGATGCAGAAACCGAAAGCGGAAGCTTCAAGGTTTTCAAGAAAATTAGTCTGAAAGATTGACAGCTCAAACTTCAAGGATACCCAGAAGACTGCAACAGTTTGTAGAGGTTTGGGCGAAGTCCATTTCGGATCACTGGGTTCTTCAGACATTGGAGGAAGGTTATTATTTGGAGTTCAGGAAAACACCAAAAGAAAATCTATTTGTAGTATCACAGGTTCCTCTTCAAGCAGAGAAACAGGAAATAATGATGTCATACATACAACAGCTTCTCAGAGAGGGAGCAATAAGTCCAGTACCACAGAAGTTTTGGAGAAAAGGCATATATTCAGTTTTGTTCATGCTGAAAAAGAAGACTGGGGATTTTCGGCCGGTGTTGGACCTCAGACCGATAAATTCATTTTTGCGAATAAAGACTTTCAGAATGGAGTCTATATTTTCAATAGTGAAGGAAATACGACCAAAGGACTGGCTGTTGTCGATAGATCTAAAAGATGCGTACCTTCACGTACCAGTAGCAATCACACATCAGAGATTCCTAAGGTTTGCCATTGCTCGCGATCTACATTACCAGTTTACATGTCTACCCTTCGGGCTAGCGACTTCTCCGAGAATATTTACAAAAGTTCTACAACCGTTAATAGCACTGTTGAGAAAACAAGGCATTCTAATTTATCATTACTTAGACGACATCCTGCTCAAAGCCAAGAATGTAGAAACCCTGCTACGCCACAGAGAGGTGGTTATAAAGACGTTACAAAGTCATGGATGGGTGTTAAATACACAAAAGAGTCACTTAGAACCAACACAGGATTTGGTCTATCTAGGAGCAAGGTTCCAAACAGTCCAAGCAAGAGTCACATTGCCACAAGAAAAGAAGGACAAAATAAAGATGGTGATATCCAGTTTGCTGAGATCAGACTCGATGTCAGCAAGAGAGGTCAGCAGTATCTTAGGGTTATTGAACTCAACGGCTCCCATGGTAATGTGGGCGAGGTGGCATACCAGGCCACTACAAGCGGCCTTTTTGAAACAATGGAAGAGAAAGAAGCAGAATTGGAATCAGACCATTCACATAGATCGGCAGGTGAAAGCAGAGATGAGGTGGTGGTTGGAAGATTCCAGTTTAGCCAGAGGCCAAACACTGAAAGATATTCAGTGGAAAATTCTGATGACCGACTCCAGCCCCAGAGGATGGGGGGCTCACATAGAAGAAAGAGGCATTCAGGGAAGATGGTCCAGAGAAGAACAATCTCTTCCAGCGAATGTTCTGGAACTGAGAGCAGTGTGGAAAGCAGTCCAAGTATTGGCCAGTCACCTGAAAGGTACAGCACTGTTGGTGAAGATAGACAATTTGGCGGCAGTAGCTTACCTGAAGAAGCAGGGAGGTACGCACAGTCAAAGTCTGATGGAGGAACTGCGGCCAATCATGCAGTGGGCCGAGAGTTACCTACAAAACATATCGGCAGTACATGTGCCGGGAATACAAAATGTGGCAGCGGACTTCTTGAGCAGAGTAACAATAGACAATCACGAATGGGAATTGAATCATCAAGTATTCCTTCAAATAGTACAGAAGTGGGGTTGGCCAGAGACAGACTTGATGGCATCCCCAACCAATTGCAAAGTGAGGAAATTCTTTTCGAGGGCCATAGATGCCTTGATACAGGATTGGAGCAGGGGCCTCTTATACATATTCCCACCAATACCGTTAATCACAAGGGTATTGAGAAAAATAAGAGCGGACAAGGCGAATGTCATTGCCGTCATCCCAGATTGGCCAAGGAGACAATGGTATCCACTTCTCAAATCCATGTTAGTGGACAAGCCTCTGACACTTCAAACCAGAGAGGACTTATTGAGTCAGGGGCCAATCTTGCATCCAGCTCCGCAAACACTAGCCCTAAAGGCTTGGAGATTGAGAGGCGAAGGCTAGTTACAGAAGGAATTTCCGCTTCAGTGATAGATATCATGCTGGCAGCTAGGAAAACATCTACAAACAAAACGTATGATAGAGTTTGGAAAGTTTTTCTACCATGGCTGCAACACAAAGAGATAACACTGACAGAATTATCAGTTATACATGTCCTAGACTTTCTCCAAGCAGGTTATGAAAAGAATTTGAGCTTGAGGACATTGAAGTTACAAGTTTCGGCTATTTCAGCTTTAACCAAAATTCAATGGGCAAAAGACCCAAAAATAATTAAATTTTTGACAGGGGTGATGCATCTCAGACCTCCAAGCAGAACTTTCTCGGCAGCATGGGATTTGCAGCTAGTGTTGGAGGCATTAACTTCACAACCCTTTGAGCCTCTAGAAGAGGTATCTGACATGTTACTAACACTAAAAATTGTTTTCTTAACAGCAGTAGTATCTGCTAGAAGGGTGAGTGATCTACAAGCATTATCTGCAGAGCCACCATTCACGATTATCCAACAGGATAGAGTCATTATGAGAACAGTACCAGAATATCTACCCAAGGTAGTAAAGACATTTCATCTCAATCAAGAGACGATTTTGCCTTCTTTTTTCCAGAATATACTTCTGAGCAAGAGGAAAGGTGGCATAAGCTTGACATGGTCAGATGTATCATGACCTATTTGGAAAGAACTAAGACCTGGAGAAAGTCAGATAGACTTTTTGTCATACCCAGTGGTAACAGAAGAGGTCATGCAGCATCAATTCCTACCATTAGTAGGTGGATAGTCAACTGTATAAGGTTGGCATACCAGAAAAGAGAAAAACCATTTCCTAAGGGGGTAAGGGCACACTCCACAAGAGCTCTAAGTACGTCATGGGCATTTCAGGCAGAAGTGTCAACAGACCAGATCTGTAAAACAGCGTCATGGAGCTCAGCAAGGACATTCTTGAAGCACTATCAAGTTGATGTGCGAACCAAATCTCAGGAAGAGTTTGGGAATAAACTGTTGAAAGCAGTATGCTGCGGTAGCAGTACTTAAATAAATAAGATTTGTTGTTTTCCGCAGATAAGGTGTATTGTTATGTTTTAACCCACCCGTCCTGATTGCTTGGGTATTGACCCAGAGGTGTGTAGGCTGCCATGGTAAACAGGGAAAAGGGAAAATTTAAATCAATACTTACCGAAATTTTCCTTTCCTGGTTGCCATGGGCAGCCTTCACACCGACTCCCTCCCAGAGTGTTGGCTCAGACACAAAGACATGGGCTAATGGGAGAGGGGAGGTTATATACAGGGGGTAATGGGTTAATTGCACTTTCTGTCCTATCACTGGTTAGAGGGCGGGGAAACCCAGAGGTGTGAAGGCTGCCCATGGCAACCAGGAAAGGAAAATTTCGGTAAGTATTGATTTAAATTTTCCCTTATATACAATAGGAAGTGCTGGGAAGCTGCACACCATAAGGAACAATAATACCTGGGTGCCTGTGGCAAAACAAAATCTAGACAGGCATGGGGTGACGGCACACACAGGATTCTCACAAGGAGTCACAAAGATGTGAAATAATATTCAGAGGTTTATTGAGCAACGTTTCAGTTCCTCACTGGCATTATGGTTGAACGTGATGGACGTATGTCTTTTTTCAACCCAACTTACTATGTTACCATGTTACTTTCGTCATCCCTGACATTTCTTACATTTGTACCTTTAGTTCAAATTACTTGCTAAATCTTTTACTGAACGTATACTGTAACAGCATAATAAAGTACAATAATTACCTTCCGCAATTTCAGCGACCAGTTCTTGACTCCTGCGCTTCAGGTCAGACCACAGCCGCTGGAGCTGGCGGGGGTCCACATCAAGGGCAAACCCGGCGAGCAAACCTTCTCTTAGCTTACGCAGGATTGCCCTCTTCCTATCGTGGACCCCTAAGTCCCCCAGCGGCGGGTCGTCATATCCTGAGCATAGGAAACATGTGATAATATAGCGCCTCTCCCCTGGTAGCAGATCAGAAACCCCAGGCATGATGCTCCTCTCAGTGTGACTGCAGGCTCAATGACACAAAATGGCCCCAAGTCGCACATGTCACGAGATTACAAAATCGCTACAAAATGTCCACAAGTCGCGAGATAAAGTCGCGACAAAGAAATTGCCAAAATATGCCTAGTAATGTATTTTATGCGACTTAATATTTACCGCTACAGTACCACATATTGTGGCGACTAAATATTTACCGCTATAGTACTGTATATTATGGCGACTAAATATTTACCGCTATAGTACTGTATATTTTGGGGACAACATATTTACCGCTATAGTACTGTATATTAGTAGGGAAATTCCATACATGCCAAGACTTTAGTAAAATTGAGTAAAAAGACACAGACTGAATAAATAACACTGTAAGTCCATATTTTATTGCCAAAAACTCATTTACTGTACTTTTTATAATTTTTCGCCTGCCTGTAGTAGGTGTTAATTTTCGCATAGCTGAATGCGATATTTAGCGCGCCTAAGTGTGAATCATGCGATCGTATTCTTTTCAGCGCGAAAATTAATGCATGTGATATGGCGATTAACGCACGCGATAATACTATAGTGAATCGCGCACTATTTTTCACATCTTTTTTAATGCAAAAAAGCGTGCGATAAATTTTATCGCACTTTAGTGAATCAGGCCCAAAGCCTTAGCAACATCAGATATCCAGAACAAGTTAAATTATGTGTAACCAAGTTGTATTATAAACTTAGTAAATTTACAGTTGTTATTGTTTATATTTAACCCCATCCCTACAGATCAGTTATGGAGCTACAGACCCAGAGCTCAGTGACAGAATCACCTTCCCGTACCTGTTCCGGACAGTACCCAGTGATGAATCTTATTATTCTGTTATGAGTAAATTACTGAGCCATTTTGGCTGGAACTGGGTTGGAATAATTACATCTGATGATATCAGTGGGGAGAGAGAACATCAGATCTTGGCCAAATATCTCTCCAGGGAAGGCGTCTGCATTGAGTTCATATTTAGAATAGATATGAAGAGTTCCATTACCTTGCAGGATAAGGACCAAGAGATAATGAGGAAAAGTTCTGCCAGTGTTATTATACTTTGTGGAACTGTTACTGTTTATCTAACGTTGACAACAGATGTCGTGAGTTCTTTTGAAGAAAAGACATTGATCCTTTCTCCCAGCTGGGGGTCTATGGAATCCATTCTTTATTATAACCCATATTTATTTAATTGCAGTCTGGCCCTGGTGCCCGGGTACCATTATGATCTGGATACTCCTGAAATGAGGAGCTTTTTAGAGAATTCCCATCCTTCTAATTACCCAGAAGACAAGTTACTGGAAGATATATGGATGATTTATTTGCATTGCTTGTCAGAAGACCAAAATAAGAATAAATTGTATAAATATATTTACTATTACATTTATACTTTCCATAACTGCACTGGGCAGGAACGTATTACAGACCTTCCCTATTTCAGAGGAAAGTACTCTCCCCAAGTGCATCTGGCAGTTGATATGATGTCTCGGGCTCTACATGATATGAACATGGAGCTCAATGAGAAATCTGTAAGGAACAGTCAGAGGGATATTTATAAGCACCAGGTAATTATTAAATAATACTGAGATCTGTAGCAGCCATTACTGTATTCTAATAAAATATCACTGCAGCCAATGCAGCCTCATAGATAAGAACAGAGGGGGAAATATCCTCAGTCTCATAGATAAGAACAGAGGGGGAAATATCCTCAGTCTCATAGATAAGAACAGAGGTGGAAATATCCTCAGTCTGATAGATAAGAACAGAGGGGGAAATATCCTCAGTCTCATAGATAAGAACAGAGGGGGAAATATCCTCAGTCTCATAGATAAGAACAGAGGTGGAAATATCCTCAGTCTCATAGATAAGAACAGAGGGGGAAATATCCTCAGTCTCATAGATAAGAACAGAGGGGGAAATATCCTCAGTCTCATAGATAAGAACAGAGGGGGAAATATCCTCAGTCTCATAGATAAGAACAGAGGTGGAAATATCCTCAGTCTCATAGATAAGAACAGAGGGGGAAATATCCTCAGTCTCATAGATAAGAACAGAGGTGGAAATATCCTCAGCCTCATAGATAAGAACAGAGGTGGAAATATCCTCAGTCTCATAGATAAGAACAGAGGTGGAAATATCCTCAGTCTCATAGATAAGAACAGAGGGGGAAATATCCTCAGTCTCATAGATAAGAACAGAGGGGGAAATATCCTCAGTCTCATAGATAAGAACAGAGGGGGAAATATCCTCAGTCTCATAGATAAGAACAGAGGGGGAAATATCCTCAGTCTCATAGATAAGAACAGAGGGGGAAATATCCTCAGTCTCATAGATAAGAACAGAGGTGGAAATATCCTCAGTCTCATAGATAAGAACAGAGGTGGAAATATCCTCAGCCTCATAGATAAGAACAGAGGGGGAAATATCCTCAGTCTCATAGATAAGAACAGAGGGGGAAATATCCTCAGTCTCATAGATAAGAACAGAGGTGGAAATATCCTCAGTCTCATAGATAAGAACAGAGGTGGAAATATCCTCAGCCTCATAGATAAGAACAGAGGGGGAAATATCCTCAGTCTCATAGATAAGAACAGAGGGGGAAATATCCTCAGTCTCATAGATAAGAACAGAGGTGGAAATATCCTCAGTCTCATAGATAAGAACAGAGGGGGAAATATCCTCAGTCTCATAGATAAGAACAGAGGGGGAAATATCCTCAGTCTCATAGATAAGAACAGAGGTGGAAATATCCTCAGTCTCATAGATAAGAACAGAGGTGGAAATATCCTCAGCCTCATAGATAAGAACAGAGGGGGAAATATCCTCAGTCTCATAGATAAGAACAGAGGGGGAAATATCCTCAGTCTCATAGATAAGAACAGAGGTGGAAATATCCTCAGTCTCATAGATAAGAACAGAGGGGGAAATATCCTCAGCCTCATAGATAAGAACAGAGGTGGAAATATCCTCAGTCTCATAGATAAGAACAGAGGGGGAAATATCCTCAGTCTCATAGATAAGAACAGAGGGAGAAATATCCTCAGCCTCATAGATAAGAACAGAGGTGAAAATATCCTCAGTTTCAGGGTATCCCAGTAGAAACACAATGTTTGTAACATGACTTTTTGGCAAATGGGGCTGCGGCACCGCAAAGACATCAAACATGAACTGTAATAAATCAACCCTTTAGTAGTAAAAGGTTCAATTAAACCCACCATTATATGTTACATTTGTATTCACTGGCGCTGAATAGGATAGTGACTCCCACATTAAAAGTTACAGTAACCCACGTGTGAGGATCATAACGACAATGAGACTCCCCCCCCGACACCGAGACACTGACATGACACCAGAATGAGAGCACCAGGACCCCGACATCCCTCTCTGTATCACTCAGAATTTTTATATATTCCTATCAATTCCTACGAATCTGTCCCGTTTCGCTTCGCCGAAAAATTCGAAAATCTTTCAAAAGATTCGCGAAAATTTTGCACGTCAAAAAAAAATTGTCGCCCGCGGCTATTATTTTGTTGCCTAAAGCTATTCTTTTGTTGCGTGGCTATTATTTCGTTGCCCATTCTTGTCGCGTGGGTATTATTTTGTTGCCCAAGGCTATTCTTTTGTCACACGGCTATTATTTTGTCGCCTAAGGCTATTCTTTTGTCGCGCGGCTATTATTTCGTCGCCCAAGGCTATTCTTTTGTCGCGCGGCTATTATTTTATCACCCAAGGCTATTCTTTTGTCGCGCGGCTATTATTTCGTCGCCTAAGGCTATTCTTTTGTCGTGCGGCTATTATTTTGTCACCTAAGGCTATTCTTTTGTCGCGCGGCTATTATTTAGTCACCTAAGGGTATTCTTTTGTCGTGCGGCTATTATTTCATTATTATTTATTATTTCGTTGCCCATTCTTGTCGCGTGGGTATTATTTTGTTGCCCAAGGCTATTCTTTTGTCACACAGCTATTATTTTGTCGCCCAAGGCTATTCTTTTGTCGCGCGGCTATTATTTCGTTGCCTAAGGCTATTCTTTTGTCACGCTGCTATTATTTCGTTGCCTAAGGCTATTCTTTTTTGTCGCGCGGCTATTATTTTCTCACCTAAGGCTATTCTTTTGTCGCGCGGCTATTATTTAGTCACCTAAGGGTATTCTTTTGTCATGCGGCTATTATTTCATCGCCTAAGGCTATTCTTTTGTCGCACGGTTATTCCTTTGTCACCCGCAGCTATTCTTTGGTTGCACGGCTATTCCTTTGTCACCCGCAGCTATTCTATTGACACCCGCGACAATCTTTGGATGCACGGCGAAGTTTTCCGCTGCAAATTTTTTCATCCGTTTCGCAAATTAATGCCTGGCGAAACATTTCGCCCATCACTACTCCTGACCTGTTTCCATATAATGCTGAACTCTGACTGCCCTAACTGCCTGAAATTGGACTGAACTCCTTTATATTCATGCAATCTGACTGTCGGTTTGCCTGTTCCCAGGCCTACTCTGCTGTTCTCAGTGCTGATCTGCTGGTTTTGCCTGTTCTTGGTACCAGGCTTAGCTCTTCTGCCTGATTCTCACTTCTCCTGCTTCAGACTGACCTGGGCCACACCGGCCCCTTCTATCACTACCATTACAGTTTGGACTCTTATGGAATCAAGACAATCTGGTCACATTTTTCATTATAACAAAGTGCAAGAGTCTGCTCAGACATAATTAGATAGATAGAATTCTTCAGTTAAGAAGGAGATGTATTTTGCATTTTTATCTCTATGTTCATACAGTTCATGGGATCGGCCGTTTAGATATTTTTTAGTGGTGTCCAAAAGCAGTAACTCTGGTTGTTTGTAAGTGAGCTTGATTTTCTGGGATAGGATGAGGGACGAGGATCTTCTTAGTATGGAGGTTGTCAATTTGTGCCTAACCATGTTCTGTCTAGTACATCAGAAACTCTGGGCCCCCACACAGGTTATTTATATGGGGCCCCCCGTTAACACAAACACCCAGTACCAAAATTTTGGCCCCTTCCCTTGTGTGTGCAATAGAAACAGCTGATGGTACTCTGTAATAAGCCGTTCATATAAAGAAAAAAGTGGCACATCCTGCATGGATCTTATAGTTTTGCCCAATTTTGTGTCATCAGCAAAAATAGAAACAGTACTGTCTATGCCCCCCCAGGTCATTAATAAACAAGTTAAAAAGCAAAGGACCAAGGACTGACCCCTGCGGTACTCCACTAACCACACTGGTCCAATTAGAAACTGTTCCATTTACCCCCACTCATTACATTACATTAACATTTATTTATAAAGCGCCAACATATCCCGCAGCGCTGTACAATAAGTGGGTTACATACATTGGACATACAGAGTAACATATAAAGCAATCAGTTACCGATACAAGAGGTGAAGAGGGCCCTGCCCAAAAGAGCTTACAATCTACAAGGAGAAAGGGTTGAGACACAAGGTGTGGGAATGGGCATGACCAGAGTTGTGAGAGGTGTGGCACAGGGTATTGCTAAACTAGATTAGGGTAAGCTTCTCTGAATAAATGTGTTTTTAGAGATCTCTTGAAGGCAGAGAGATTGGGAGAAAGTCTGACAGTTTGTGGGAGCGAATTCCAGAGAAGGGGGGCAGCCCTTGCAAAGTCTTGAATGCGAGCGTGTGAGGAGGGAATGAGAGAGGAGTTGAGGAGCAGGTCAGTAGAGGAGCGTAACAAGCGGGTTGGATGGTACCTAGAGATGAGTTCAGAGATGTAGGGTGGGGCAGAGTTATGGACTGCTTTAAATGTGAGGGTCATTAGTTTGAATTTTATCCTGGATGGTAGGGGAAGCCAGTGCAGGGATTGGCAGAGTGGCACGGCAGAGGAGGAGCGGTTGGAGAGGTGTATGAGCCTGGCAGCAGTATTCATTATGGACTGGAGAGGGGACAGTCTTTGGAGGGGAAGGCCAATTAATAGGGAGTTACAGTAGTCCAGGCGAGATATTATAAGAGAGTGAATAAGAATTTTGGCAGCATCTTGGGTGATTAATGATCGGATTTTGGAGATATTTCTTAGGTGAAAGTGACATGATTTGATAAGTGATTGGATATGAGGGGTGAAGGACAGGGCAGAATCAAGGATAACCTCAAGGCACCGGGCCTGGGAAGATGGGGTGATGGTAGAATTGTTAACCGTTATAGATACCTCGGGAACAATGTGGGCGTTGGATGGGGGAAAGAGAACCAGTTCAGTTTTAGAGAGGTTTAATTTAAGGTAACGTTGGGACATCCAAGTGGAGATAGCGGCCAGGCAGGAAGAGACGCGAGTTAGAAGCTCTGGGTTGAGATCAGGAGAGGAAAGATAGATCTGAGTATCGTCAGCATAGAGGTGGTACTGACAGCCAAAAGAACAGATTAATTTGCCCAGTGAGGAGGTATAGAGAGAAAATAGTAAGGGGCCCAGGACAGAGCCTTGAGGAACCCCGACAGAAAGAGGCAGAAGGGAGAAGATGATTCCCCATTGTAAGAGACACTGAAGGATCAATCTGAGAGATAAGATGAAAACCAGGATAAGGCAGTGTCACGAAGGCCAAGAGAGCAGAGAGTCTGGAGGAGAAGAGGGTGATCCACAGTGTCAAAAGCAGCAGAGAGATCGAGAAGTATTAGTAGCAAGTAGTGTTTTTTGGCTTTAGTTGAAAGGAGGTCATTTGTTAGTCGGGTTAGAGCAGTTTCGGTGGAGTGTTGTTGTCTAAAACCAGATTGTAGGGGATCCAGGAGGTTATTGTCAGAGAGGAATAGCGTCAGTCGGTTGTATACTAGGCGCTCAAGCAGTTTGGAGATGAATGGGAGCAGAGAGATAGGTCGGAGGTTAGTAGGATTGGAAGGATCAAGGGAGGGTTTTTTCAGAATAGGGGTTACCAGTGCATGTTTCAGTTGGGAGGGAAAGATTCCAGTAGAGAGCGAGAGATTGAATAGATGAGTTAAGGATTTGATAAGACAGGGGTTGGCATTACATAGAAGTTTGGTAGGAATGGGATCAAGCGGGCAGGTAGTAAGGTGAGAGGAAGACAGCAGTTTTGAGACTTCCTCTTCAGTCACTGGGGAGAAGGAGCCAAGAAGAGACTGGGTAGCATGTAGGGAGGGAGGGGAATGGTTATGGGGATTTAGTTGTGCAATGTCACTTCGGATGGTGTCAATTTTATTTTTAAAGTGCTCTGCAATAGCTTGAGCAGTGACTGAAGCACACGGAGGGGGCGGAGGAGGGGACAGCAGAGAGTTAAAGGTAGAGAAGAGTTGTGCAGGTTTTTTAGAGAGGGAGTTAATAAGTGCAGTGAAGTAGGTTTGTTTAGCTTGGCAGAGGGTGGTGTTGTAGGAGAGCAGAGCAGATTTGTAGCTGTGGAAATCTGACTCTGACCTTGATTTGCGCCAGCGGCGCTCAAGTGCACGTGACTGTCTTTGGAGGGATTTGGTATGAGCAGTGTGCCAGGGTGGGTATGAGCAGGGTGCCAGGGTGGGTATGAGCAGGGTGCCAGGGTTGGAGTGGTTTGGGCCTCACACGTTTAGTCTTGGCAGGAGCAAGCTCATTGAGGGCAGGGGCGAGTGGCTGTAGTAGACAGAGGTAGCCTGATTAGGACAAGAGACAGTTAGGATGTTAGAATGAAGAGAGTCAAAGGAAGAAGAAAGGTGTGACGTGTTTAGGGATTGCAGGTCTCGGTATGTGTATGTTTGGGGGGCAGCAGGGGGTGTAGGGGGAGTTAGCGAGAGTTGAAATGTGAGCAGATTGTGATCAGAGAGGGGGAAAGGGGAGTTAGTGAAGTTGGAGGTAGAACAACATTTTGTAAATATAAGATCCAGGGAGTTTCCATAAGAGTGAGAGGGGGAGTCAGAGCACAGAGATACCCCAAAGGGGGGTGTTAGTGAGAGGAGTTTAGAGGCAGCTGGGGCATTAGGGTTGTTAACAGGTATGTTAAAGTCACCTAGTACAATGGATGGGGAGTCAGAGGAAAGGAAGTAAGGAAGCCAGGCAGAAAAGTTGTCAAAGAATTGTGAGGTCGGGCCAGGAGGTCGGTATATGGGCGCAATGCGAAGCGAAACAGGGGAGAAGAGCCTAATAGAGTGACCCTCAAATGAGGAAAATGAAAGAGAAGGAGGAGGTGGAAGGGCTTTAAATGAATAGCAGGGGGAGAGAAGGAGCCCTACCCCACCCCCTGCCCTGTTTCCAGGTCTGGGAGTGTGAGTGAGGTGTAGCCCCCCAAAGGGCAGAGCAGCAGGTGAGGCAGTGTCAGTAGGGGAAAGCCAGGTCTAGGTTATTGCAAATAAGTTAAGTGATTTAGCGATGAAAAGGTCATGGATGGAGGTGAGTTTGTTGCAGACGGAGCGGGAATTCCAGAGGGCACAGGAAATTTGAACAGAGGCTTTGGGTATAGGGGTAAGGGTCCTGTACTTCAAAGGGGTACAGGTGGGTTTGGGGAACGTGTCCCTAACACAACAGGGATGGGGTAAGGGCCAGGGTTGGAGGAAATGTCACCAGCAGCGAGTAACAGGAAGGAGAGGAATGCAAGGTGAGAGCGGGATTTGTATGTTTTTGTTTTATGTGAGGGGAAAGAGTTACCTGGGGTTATGGAGCAGAGCAATTTAAAGACTCCATGTGCTGAGAGGGAAGGAGAGGAGAGGAGAGAGGCAGTGATGGTTATACCTTTCTGACTGGATGGAGGGTGCGGCTGGAGATGTTTTAGGAAACATGAAAGTGCAAAGAGGAGGAGGGCAGGATAAAACATTTTGGGGTAGGAAATAACAAACTACCATGAACAAGCAAAGTTGTTTTCTTGCGATTCCACGTTGTTCAGTGTTGATAGCAGATAGTTTGTAGCCTTGTCAGTGCCTTGTCCAACTGCCATTCCCTTCTTCCTAGCACTTGTGAAATGTTGGCACTGCCTTGTTTAACTGCCATTCCCTTCTTCCTAGCACTTGTGAAATGTTGGCACTGCCTTGTTTAACTGCCATTCCCTTCTTCCTAGCACTTGTGAAATGTTGGCACTGCCTTGTTTAACTGCCATTCCCTTCTTCCTAGCACTTGTGAAATGTTGGCACTGCCTTGTTTAACTGCCATTCCCTTCTTCCTAGCACTTGTGAAATGTTGGCACTTAGGAAATGGTAGCACCAGTGCCTGCCCCTGACACTAGTGCCATCCCCAAGGCTGCATCTGAATTTATATGCAGCTGATTGGGGAAAGCCTGAACCTGATTGACTAATTAATCAATTAAACAATCAGGGATCAAAGTAAATAGGCTGTGTGGGGAGGGGGGAGACTTTTACAAGCACCAGAACCAAGTTTTGGGGCTGTAATAATATCTCTTGCTCACTGAGGAGTGGGACACAGATGTGAGTTTGACACAGAAATCACTTGTACTAAATCAAGGTAGGCCTAACAAAAAAACTTATTGGCATAGCAGATATACAGATGAGAATTACCATTAATAAAGAGGCTGCAATTTAGTGGGTTATATGGCAGTATACAGCAGAGGGATACACGGATGAGAATTACCTGTAGAAGTGAGAAGAGATATGAGTTAGTTCCATGAACTGCCTTGTTTAACTGCCATTTCCTTCTTCCTAGCACTTGTGAAATGTTGGCACTTAGGAAATGGTAGCACCAGTGCCTGCCCCTGACTCTGTGTAATCTATCCTTCAGAAATCTTTATTGTGGAGGTGCAACGTTTCGGGGCAAAGTGACCCCTTTATCATGGCTTGTCCCATTTGCAGCTCTGAGTGCCAGTGCTTTTTTTTACTATTTGTAATTTCGGGAGGGTGCCGATCCCTCCAGCATTGTGCACCAAGCGCGTAAAAGAGCTAAAGGTGTGCGAGGAAGGTCTCCTGTTTGTTCATAATCTATCCTTCAGCCAGTTCTCTATCCTGCTGATTTGTGAAAAATGATAAATGACTGTAATTAATTCCGTGACCGGTCACTGGGACCTGTGAGAGCCAGGATCATGGGATCAGCCACCACCATTACTAATAACCCATATTTTTACTACCCTAGTTACCCCAGTGAGAGGCAGACTATACACGGCCCAGTATTCAACACTGCAACAGTTCTTTACACAGATTAATCCTCTACATTTTCTTACAGTTGCGTTTGTATTTGAAAGAAGTCCAGTACAGATCCGAACTTGGTCAGACCTTCTCCTTTGATGATGACAGAGAGTTTATCACTAAGTACTTGATCCATAGCAACTTCATGGCTTCTCGTGAGAAAGTGACTAAATATTCCCTTGGTGAGTTCTCCCCTTGGGCCCCGTTGGATCAGCAGCTAAATGTAACCCCAACATCAGTTCCATGGAAGACAATGGATAATACAGTGAGTTTCCTTAATATTTTAAATGATAAACATTGTGCATCTCATTCCCTACTAGGAAATCAGCAAACATTAAGAAGTGTAAATGACTACATTAGGCGATTCTCTATATTTTTCTTCAGCTCCCATAAGATGAGATATGGCAGGGGATGCAGTTATACAGAGTATGTGTCAGGACTGGCCATTGGTGAGTGAGGAGCAGGTTGGAGCCTATGGGCCGAATAACCCCAGAAACACACTTTAAAGGCTGAATAGTGAGCAAAGGCCAAGTGAGATGAAGCCAATAGATTTAATGGACCAATAACAAAAGTAACAAAAACAGATAAAAAGTAAAACATATATAAGATTGAAGATACAGACCTGTGCAAAGCTAAAACAGAGTCCGGTAACAGGCAGGTTGTGTGACATCCCTCAGCACGGGACCAGACTATGGGCACATAAGCAGCACAGGGGCAGGTAACGGTACAACACAGCTTTATTAACAAGCAATCCCTTTGGTTCAAACAAGGTGTAACTGCTCAACAGGAGCACAACTGTAGGGGGTATTTGTGGCCTAGTCCCTCTGGCAGTGCCCAGCCCCAGGCAGCAGGCTCACGTGTGTGTAATGAGAGTAGCTCCCCCTGCTGTAAGTGCTGTATGGTCTCTGCACATAAAGTCCTTTATATTAGTCACTTGCAGCTCCCAGGCAGCCCAGTAACAGCTCCCCTCACAGTGAGTCTCCCAGTTGCACTTCTGTAGGTGGGGGGTATAACTGGGAGTGTAACTCAGGGGACAGTGCTGGGGAAATGAGGGGAGGCCGCAGCTTATCCCACTCTGCTTTGCAGCCACCAGTCCCCACTGCAGCCTTTCCAGCAGCTTCTCCCTCAGCAGCCACTTCCTCTTCCCTCTGACCTCTCAGAGCCAACTGCTTCCTGTCCCTGGGACCTCCCGGCCCCTCCCTCCTGAGCCAGCAACTTCCAGAGCTATTAGGAGTCTTTTCACATCTCTCCCCCCCAGAGGGCGGCCGTCCGGTCTCCCCCCAGTCGGGCGGAAGACCGTAGGATGCCCTTGTCCTGTATAGTCCTCACCGTCCCTTCTTGAGAGTCCA
This sequence comes from Xenopus tropicalis, assembly GCF_000004195.4. Taxonomy (NCBI): domain Eukaryota; kingdom Metazoa; phylum Chordata; class Amphibia; order Anura; family Pipidae; genus Xenopus; species Xenopus tropicalis. The sequence continues at coordinate 811,075 of NC_030677.2, forward strand.
TCCGCATTCCCATGGTGGCTCCCCTTGCGGTGCTGTATAGTAAAGTTGAACTGCTGCAAAGCTAGGCTCCACCTCAGCAATTTCCCATTGTCTGCAGAAACATGTTGCAACCAGCTCAGAGGGTTATGGTCAGTTACCACAGTGAAATCACTTCCAAACAGATAGGGCTGCAGTTTCTTTAAGGCCCACACAATGGCCAGACACTCTTTTTCAATTTTAGCATATGCAACTTCCCAGGGAAGCAGCTTCTGGCTCAGGTATATAATGGGGTGCTTACCTCCCTTCTTATCCACTTGGGACAATACAGCACCAATCCCATAGGTGGAGGCGTCCGTGTGAACAATGAATCCCCGGCTAAAGTCAGGTGCAGCCAGAACAGGGGCATTCACTAAGGCAGATTTGAGTGCAGACATGGTGGCAGCACACTCGGGTGTCTTTTACTCGTCAGATCTGTCAGGGGTTTAGCAATAGTACTGTAGTTAGGGATAAAGCGTCGGTAATACCCTGCTGTCCTCAAAAAGGCTAACACCTGTTTTTGTGTTGTGGGAGTAGGCCAGTTTACTATGACTTCAACCTTGGCCGGTTCTGGCATCACTCGCCCGCTTCCCACCCGATGACCCAAATATTGGACCTCAGCCATCCCAAAGTGGCACTTCCCTGGTTTAAGGGTAAGCCCAGCCTGCCTGATCCTTTCCAGCACCCTCTGTAGTTGCTGCACATGTTCCTCCCAGGTGTTGCTAAATATGGCTATATCATCCAGATATGCCTGAGCAAACCCTTGGTACCCCTCCAACAGCTGATTTACTACCCTCTGGAATGTCGCTGATGCATTTTTCATTCCAAACGGCATGACGGTAACCGGAAACAAGCCATAGGGAGTGATAAAAGCCGACTTCTCTTGGTCCCTTGGTGCCAAAGGAATCTGCCAGTATCTTCGGCTTAGGTCTAGAGTGGTGAGGTATTTGGCATTCCCCAGGTGGTCAAGAAGTTCATCCACCCGGGGCATTGGGTAGGCATCTGTAACTGTCACTTGGTTCAGTTTCCTATAGTCTACACAAAACCTAGTGCTGCCATCCTTCTTGGGGACTAATACTACTGGTGATGCCCAAGGGCTCTGAGAGGGAACAATCACCCCTAATGCCAACATTTCCTCTACTTCCTTTTTCATGACAGCCCGTACGGATTCTGCTATCCTGTATGCTGGGGTGCGAACCGGGGCATGTCCCTCTGTATTTACTTGATGGTGCAGCCTGGCTGCTCAGAAAACTGATACTGAAACCCTTGGAGCAGCTGAAACAACTGCTTACTCTGCTCATTGGTTAGCTGCTCACTAATAGCAACATCCTCCAAAGTCTGAACCCCCAGGGCCTCTTGTAAGAGGTCAGGAAGAGCCTCCTCATGGCGTCCCTCTTCCAGCAGACTACAAATGGCAGCCACGCTGCCTTCTTTTTCTACATACGGTTTCATCATATTTACATGGACCGTCTTATACTGGTCCTGGTTATCAAAAGGGGAGACCACGTAAGTAGTGTCATGAATGGATTGTACCACCACATAGGACCCTTCCCAGGCTGCTTGCAACTTGTGTGACCTCATTGGTGTCAGCAGTAACACCTTGTCCCCTGGCCCGAATCACCCGTCCCTGGCATTCCTATCATACCAAACTTTTTGTTTGGTTTGAGCAGCTGTCAGATGTTTCTTCACCAGAGCGGTCATTTTCTCTAGATGAAATTGTAGAACATAAGGAACTACAGGAAACTCAAGGAATTGGGCTCCCCCCTCCCAGTACTCTCTTAGCAAGTCTAGGGGGCCTCGAACCCGCCTCCCATACAACAACTCAAAAGGAGAGAACCCAGTAGACTCTTGGGGAACTTCTCTATATGCAAACAGAAGACAGGGCAGAAACTTCTCCCAGTCACCTTCTCCAGCCTCCACAAAAGTTTGTAACATGTTCTTAAGAGTCCCATTGAAATGCTCACACAAGCCATTAGTTTCGGGGTGGTACGGAGGTGACTCCACAGCGCTTCCATAGACACTGAAGTAATTGGGACATAAACTGTGGCCCTTGATCGGATAGGATCTCACTTGGAAACACTACTCATGAAAAAATCTGAATCAGTGCATCTGCAACGGCTGGGGCATCAATTCTCCGTAAAGCCACTGCCTCTGGGTACCGGGTGGCATAGTCCACCATTGTAAGTATATATTGCTTACCTGTCCTGCTGGGCCGGCTAAGGGGTCCTATCAAATCAACAGCAACTCTCTGAAATGGCTCCCCTATCACTTGTAGGGGTCACAATGTATGCTTGTTCTGGTCCCCACTTTTCCCAACCCTCTGACAGCTGTCACATGATCGGCAGAACTGTGCCACTTGTTGTAACAACCCTGGCCAATAGAAATTTTGTAGCAGGCAATAGCGTGTGCGAGAAATCCCTTGGTGCCCTGCGAGGGGTACCTCATGTGCAAGGTGAAGCAACTGGGTCCTAAATTTGGCAGGCACCAACAACTGAGGGCATGCTTCCCTTTGTTTTCCCCTAGGGCTTTTGAGGACTCTATAGTACAACCCGTCCTCCTGCACTATTTGTTCCCCTGCTTCGGTACCTACCACCCCTTGCCCAGCTCTGTCTCTTAATGGCTGGAGACTAGGGTCTGCTGCTTGTTCAGCCCTAAAATCCTGCCAATTACCTATGTCAAATGGGTCATCAGTCACATCTGTCTGCCCACTTACCTCCTGGACAACTGCCGGTGGCTCGCCTGACTCTGCCTGCCATCTCGTGATGCTGCAGCAAATGTCTCCCACATCATTCCCAAGCAGGACATCAGCAGGAAGTTGATCCATGACCCCCACTTCATGCAGCACGGGCCCTTCTCCCCAGTCCAAAGTCATTTGTGCAATTGGCACCTCTCTGCGCTGTCCTCCAGCCAGAATCACTCGGGCCGTTTTCCCCCGGAACGATGCGATTTAACGTGACCACACTAGGTTCCGCCAGAGTTATAATGGCACCAGAGTCCAGGAACCCTTCCACTGGGTTTCCATCTACTTGCACTGGAATCACATGGCATTTTCTCTTGGACTGATCTGCCCAGTGTATCTGCATTACTGCAAATTCGGGGGTCTCACTGCACTTTCCTTCTGAACAGTGGCAACAGGTCGAGCAGGCGTCACCTTTGGAGCACCTGACACAGAAGGAGATCGCTGGTTTAGAGGGCAAGAAGCTTGAAAGTGACCCAGGGCCCCGCATCGAAAGCAGCTTCTAGGCCCAGCCCCTGGTAGCGGTGGGTGGGGTGCAGCATTAGTGCCAGCAGAACGTGGATGAGAGCCTGGCAGCTCTCTTGCCCTGGAACCTGTTGTACCTGGTGCTTGGGGCCCTCTCTTGGTGTGCATCCTGGTTTCCATATACTTGTCTGCCAACTGGGCAGCTTCTTCTACAGTCTGTGGCTCACAGTCTACAACCCACTCTCGGACTCCTGGGGGGCACCGCTCCAAAAATTGCTCTTTCAGGCATAATTGCCTTAAATCCTCCATTGTTTCAGCCCCAGACCCTTTAACCCACTTGTCAAGGGCCCTTGATAACTTGTTACCAAACTCAAGGTAAGTATCCTGGGGGGTCTTTAGCAGTGACCGGAATGTTTGCCGGTAAAACTCTGGGGTGATAGCATAACGGATCAGCAATGCTTGTTTAATCTCCTCATAGTCCAGTCTTTGTTCATCAGACAAGGCCTGAAATGTAGCGCTGGCCCTTCCAGTTAGCTTGCCAGAAAGGTTTCTGGGCCAGTCCTCTTCTGAGATGTTATGGGCCCTGCACATAATTTCAAATGTCTCTAGAAAGGCATCAATGCTGTCCTGTCCTTCTTGAAATGTGGGGAAGGCAGTAGCTAGCTTCAGAATGTCTCGTGCCCGACTCTCCACTGAGGACACCGATAGCCTACCATGCTCCCCTAAGCCATGTCCTTCACTGGCCACCTCCTCCTGCACCATTTTCATCAACTCCATCTTTTCTGCCACAGTCAGCTCCTCACGGAACAATTCCAGTCTTTGTTTAAACACCTCTCCAACCCTGTCTCGGGTGGAGTTGTTGGGTGGCCCCCGAACCACTTCAGGGGCCCCAGAAATAGCTACATCTGATGTAACAATCTCAGCATCTGAATGTAGGAGGGGCAGCAGTAAAGCAATAATTTCCGCCTTTTTCTTCCCTTCTGGGGCTATGCCCCTGCTGCGACTCCACTTTCTCAGAGTGGCAAGGTTTAACTCCTCCAGTTCCTGCCTGCTCATGGTGCCCAGTGCGTTATCCCACTGCTGCCACCAGTTTGTGATGTCCCTCAGCACGGGACCAGACTATGGGCACATAAGCAGCACAGGGGCAGGTAACGGTACAACACAGCTTTATTAACAAGCAATCCCTTAGGCACAAACAAGGTGTAACTGCTCAACAGGAGCACAACTGTAGGGAGTATTTGTGGCCTAGTCCCTCTGGCAGTGCCCAGCCCCAGGCAGCAGGCTCACGTGTGTGTAATGAGAGTAGCTCCCCCTGCTGTAAGTGCTGTATGGTCTCTGCACATAAAGTCCCTTATATTAGTCACTTGCAGCTCCCAGGCAGCCCAGTAACAGCTCCCCTCACATTGAGTCTCCCAGTTGCACTTCTGTAGGTGGGGGGTATAACTGGGAGTGTAACTCAGGTGCTGGAGTGTAACTCAGGGGACAGTGCTGGGGAAATGAGGGGAGGCCGCAGCTTATCCCACTCTGCTTTGCAGCCACCAGTCCCCACTGCAGCCTTTCCAGCAGCTTCTCCCTCAGCAGCCACTTCCTCTTCCCTCTGACCTCTCAGAGCCAACTGCTTCCTGTCCCTGGGACCTACCGGCCCCTCCCTCCTGAGCCAGCAGCTTCCTGTCCCTGGGACCTCCTGGCCCCTCCCTCCTGAGCCAGCAGCTTCCAGAGCTATTAGGAGTCTTTTCACAGGTTGGTCAGGGCTGGCAATGTCCGAAAGGCAGGCTTGGGTCAGTAGTGGCAGGCAGCAGGCAAGCAAGGTCGAGTAACAGGCCGAAGGTCAAACCAGGGAACCCACAGAAGACGGGTATCAGGTCGGGGACAGAAGTACTGGAACGAAGAACCGGGCCAGGAACACAGGAATCAGGGATAACAGGCTCAGGAACAAACAATGATGGAGCACCGTCTGTGTAAGGAGCAGCTTATAAAGCCCCTTAACTGCTCAACCAACACTTGTGATTAACAAGATGGGTGGAGACATCAACTGACCAATCCCTGCTCAATGGGCCTCCTGTGGCTCAGTACGTTAATGCAGACTCAGTTCTGTATAAAGCCAAAAGTTCTGTATAAAGCCCAAAGTTTGATTCCCCCCATACCCTGACAGTATGGCTGAGTGAGGGAAAAGCACTGAGAGCAGCAAAAACACAAGTAAAAGTGGGGATGTTCCTTTTCCAAAATCCCCTATAGCCTATAGGTAACAGTTTGCTGGATCACTGGTGTGTCTAGTGGGCAGCACAAGCTACTAATAACCATACTCCATCTCAGAAATCATATATTTCATATATTTAAAGGAGAACTAATGTCTAAAATTGAAAATCATTAGAAATGCTATATTTTGTATACTGAACATAAATATAAATATTCTGAGCTTACTGCACAAACCCAGAGATTGAGAAGCCTAATTAAAGTAATGATTTATGCTTTCAAAGTTGTCCAGAGGGGGCTACCATGTTGTTACTTTGTTAGACCATCTTTTTAAGATTTAGGGCTTGCACATGCTCAGTTTGCGGAGCTTAGGGAACGTAGTAAATTATCAAAACAGCACGTCAGGTAATATCTGCCATATAAGCTGATTAATAATAAGAATCATAATATGCAGCCTGCACTGGTTCCTATGTTGCCTTGTAATGTAATGTGGGGTTTAGAGTTTTTTTAGTGTTTTTGCTTTGTTTAATTAAACATTTCTCAGCTCCCCAGAGCCAGTGGCTGCATTAATATGCAAAATAATCCCCCAATGAGAATCCCAGCTGATGTGAGTAAATCCGGCTCCCTGTTCTCTGTTCCTGCAATTGGAGTTGGGAGCAATAAGCACAGTTTCCCAGCACTGAACAAGTCTGTCCCTTTATCCCCATGTCTGATTCCTGTGCCATATAATGACGGGAAAATGCCATCATTATCTCTATATGTAAGATAAGATCAAAATGGCTGATATAGTGCTGGGAATCTAATTAGCATTCTCATTGGTCAATGCTTTTGTGTATATAAGTTTTTCTTCAACCTCCATAGAGAACTAGGTGGAACCTACAAATGACCCCATTGGCACAGAGACACAGGTGCATCATGGGTACAGGTACATATAAACTAGTGCTGCCCTATTATACACATTGTATTACAGGATATCAATACAAACAAGCTTTAGCTCAGTATTTAGACATAACTTGTTTATAACAGACTCCCAAATATTCCCATATCCCCATCCCCCAAAATATCAGCTCAGGAGATAATTGGGGCTTTTTCTAACCAAAACACATTCTGAATTCTATCCTTCTACAAACAACTTTCTCTGAAGCTTTCATTACACAAAACAAAGCTGAGCAGCCTGGGGGTGCCATACAGCCTGGGGGTTCCATACAGACTGGGGGTGCCATACAGACTGGGGGTGCCATACAGCCTGGGGGTGCCATACAGCCTGGGGGTGCCATACAGCCTGGGGGTGCCATACAGCCGGGGGGTGCCATACAGCCTGGGGGGTGCCATACAGACTGGGGGTGCCATACAGCCTGGGGGTGCCATACAGCCTGGGGGGTGCCATACAGACTGGGGGTGCCATACAGCCTGGGGGTGCCATACAGACTGGGGGTGCCATACACAGCCTGTTTATAATAGTGAGACACAAACTCTGAGCTCAGTGTCAGTCACTTTGCAAATCAGCATGCCTGGGAAGGAACATAGTGTTTGTGCAGAGGTTCCCCTGTACATGTTGTTCTGCCTATACACCTACTAGCACATTTTGGCCTCTCCCCGTGTGTAATGCACACACACCCCCATGCAACTGCTTCATAAACACTTTGAGAGAAGTTATTGGTCTGTTGTGTGGTTGTATATATAAAAAAAAATTCTGTTACAAAAGCTAATAATATTCTGTACCTTAGCCATGGGGGGGGGGGGGGAGTGTAAGGGGCATATACAGTCACTGTGTTACATAAAAAAAAATCTTTACAATGGGAAAATTTATTCTCAAATGGACTGTTTTGTAACAGCAAAGTGACTGGAACTTTTGTCACAGCTTCTGCCTCTGTTTCAAAACTTTGTAACTTATATTTGTTACACAGCTCAGTATTTGGGATCATTACAAGGGGGAAAGAGAAGTCACAATAAGGATTCAGCTAAAGTCTCGCCCCAAGCTCAAAGCTCAGGACTTGAGTTTTTTAAGGGTCAGTCAGACAGGACTGTGATTGGTTGGCCTGTATGCATGTTTAATAGTGACCAGGCAGTGACTAGAGCAAGCAGGCAGGAAAAGAAGAATATTGTGAGTGGATCCCTAAGCTCAGGTCACTGACATCAGCCAAGGGCAGACTGAGCATGTGCAGTAGTTGGGCAAAAGATGGAGAGCTACTGTGGGCATCTTCAGGGGCATGGGGCTTTATTTCTATAGAGCTTTGGTGGCTTTGGGCTGGTACAGGGGCTCAAACACACAGCTAAACATTTCTAGCTGTATTTTTTTTTTAGGCTTTAGTTGTCCTTTAATGTTTCTGGGTCCTCTAAAACTCTTTAAGCAATATATAACTATTGGGGCTCAGAAGCCCTACATATCTCAGCTGGATATTACAAGCCATATATAACTCTACTTTATCTCACCAATCATATATAAACCTACGGGCCGATTCACTAAAGTGTGTTTTAACGTGCGCTATTTATAGCGTGCGTTAAAAATGTTATCGCTTCTAAATTTTCGCGACTTAACGCAAGATTCACTATTAGCACACTCACGCTATTTTACGCGCGGTACTGCATGCGATAGTTTTGTCGCGATAAATAGCGGGCGCGGTATTTTTCGCATGGACGCTATTTATCGCATGCGCTAATTGTCGCGACATTACGACGCGGCAATCGGCAGCATAAAACTGGCGACATTTTGCCCTGGGAGAGCACAGAGTGCTAGAGAGGTGCTGTATAAATGTTTATTTGCAAAAAAAACCCCCCAAAAACCAATAAAAATATAAGTAAGAAAAAAAACAAATATAATATTGAAATTATTCTGGCAACAAAACATTGAAAATACGCTACGTACTAATTAGCGCAAGTTTTACTATTCAGCAAAATGGGCTAAAGGCAAAATTGTTGGCAGAATATTTGCAAACATTTAACCCATATAGCATATTGATGTGTTACTGATAAATGTAAGGGTGTAGGGGAAACTACATGAAAGTATAGAATACCATATCAAGGGAGGATAAATAATGAGACATTACTCAGTTCAAAAGTAGAAAAGTAGAAAATTTTACTATAACAAGAAAATATTTAAAAATAGAAGATAAAAAGGGGGAAAAAAACTTAGGCCTTGCTGCCCTTGAGTTCATCTATGTCCCTCCTCAGTTGGGCCACTTCCCCCCGGAGCTGGGCCAGCTCAGCCTTCATGTTCTCCAGGTCCTCCTGCATTGACATGATGTTCCCTCGTCTGCAGGAGAACCTGGTGGCTGGGATCTGGGGGGCTGGGGGGAGAACTCAAGGGCCCGGGAAACTGGGGGAGGAGTAAAGGGGGGATTGTCCAGGGCCTCTTCGGCCTCCATGGCCTCCTCAGCCTCTGGGGCCTCTGGTGTTGCTGGGGCCTTGGGGGCCTGGCTGGGTCCTGTGGCCTCGGGGGCCTGGCTGGGTCCTGTGGCCTCGGGGGCCTGGCTGGGTCCTGTGGCCTCGGGGGCCTGGCTGGGTCCTGTGGCCTCGGGGGCCTGGCTGGGTCCTGGGGCCTCGGAGGCCTGGCTGGGTCCTGGGGCCTGTTGAGCCTGTTCTGCCTGGGGTTGTGCCTCCGGAGGGAGAAGAGGCACCATGTCGATCTCGAGTTCTGTGAGACAGTATTGCAAGATGTTATTTCAATCTATTATATATACATTCATACACAGAGGGCCACCATCTTAAATAACGGGCCCCTCACAACAACATTTTTTGGGCCCCCCTCCTCCCATGCCCCCAATGGCCCCTCCCCCTGTGAACCCTCACATCAATACAAAGGACACACAGACATTGTTAGCCAGGGCCCCCTAAAGCATTCGTGGCCCTTCCCCAAATGACTCCCACTATGGGCCGCTCCCTGCTGCTTCCCCCCTGCTTTAAACTCATTTATGCATATGTATTTGAAAATGTGTGTGTGTGTTTGTGTATATATATATATACACAGGTATGGGATCCCTTATCCGGAAACCCGTTATCCAGAAAGCTCTGAATTACAGAAAGCCCATCTCCCATAGACTCCATTTGAATCAAGTAATTCATAATTTAAAAACTGATTTCCTTTTTCTCTGTAATAATAAAACAGCACCTGTACTTGATCCCAACTAAGATATAATTACCCCTTATTGGGGCAGAACAGCCCTATTGGGTTTATTTCATGGTTAAATGATTCCCTTTTCTCTGTAATAATAAAACAGTACCTGTACTTGATCCCAACTAAGATATAATTACCCCTTATTGGGGGCAGAACAGCCCTATTGGGTTTATTTAATGGTTAAATGATTCCCTTTTCTCTGTAATAATAAAACAGTACCTGTACTTGATCCCAACTAAGATATAATTACCCCTTATTGGGGCAGAACAGCCCTATTGGGTTTATTTAATGGTTAAATGATTCCCTTTTCTCTGTAATAATAAAACAGTACCTGTACTTGATCCCAACTAAGATATAATTACCCCTTATTGGGGGCAGAACAGCCCTATTGGGTTTATTTAATGGTTAAATGATTCCCTTTTCTCTGTAATAATAAAACAGTACCTGTACTTGATCCCAACTAAGATATAATTACCCCTTATTGGGGCAGAACAGCCCTATTGGGTTTATTTAATGGTTAAATGATTCCCTTTTCTCTGTAATAATAAAACAGTACCTGTACTTGATCCCAACTAAGATATAATTACCCCTTATTGGGGCAGAACAGCCCTATTGGGTTTATTTCATGGTTAAATGATTCCCTTTTCTCTGTAATAATAAAACAGCACCTGTACTTGATCCCAACTAAGATATAATTACCCCTTATTGGGGCAGAACAGCCCTATTGGGTTTATTTCATGGTTAAATGATTCCCTTTTCTCTGTAATAATAAAACAGTACCTGTACTTGATCCCAACTAAGATATAATTACCCCTTATTAAGGCAGAACAGCCCTATTGGGTTTATTTAATGGTTACATGATTCCCTTTTCCCTGTAATAATAAAACAGTACCTGTACTTGATCCCAACTAAGATATAATTACCCCTTATTGGGGCAGAACAGCCCTATTGGGTTTATTTAATTGTTAAATGATTCCCTTTTCTCTGTAATAATAAAACAGCACCTTGCAATTGATCCCAACTAAGATGTAAATAATCATTATTGGAGGCGTATTGTGTTTAATTCATGTTTTATTGATTTTTTCTTAGACTTGAGGTATGGAGATCCAAATTACGGAAAGACCCCTTATCCGGAATACCCTTGGTCCCGAGCATTCTGGATAACGGGTCCTATACCTGTATATATATATATGTGTGTATATGTATTTGTTTTTCAAAATGCCACAACATATTTAAAATTCCCTCTTTATTGTCAACTTTTTTGTGTATTTTTGAAAAAACATGCATATATACATATATATATATAGAGAGAGAGAGAAAATACATTTCAAGTTCAAATTATTTGTTAAATCTTTTAATAAACGTATTGTGTAAAACCATATTAAAGTAGAATAATTACCTGCAGCAATTTCTGCTATCTCCTGAAAGTTCCTGCGCTTCAGGTCTTACCAAATCCGCTGGAGCTGGCGGAGGTCCATTTCAATGTTGAAGCCCCTGCGCAACCCGGCTATTAGGTCACGCAGGATTGCCCTCTTCCTCTCATGGACCCCTATGGGCCCCAGCGGCAGCCTGTCATACCCTGAGCGCAGGAGGAACTCTATAATATAGCGCCTCTCCTCCATTAGCAGCTCTGACACCCCAGACATGGTGCTCTCAGTTTGGTGACAGCAGGCTCAATGACACAAAATGGCTGCAAGTCGCACATGTCACAAGATTCCAAAATCGCCACAAAATGGCCACAAGTCGCGCGTGACACGAGATTACAAAGTCGCGACAAATCGCCAAAATATACCAAATGATGTATTTTGTGCGACTATTTACCGCTATAGTACTGTATATTATCGCGACTAAATATTTACCGCTATAGTACTGTATATTATCATGACAAAATATTTACCGCTATAGTACTATATATTATCGCGACAAAATATTCACCGCTATAGTACTGTATATTATCGCGACAAAATATTCACCGCTATAGTACTGTATATTATGGTGACTAAATATTTACCGCTATAGTACTGTATATTATCGCGACTAACTATTTACCGCTACAGTACTGTATATTATCGCGACAAAATATTTACCGCTATAGTACTGTATATTATCGCGAAAAAATATTTACCGCTATAGTACTGTATATTATCGCGACAAAATATTCACCGCTATAGTACTGTATATTATCGCGACAAAATATTCACCGCTGTAGTACTGTATATTATCGCGACAAAATATTTACCGCTGTAGTACTGTATATTATGGCGACTAAATATTTACCGCTATAGTACTGTATATTATCGCGACTAACTATTTACCGCTACAGTACTGTATATTATCGCGACAAAATATTTACCGCTATAGTACTGTATATTATCGCGACAAAATATTTACCACTATAGTACTGTATATTATCCGACTAAATACTCACCGCTATAGTACTGTATATTATCGCGACAAAATATTTACCGCTATAGTAATGTATATTATCGCGACTAACTATTTACCGCTACAGTACTGTATATTATGGCGACTAAATATTTACCGCTATAGTACTGTATATTAGTAGGGAAATTCCATACATGCCAAGACTTTAGTGAAATTGAGTAAAAAGACACAGACTGAATAAATAACACTGTAAGTCCATATTTTATTGCCAAAAACTCATTTACTGTACTTTTCTATAATTTTTCGCCTGCCTGTAGTAGGTGTTAATTTTCGCATAGCCTAATGCGATATTTAGCGTGCCTAAGTGTTTGTGAATCATGCAATCATATTCTTTTCAGTGCGGAAATTAACGCATGTGATATGGCGACTTACCGCATGCGGTAATACTGTAGTGAATCGCGCACTAATTGTCGCAACTTATTTAACACAAAAAAGCGTGCGATGAATTTTATCGCACTTTTGTGAATCGGCCCCTACTGGTCCAACAAGGTCCAACTCTAAAGGGCTTCATTACCATGAGAAATCTCACTCCTCAAAGGTGACAAAGCAAACCAAATAGATGGGACTAGCTGTGTAAGTAAGGGACTGTCCCATGTAAGTGTGTAACCACACTCAATTCTAGCTGCCGATATTGGTCCTTTTCCTTGACACTAATTTCGCCTCTGCCATGATTAATAGTGCAGAGTGGATCAGCCAGTATTTGCAGGACTTTCTCTATACATTGATTAGTGGGACTCGGCCACTTGGATCCATCACACACGCTCTAGTGATCCTAACAATCAAGTCAGTGTTGACTCAGGGCCATCTAATGTGACAAATACTGACACAGGGTAAAACAGAGCAGGTCATCGTTTTTTAACAGATCAGTGGAAAAACACAGCTGCCGAAACTGTGAATTTATCTGTGAAACTGAACCAGGTAAAAATATTTACTCCTCCATAGAGGCCACAGGTGGAGGTCCAACTGTCACTGCTCCACGTTCCTCACTCAAGGTGCTTTTCATATTATAAGAAGTGGTAGGTGCTACTGTGCCGGGCAGCTTCAAATTACATTAACAGTAAGTGACATGGGGGCTTCAGGCACTTCTCTGCCAGCTAAATATGCCCCATATCTGCCCCATGGGCAATTAGCTTCAGCCTCTTTGTACAGTAAAGGCCATATAGAAAATAGACCAGTAACACCAGGAATTCGGGTTACACTGTGTATTAAAGATGCACTTACAGCCAACTTACTGTTTGGTTCCCTTTGGGACCTTTCTCAAGGCAAACCCACTAATAATGAACAGAGTATTTATACTCTATAGTGAAGCAAGAAACTAAATTACCATATGGTCATATTTAAAGTGACCCGGACTATAGCGCCTGAGGCATCTCCCCACATCTTGCCTGTTAGATAATGATGTTGTAAACTGCAAGTGAGTAGGAGTATGGCCCCTCTAACATATTATTATAAAGGGTCATTGCCTTCTAGTTTGTGATATGTGTTATTGTACTATTGCTAGAGGGCACAGGTAATGTTACTATATACACTCACGTTGGGGTTGTTATATTGTCATGTTTTTATATGAATGTATGGCCTTCCCAATGATATTATCCCCATGCTTTTATTGTTTTTATACAGGTTATATGGTTATATCTGTTTAATGTTTGTTCAGTTGATTAAATTCCAGTTCTCACTTATGCTGCATAAATCTGACTGTACAACTGTTTCAATGACAAATCACTACTTGTCTCACAGATTGAATTTATCTCTAATATATTTAGATCCCGAGAGCTCAATGCTCAGACAGTTGTTTGCCCGGATACAGGAAGATGCCGATCCCCGGAGCCCAATCCTGCTGCTATGGGTGCGTCCCCTGTGCCGAGGGAGAGATCTCTAATAAAACCGGTATAAAGCAAATACTTCCAATTTCACACTAAAATCTACTGATAACTTTCAAATCCCTCATCCATATCCCCACACAAGGGATACACACAAGAGCACTGCCTACAGGGTTAAGAAACTTGACATTTTGTAGACATACATGTAGGGAGTAGAAATTATTTATGTGATTAGTGTTATTTTGGGTTCCAGACACTAGATGGCGTTGTTAGGTTGGGAATCCCACAGAGGAGCTTCTAGAGCAGGGATCCCCAACCTTTCATACCTGTGAGCCACATTCAAATGCAGAGGCAGAGCATTGCACACACAGGCAGCATAGGGCAGGCAGAGTATGGCACACACAGGCAGCATAGGGTAGGCAGAGTATGGCATACACAGGCAACATAGGGAGGCAGAGCATGGCACACAGGCAGCATAGGGTAGGCAGAGTATGGCACACACAGGCAATATAGGGCAGGCAGAGTATAGCACACACAGGCAGCATAGGGAGGCAGAGTATGGCACACACAGGCAGCATAGGGTAGGCAGAGTATGGCGCACACAGGCAACATAGGGCAGGCAGAGTATGGCACACACAGGCAACATAGGGAGGCAGAGTATGGCACACACAGGCAACATAGGGAGGCAGAGTATGGCACACACAGGCAGCATAGGGTAGGCAGAGTATGGCGCACACAGGCAGCATAGGGTAGGCAGAGTATGGCGCACACAGGCAACATAGGGCAGGCAGAGTATGGCACACACAGGCAGCATAGGGCAGGCAGAGTATGGAACACACAGGCAGCAGAGGGCAGGTAGAGCATGGCACACACAGGCAGCATAGGGCAGGCAGAGTATGGCACACACAGGCAGCATAGGGCAGGCAGAGTATGGCACACACAGGCAGCATAGGGCAGGCAGAGTATGGAACACACAGGCAGCATAGGGCAGGCAGACCATGGCACACACAGGCAGCATAGGGCAGGTAGAGTTGTCCACCCCTGTAGGGCTCAGGAAACTACTTACTTTAGATTTGCAGTAGAATCCCATGAACCTTGCTTCAATGGCCTCCTTCAGTAATGGGTACTTGTTCCTGGCACAATGTAAAAATAAAAAAAATCCACTGGAGAGCCAAATGCGTTCTGTGTTGTTTATTAGTTTAGAGACCTCTGGGGTCCTTCCTCTGGTTAAGTATAAAGAACACTAGATGAACACCTTTTTAAACCCCCACTCCACCAATTAAGTCATGTGATAAGCATACCAGCTCCATCTAGAGGCCAGGTATAACAATTACATAAACAGAGCAATTAATGGAAATTACCGCAGGGTCTATCCACATAACACCACAAAAATATATAGTATCTTTATGTATCCAAAACGTTACTCATACCATCTGGTAGTTCAGTCCATTGTAAAGGTAGGAAGCAGTATCGGCCTCAATCTGCAAAAATATTTTTTAAAAGGGTTATTAGCTTAGCAATGTATAGTCCTGTGGTTTACAGAAAACATTTAAGACTCCAAGCCTCATTCATTCCCTTTGGTTCAATAGTATTAAGAGACTCAATTCATTTCGCTTCAAGTCTCAATAGCATGGCTTTCCTGTCCCCCCCTCTTGTAGGCATAGCAACCTGCTGGAGGACCATCCACCTTAGAGTGGTTACATTCTGTCTTTCATTAAAAAAATGTCTGCCCACCGGTGTGTGTGTCTTTTTCTTATTAGGATCATACGCGGTGATAGATCTCTTATGTTCCCCAATTCTTATTCGTACCACCCGTTTGGTTTGCCCTACGTACAATTTACCGCAGGGACATTTTAATGCGTATATAACATGGTCAGAGTTGCAAGTATGGTACTGTTTAATGGGAATTTTATGGCCCTTATGAGGGTGTGTGATGTAATTACCTTTTATTATGGAATTGCAATTACTGCAATTAAGGCAAGCAAATGTGCTGTTCTTTGGTTTGGCAAGGAATCTAGTTGGATTAGTGTTTGCTGTGTTTAGTTCAGCCCTCACAAGGTGATTTGCAATGTTTTTTCCTCTTTTGTAGGAGAATAAGGGATTTTCCTTAAAGGGGACAAATACCATCATTTTTCAGAGTGCTTTAATGGATGTTTTTTAATGTAAAATAGAAGGAATTGGCTTTTTTTTGGGTACATTTCAAGTGAAACTTTCATGAAATTGGCCAAAAACTGCTCTTGTTATGCTCCTATCCTGGACTTCCGGTTTAAGACTCTGTACAGTTTGCTAAAGAGCTGCCGGCTCTCACAGCTTCATTACTGAGGGCTTGGGCTGTGAAGGGAGGGAGGTGCTTCTAGTGACGTCAGTTTGGCTGTTTGCAATCACCACGTACTTGCACATAGATCCGCACCGTTAATCAGCCACCTGCCAGCTACCTGCCCACCGCTGTGCCGTACCCTGCTCCCCCCTGAGAGCCGTTCCACCCTTCTCCCCCGTGAGAGCCGCCCTGTCTGCTTCCCCTGAGAGCCATTTGTAACTTCTGACAGCTGCCCCTGCGCTTCTTATAAGGAACGTTTGGCTCTGTGCTCCTTTCAGATAAAGAAGCACAGAGCCAAACGTTTCTTATAAGAAGCGCAGGGGCAGCTGTCAGAAGTTACGATCAGCTCTCAGGGGAAGCAGACAGGGCGGCTCTCAGGTGGAGAAGGAGGCTCTCGGGGGAAGCAGACAGGGCGGCTCTCAGGTGGAGAAGGAGGCTCTCGGGGGAAGCAGACAGGGCGGCTCTCAGGTGGAGAAGGAGGCTCTCGAGGGAAGCAGACAGGGCGGCTCTCAGGTGGAGAAGGAGGCTCTCGGGGGAAGCAGACAGGGCGGCTCTCAGGTGGAGAAGGAGGCTCTCGAGGGAAGCAGACAGGGCGGCTCTCAGGTGGAGAAGGAGGCTCTCGGGGGAAGCAGACAGGGCGGCTCTCAGGTGGAGAAGGAGGCTCTCGGGGGAAGCAGACAGGGCGGCTCTCAGGTGGAGAAGGAGGCTCTCGGGGGAAGCAGACAGGGTGGCTCTCAGGTGGAGAAGGAGGCTCTCGGGGGAAGCAGACAGGGCGGCTCTCAGGTGGAGAAGGAGGCTCTCGGGGGAAGCAAAACAGAAAGACTCTGGGGGGGAGAAGGACAAAATGGCTTTCAGGGAAATGAGGACACAATCAGCTGAGGGGGATGCAGGCAGGGGGACAAACTTCTTTTATTTATGTAAAAAAAAGGTTAATAGTTTGCAGGGAGTTTTATGCACAATTTATAAAGCTGTGATATAAAGGGCCCTCCAGCAGGCCCCCATGAATAAACCTCTTTCCTATAAAGAAAGTTTTTATTTACCAGCTGGAGTGCCATCCAACTTTCATGCTTTCGTGTTATTCTCATTGAAAAAAGGCCCGTCCTAACTGTCAGTGAAGCAAAACTAATACAGGGGCAGGACTTTCTGACTGTCACTCAGAAGTATGATCACTTCCTGAGGCAGCATGAAAGGACACAACCAGTCCTCATTTCAGCTTAGACACAGAGGAGAAAGGATCTCTCTGCAGCTTTAGTATAATTACATTTTTAACAGGTATAAGCACTATACATTTCAGAGAAAGGGGGATATATTACCAAAAAATGAGTATGATGCAATATGTCTCCTTTAAACAGTTTCCCAAAAGTGAAATCCTTTGATAGAAGGGACCAATGTTTCCTCACAATGTTCTCAACCTTCTTACTTGATGGACCATATTCCATCACGAAGGGAATCCTTTCTAAAGTTTTGCTTTTTCTCGTCACATTTAATAAAGTGTTTCTAGATTGACCCAAAACCTCATTCCTTGTGTTCTCTACGCCGGCTCTCTTGTACCCTCGGCTGGCAAATTTGTCAATTCGTTTATCTGAGGCTTCAAGGTATTTTGTGTCATCAGAGGAAATTCTCCTGGTGCCCAGGAATTGCCCTTTAGGGATCCCTCTGATTGTGCTGGGAGTGTGGAAGCTGTCATGTAGTAAGATGTTGTTCCTTTCAAGGGGTTTATTGTAAAGTTCTGTGGTAATAACACCTAAGTGATTGCACACCTTCACATCAAGATAGTGTATGGACGTGTGACTGTAATCAGCTGTGAATTTGACTGTTTGGTGCTGTGTGTTTAAGTAAGAAAGGAATGCTTCCAGTTCTGTCTCTGATGAGTTCCATATCAGGAAAATATCATCCACAAAACAATAATAACATAATATTTTATCACTGAATTGGGGATTCTGAAGGATCAGTTTCTGTTCAATGGCATCCATAAAGATATTGGCATAACTGGGAGCCAAATGACTTCCCATTGCGGTGCCTTGTGTTTGTATAAAATGATCTTGGTTAAACCTAAAGTAGTTCTGTTTCAAAACTAAGGCAACCAGATCCACAAGGAAGTAAACCTTAGCATGCTCTATGTTTTCTAATAGAAGCTTCTCTTCCACGTATGACATCCCTTCCTCATGGGGTATAGAAGTGTAAAGGGACTGTACATCAATGCTACATAATATACTATTTTGTTGCACTGTGCCCAGGTTGGATAATCTTATAAGAAAATCCGTTGTGTCTTTCAGACATTGTGGCAATTTTTGCACTCTCTCTTGTAGAAAAGTATCAACGTACTGGGATAAAGGTTGTAGGACAGAACCCATCCCTGACACCATTGGGCGACCTGGTGGCTTGTTTTACCCTTTGTGTACTTTGGGTAGTAAGTAAAGTAGTGGAGTTCTGGGGTGCATGGTTATTAAGAAATCCCTTGTATTGTCTGAAATAATACCTGTTTCAAAAGCATATAACCCAGGGTCATCTACCATTTTTTTAAATTTCCCAGGTGGGGTCATGGTCTATGTGTTTGTAATGCCCCGGGGTAGTTAGCTGCCTCATTGCTTCATCAATGTAGTCAGCTTTGTTTAAGATAACAATACTGCCCCCTTTATCTGCCTTTTTGATCACAATGTTATTATTTCTTTCAAGGGTCCTAATTGCATCGCTCTCAGCCTTAGTAATGTTATGTTTCAGCATTTTGTGAAATATATTATCAATTTCCCACACATCAGTGACCTCATGTAATACAGGTATCGGACCCCTTATCTGGAAACCCGTTATCCAGAAAGCTCCGAATTACGGAATGCCCGTCTCCCATAGACTCCATTTTAATCAAATAATTCAGAATTGTAAAACTGATTTCCTTTTTCTATGTAGAAATAAAACAGAACCTTGTAATTGATCCCAACTAAGATATAAGTAATCCTTATTGGATGCAGAACAATCCTATTGGGTTTAATTAATGTTTTATTGATTTTTTAGTAGACTTAAGGTATGGAGATCCAAATTACGGAAAGACCCCTTATCCGGAATACCCTTGGTCCCGAGCATTCTGGATAATGGGTCCTATACCTGTACAACATTCTGAAAGGGTTCAAGAGCTGGATTAGTAATGTCAGGTATAACGTCACTTTTAATCCGTCATTTTTCACTTTTATGGCTGGTAGTAGCAGTATTATCCTGTTTCTCATCCATAAAGTGCATTTTAAGTTTTAACCTTCTAACAAACTTGTAAAAGTCTATTTTCCACTGAAATAAATCAGGGATATGGGTGGGAATGAAACCCAAGCCTTTATTCAAAACAGCCTGTTCAGCTTTAGTAAGCGTATAGTATTTTTTTACATGGTACCTATTAGTAGACCTGGCGAAACCTACACCATTGTGATTGAGCCTCCTCACTGAATTTCACATTTTGTGGCACACCAGCTGTATTTTTCTTTTTGTTCCTGGCACATAGTGTCCAGGGTGGGATCCTACAATATAATCTTGTCTAACAGGAGGCCCACGAGGAGGGGCATGGGCAACCTGCAAATTCATACATCACATGTGATTTTGTGTAGGCAATGGGGGGTCCAGAAAAAAATCTTTGCAGATGGTCCAAGCTCCCAATACAGGGAAAATGTATTACATATTAGAGAAGCTAGTGTCATTGTCATTGTGAGCCAGTGTGGAACTAGCTAGGCTGCTTTATTCTAGTAGTTTTGTTTGAGTCTAAATTGCTTTGTTGTTTCCATATCACAATAATAAACATTAGATTTATTTTACTGCACTACACCAGTGATCCCCAACCAGTGGCTCGGGGGCAACATGTCACCAACCCCTTGGATGTTGCTCTCAGTGCCCCCAAAGCAGGGAGTTATTTTTGAATTCATGACTTGGGGGCAAGTTGACAGCCCTTATTTGGCTCCTTTATGGTGCTTGTGCTGCTCTCCAAGTCTTTATACATTTGATTGTGGCTCCCGAGTAAGAAAGGTTGGGGATCCCTGCCCTACACTCTGCTCTTTCATTTCTGATGTAAAATGAATTAGTATAGGCATTATCCAGAATGCTTGGGACCTGGGATTTTCTGATTTTCTTTCCATAATGTGGATCTTTATACTAAAAAAATCATTTTAACATGAAAGAACCTCAATAAGATTGTTCTGCCCCCAATAAGGGGTAATTATATCTTAGTTGGGATCAAGTACAGGTACTGTTTTATTATTACAGAGAAAAGGGAATCATTTAACCATTAAATAAACCCAATCGGGCTGTTCTGCCCCAATAAGGGGTAATTATATCTTAGTTGGGATCAAGTACAGGTACTGTTTTATTATTACAGAGAAAAGGGAATCATTTAACCATGAAATAAACCCAATAGGGCTGTTCTGCCCCCAATAAGGGGTAATTATATCTTAGTTGGGATCAAGTACAGGTACTGTTTTATTATTACAGAGAAAAGGGAATCATTTAACCATGAAATAAACCCAATAGGGCTGTTCTGCCCCAATAAGGGGTAATTATATCTTAGTTGGGATCAAGTACAGGTACTGTTTTATTATTACAGAGAAAAGGGAATCATTTAACCATTAAATAAACCCAATAGGGCTGTTCTGCCCCAATAAGGGGTAATTATATCTTAGTTGGGATCAAGTACAGGTACTGTTTTATTATTACAGAGAAAAGGGAATCATTTAACCATGAAATAAACCCAATAGGGCTGTTCTGCCCCCAATAAGGGGTAATTATATCTTAGTTGGGATCAAGTACAGATACTGTTTTATTATTACAGAGAAAGGGAATCATTTAACCATTAAATAAACCCAATAGGGCTGTTCTGCCCCAATAAGGGGTAATTATATCTTAGTTGGGATCAAGTACAGATACTGTTTTATTATTACAGAGAAAGGGAATCATTTAACCATTAAATAAACCCAATAGGGCTGTTCTGCCCCAATAAGGGGTAATTATATCTTAGTTGGGATCAAGTACAGGTACTGTTTTATTATTACAGAGAAAAGGGAATCATTTAACCATGAAATAAACCCAATAGGGCTGTTCTGCCCCAATAAGGGGTAATTATATCTTAGTTGGGATCAAGTACAAGGTATTGTTTCATTATTACCGAGAAACAGGAAAATATATTTTTAAAAATTATTTGCTTATAATGGAGTCTATGAAAGATGGCCTTGACAATGCAGCAGTTCTGCTATGTTTGTGGTGTCAGTCTTTGAGCTCAGGGTCTGGGCAGGCCCTGGCAATGGGTTTCTGGATGCAGCTCAGTTGGAGCAATCAGTCTGGCCAGTCTTTGCCAGTCATGTTTAGTTGCTGCTTCAGTGCAGGCTCTAAGGTGGATGTTTTGGCTTGGCTAAAGGAGGCGGTGGCCAAGGAAATCGGTATAGCTACAGCCTCAACATCTAGAGGTCTCAATTAGACCTAGACCTTGACTCGGAAGATACTTTTGTGGCAAGGGCATTTAAGGATCAGTTTTCTTCATCTTTGAATGAGGAGTAGGAGCCACACCCTTCCTTTGATTTTGCTCTTGTACAGCTACTTATAAGAACTCTTAGGACTTCCTTGGCTCTGGAAGATGCCCTAAGGCTAAGGGTGAGACTTTCCCTTTACACCAGGAAGTCATGGAGCTGATCAAGTCACAATGGGTTATTCCTTCAAAATGGAAGATATTGCTAACCTCTCAGTGGCAAAGGCCTAGAAGGTGTGGTTAGCCAATATTGACACAGCTTTAAGAGAAGACCAGGAGATCAGAAATTCTGGATGGTCTCAAGAAATTGAAGTTGGGTTCAGCATATCTAGTCAATTCTGCAGTTGACCAGACCTGTCTGGCTTCCAGGTCTTTGTCCTTGACAGTTTTAGCAAGGAGAACCCTATGGCTCAGACCTTGGGAGGCTGATAGTGCCTCAATGGCAGCTTTCTGTTCATTGCCATTCCAGGGCCTTTATTTGGCAAAAAATTGGGGGATCTCATGTCTAAGGCATCTTGGGGGCATGAGCCAGTTGCTGCCCCAGAAGAAGTGTTGGCAGGTAAACAACCATTTAAAGCAAAGTTTTTTTTCTAAGACCAGATATAATCCATATGGTCATCTGCCTATTTTGTTCTAGAAAGGAAACAGCTAGGTCAGACAATTAGAAGGGTAGGAAGGCTTTATCTATTTCAGGTTGCCTGGGAAGGATCCATAGAAGACAAGTGGGTATTGAGGATCATGAAGCAAGGTTACAGGCTGGAGTTCAGCTTATTCCTCCAGCACCAGGGTTTCTCGCAATTCCAATTCTAGCAGACAGTTCCAGAAAAAGGGCTTTCCAGGACTATCTAATTATGTTGGAGCAGCAACAGGTCATAGGCCTGGTCTCTCTGGATGAAAGAGGAGAAGGCCCTTACTCTCGGTTATTCATAAACCAGAAGCTGTCAGGAGCTTGGAGACTGATTTAGACCAAGTAAGGGTGAACAAAGTCTCAAGATTTCAGCATTTCAGGATGGAGTCCATCGAGTCTGTAAAGTCAGCTATTTATACAGGCGAGTGCTAGTCACCCTGGTGATGTACTTGTAATGGCAGAAGATTAATCTGTTCTATTTTCTAATTGTCCTAGTTTCTTCAAGAGAACAGGGATCAGGCACAAGGATCTGTGCTTACCTGGGACCTTTTATAGACACAATCTCAGAAAGACTATCGCTCTCAGAGAAGAAGCAGTTGTTTCTCAGATCAGCGGTCGAGTTACTGAGGTCAAGCTAAGAGGCCTGTGTGCCACAGTTCTTGAGGGTCCTAGGTGTGATGTCATCCATGATTGGCCTGGTACCCTGGTCACATTAGCAGATGAGACCCCTTCAAGCCACATTCTTGCAACAGTGGGCTGGAGCTTCATGGTCCCAACTGATAAGGCTGACTTTCCATCTAAACTCCTACCTCCTTTGGTAGGAAAGACAAGACAATTTGACCAGGGGCACCAAGTTATTCCCAGCCAAGTGGGTTGTCATGTCAACAGACACTTTGGGCTTAGGTTGGGGTTCAGAACTGGGATAGAAGTAGCTTAAGGTCGGTGGCCCTCTCCCTCATCAAGCGGCCATCAAATGTCTTGGAATTAAGGGCAATCTTGGTGCAAGACTGAAAATTAAGTCAGACAATGTCACAGCTGTAGCTACATGACAAGGCAGGGGGAACAAGAGGTCTATGGTCATTATCAGAAGTCCAAGCTAGTTTCCAATGGGCAGAATATTTTCTAGTAGGTGTCACAGCAGTCTATGTACCGGGACCCTTAAACAGGGTGGCAGATCTTTGAAGCAAAAGTTTGAAGACATATACCAGTGGTCATTCAGCCAAAAGATCTTCAGAATATTGGTCCAAAGGTGGGGTCAGCCAACGATAGACACAATGGCTACCTCCAACAACAGCAAGTGCCCTTGGTTCTACTCGAAGGGGTGAGATCCAAGAGTGCAAGCCTGGACATTCTGTTTGGGCTTTATCTTTCCTCCCCTTTCTCTGATTCCTAGGGTGATACAAGATGAAGGAAGATCAGGCAGAAGTAATATGTATTGTTCCGGCATGGCTCACAGTTCTGATTCAGTTATTTATACATCAACAGCGGATTCTCCCAACATCAGATCTCATGCTGTCCCAGGGTTTATTCCCACATCCAGACCTGGATTCATTGGCAGGGGAACCACTCCAAACTCACCCGGTGCTGCATCAGTGTCACTTCCAGTGTGTAAAGCCAATGCTACACAGTCTCAATACAGGTGCACACTCATAAGGAGGAGCTTTCCCACCGCCAACATATTTCTAAAGAGGAAAAGTTTAAGTGGCAGCACCATGTATATTAAAAATAGCCATTTTTTCATCTTACATTAAAAGCATACAAGTCCCAGCATCAGGCATTTCGGGCGGTCAAGCCCTTAATCATAGGCTGATGTGGATAGGTCATGCTAAATTTAAATACATTTACAAGGGTTGGTGGGATAGATTTAGGGAGGGGGTCTCCTTCACACCTTTACCCGAGGGGCTGGATTTTTGCCTGTTTGACATTGTATGTTTATGTGAGCATATATAGTATCTAATAAGGAATGTCTGCTTTTCTTCATTCTCATATTACAATAAAATATCTACAGCAAATAAATATCTACAGCAGTTTTATGGCAGCTTTCGAGTGGAGGGATGCAGATTTATTACCCCATCTGTGGGTCATACTAATGCGCTAGGGTGGCAGTTTATAGTGGAAGAACTGAGAGTTGGGGTACAGGGAACCTATTTAGTTGAAACTACACAAATTATTGCTTTCTCTTTGCTATCGTTACAGACAGTGTGAGTTGTACAAGATGTTCAGATATGGAATGGCCAAATGAAATGAAGAATCAGTGTATTGGAAGAAAGGAAGAATTTCTCTCATACACTAAAGATCTCATCTCTGCCTTTATTTCACTTGTCTCACTTCTTTTTGGCCTTAAAACTCTGCTGATATTGGGAATTTTTATTAAATACCGGGACTCCCCCATAGTGAGAGCCAACAACCGGAGCCTGAGCTTCCTCCTCCTTGTCTCCATCAAGCTGAGCTTCCTCAGTGTGTTTCTGTTCCTCGGTCGCCCTGTGGATATAACCTGCATGCTGCGCATCATCACTTTTGGAATCACCTTCTCCATAGCTGTCTCTTCTCTCCTGGCCAAGACTATCATGGTTTGTGTTGCTTTCAAAGCCACCAAGCCAGGGAGCTCATGGAGAAAATGGCTGGGAGTCAAACTGCCCAATTCTGTAGTCTTGTTCTGCTCATCCATTCAAATAATCATCTGCATGACTTGGTTGGCCATTTCTCCTCCCTTTCAGGAACTGGACATTCACACTTCCCCTGGAACCATCATCATTCAGTGCAATGAGGGCTCAGCTATTGGCTTTTACTCAGTTATTGGGTATATGGGGCTTCTGGCAGCTGTTAGTTTTGTTTTAGCATTTTTAGCTCGGAGCTTACCGGACAGTTTTAATGAGGCCAAGTACATCACTTTCAGCATGCTGCTCTTCTGCAGTGTTTGGATCACAATGATCCCGGCCTATCTGAGCACCAAAGGCAAAAACACTGTGTGTGTGGAGATATTTGCCATACTCACCTCAAGCGCCGGCCTTTTAGCCTGTATATTTCTGCCCAAATGTTATATTATTCAGTTTAGGTCTGAAATGAACACAAAATGTCATTTACTTGGAAACCGGCAGTATCGGTACTGATTTTTCAAAGAATTTATGAAAAATGCAATGATCAGCATTGTTTACCTAATGCTGCCATTTGTTTATAGTTGTGTTTTGCTCAATAGCTGCCTTCCCGGGCTAGTATCAGTAGAACATGGGTTACACTGTAATCTCTCACACAAAATGGGCCTTCACTAAGTGCTATGCAGAAAAATACAAACAGAGGGCGCCAGAGGTTCTTGCAAATAACAAAATAATAAATGTTTATTTTACACCCACAGGGTTACTCACAATACAGCTTCTCAGAAGCCAGTGGTACAGGCAACACCACATACAGAGTGTAATACAGACTGACACTCCCCTGAGTACAGACTTGGCAGGAATCTCACTTCCCCTCTGCCCCACCCCGTAGTGGATCTCCTCAGGGAATTCTCTATCCTGATTCCCTATTCACTGGGATCCCTACACTATAGGCAATTTGGCCTGCGAGAGATACCTCCAAAACTGCCAGTCCTATGTAGGAGCACAGAACTGCTCATTCTAGCTCAACCCTAACTGCCTTACACCCCTAGAGTGGTACTGGTACAGGGGCCCAACCCTAACTGCCTTACACCCCTAGAGTGGTACTGGTACGGGGCCCAACCCTAACTGCCTTACACCCCTAGAGTGGTACTGGTACGGGGCCCAACCCTAACTGCCTTACACCCCTAGAGTGGTACTGGTATGGGGGCCCAATGCTAACTGTCTTACACCCCTAGAGTGGTACTGGTACGGGGGCCCAACCCTAACTGCCTTACACCCCTAGAGTGGTACTGGTACGGGGGCCCAACCCTAACTGCCTTACACCCCTAGAGTGGTACTGGTACGGGGGCCCAACCCTAACTGCCTTACACCCCTAGAGTGGTACTAGTATGAGAGCCCAACCCTAACTGCCTTACACCCCTAGAGTGGTACTGGTACGGGGACCCAACCCTAACTGCCTTACACCCCTAGAGTGGTACTGGTACGGGGACCCAACCCTAACTGCCTTACACCCCTAGAGTGGTACTGGTATGGGGACCCAACCCTAACTGCCTTACACCCCTAGAGTGGTATTGGTACGGGGGCTACACCTTCCACTACCTAATGCTTAATTCACAGGGCCCTGTCCCTCAGGTGGAAGCAAAGAGGAAGGTGCCACCCCTTTCCCAGCACTGTACCAAAGTGAGGCAGGAAGTGGTCACTATACCTGCTGGCCAATAGCATACATATATAAATTCCCTTCCCTGACAAATCAGTTTTTGGGAAATGGGCCAGAGGACTAAATTCTAACAAGTTACCTTGGGGTTACAATGGGCATGGGACTGAGAAATACTGGATTCACACCCACCAAATGATGGAACCTTCCCTTGTTAGAGTTTGTAACTAACTGATTATTCCAGTTACAGTAAGGGCCGTGTGTGAGGGGCCCCAGGCAGGTCCCATTCATTCCAATAACTATATAAATGGGGCAGTTTGGGGCATTACTGGCATTTTCTCTGCCGGGCGGGTAAATAACACGACACAGCCCAAACTCCAATGGATGTTCAATAAAGTTTATTGTTCTTATTAGTGAGCGTTGGGGCCTTTGGCGTGCCAGTGGGGGCTGCTGGGATTGGTTATTGAGACACATCGATGGCCCAAAAGCCTAGATTATTACCGGAGATGTTAGGTACTCCTTACATTTTGCAACATATTTGAATTTTTAGAAATATAATTTAATGCAACTTTGGCAAATCACCAGAAATTCATGCTAGCTATCTGTATTAAGGTATAGCATCCAAAATCCTGTCAAGAAATAATGAGAACATTTACTGTATGTGACTGTCCTGCTGGCAAAGAGTCTAAAGTCACTGGGGGACTGAAATCTAGAATAAATCAGCCCTTAACTGAAATAGAAATAGACGGCAGAAAACAACAAGTTAAGCACAAAGATCGCAAGGGTAAATGTACCATTCTCAGAATAGAGCAGGGCTCCCCCGGTGGCTGTTTCTATATTCATTCTACTGTGCAAATCCTCTCTCTGCTCTCTATAAAATGAGGGTTGGATGAGCCGGGCCCCTTACTCTGTTCTACACACACAGCCCAACCCTGGGGCCCCTGTGTCTCTCTGTGCCACTGACTGTTACTGGGGCAAATCCTCTCTCTGCTCTCTATAAAATGAGGGTTGGATGAGCCGGGCCCCTTACTCTGTTCTACACACACAGCCCAACCCTGGGGCCCCTGTGTCTCTCTGTGCCACTGACTGTTACTGGGGCAAATCCTCTCTCTGCTCTCTATAAAATGAGGGTTGGATGAGCCGGGCCCCTTACTCTGTTCTACACACACAGCCCAACCCTGGGGCCCCTGTGTCTCTCTGTGCCACTGACTGTTACTGGGGCAAATCCTCTCTCTGCTCTCTATAAAATGAGGGTTGGATGAGCCGGGCCCCTTACTCTGTTCTACACACACAGCCCAACCCTGGGGCCCCTGTGTCTCTCTGTGCCACTGACTGTTACTGGGGCAAATCCTCTCTCTGCTCTCTATAAAATGAGGGTTGGATGAGCCGGGCCCTTACTCTGTTCTACACACACAGCCCAACCCTGGGGCCCCTGTGTCTCTCTGTGCCACTGACTGTTACTGGGGCAAATCCTCTCTCTGCTCTCTATAAAATGAGGGTTGGATGAGCCGGGCCCCTTACTCTGTTCTACACACACAGCCCAACCCTGGGGCCCCTGTGTCTCTCTGTGCCACTGACTGTTACTGGGGCAAATCCTCTCTCTGCTCTCTATAAAATGAGGGTTGGATGAGCCGGGCCCCTTACTCTGTTCTACACACACAGCCCAACCCTGGGGCCCCTGTGTCTCTCTGTGCTACTGACTGTTACTGGGGCAAATCCTCTCTCTGCTCTCTATAAAATGAGGGTTGGATGAGCCGGGCCCCTTACTCTGTTCTACACACACAGCCCAACCCTGGGGCCCCTGTGTCTCTCTGTGCCACTGACTGTTACTGGGGCAAATCCTCTCTCTGCTCTCTATAAAATGAGGGTTGGATGAGCCGGGCCCCTTACTCTGTTCTACACACACAGCCCAACCCTGGGGCCCCTGTGTCTCTCTGTGCCACTGACTGTTACTGGGGCAAATCCTCTCTCTGCTCTCTATAAAATGAGGGTTGGATGAGCCGGGCCCCTTACTCTGTTCTACACACACAGCCCAACCCTGGGGCCCCTGTGTCTCTCTGTGCCACTGACTGTTACTGGGGCAAATCCTCTCTCTGCTCTCTATAAAATGAGGGTTGGATGAGCCGGGCCCCTTACTCTGTTCTACACACACAGCCCAACCCTGGGGCCCCTGTGTCTCTCTGTGCCACTGACTGTTACTGGGGCAAATCCTCTCTCTGCTCTCTATAAAATGAGGGTTGGATGAGCCGGGCCCCTTACTCTGTTCTACACACACAGCCCAACCCTGGGGCCCCTGTGTCTCCCTGTGCCACTGACTGTTACTGGGGCAAATCCTCTCTCTGCTCTCTATAAAATGAGGGTTGGATGAGCCGGGCCCCTTACTCTGTTCTACACACACAGCCCAACCCTGGGGCCCCTGTGTCTCTCTGTGCCACTGACTGTTACTGGGGCAAATCCTCTCTCTGCTCTCTATAAAATGAGGGTTGGATGAGCCGGGCCCCTTACTCTGTTCTACACACACAGCCCAACCCTGAGGCCCCTGTGTCTCTCTGTGCTACTGACTGTTACTGGGGCAAATCCTCTCTCTGCTCTCTATAAAATGAGGGTTGGATGAGCCGGGCCCCTTACTCTGTTCTACACACACAGCCCAACCCTGGGGCCCCTGTGTCTCTCTGTGCCACTGACTGTTACTGGGGCAAATCCTCTCTCTGCTCTCTATAAAATGAGGGTTGGATGAGCCGGGCCCCTTACTCTGTTCTACACACACAGCCCAACCCTGAGGCCCCTGTGTCTCTCTGTGCTACTGACTGTTACTGGGGCAAATCCTCTCTCTGCTCTCTATAAAATGAGGGTTGGATGAGCCGGGCCCCTTACTCTGTTCTACACACACAGCCCAACCCTGGGGCCCCTGTGTCTCTCTGTGCCACTGACTGTTACTGGGGCAAATCCTCTCTCTGCTCTCTATAAAATGAGGGTTGGATGAGCCGGGCCCCTTACTCTGTTCTACACACACAGCCCAACCCTGGGGCCCCTGTGTCTCTCTGTGCCACTGACTGTTACTGGGGCAAATCCTCTCTCTGCTCTCTATAAAATGAGGGTTGGATGAGCCGGGCCCCTTACTCTGTTCTACACACACAGCCCAACCCTGGGGCCCCTGTGACTCTCTGTGCCACTGACTGCTGCTGGGGGAACTCTCTCATCCCCTGTTGTATATTGGGGTGCAATGCTGGGGGGTACAGCTGTATCTATTTCCCTGAAAGTGCTGATCTACATTATAACCCTGTGTGTGAGACCCTGCAGATCTGAGCCAATCAACCCTGCCTGTCGCCTACAGATCATTAAAGCAGTTGAGGAATATGAATATATCCAGGAAGGAGACATCATGATCGGAGGGGTGATGACTACGCATTTAAATATGTTAAATGTTACATTTCCGTGGGACAATTCCACAAGATTGCTGTGTACTGAGTAAGTCTCATCCCCTACAGACAGGCACAGGGAAGAGCAGAAGTATCAGTATATAATTGGGGGCACACAGTAAGGATACAGTGACAGTAGGGCTCATTACTTGGGGGCATATATTGAATAGGATACAGGGTAGTTACGTACACACAGGCCCCTTGCACCTCTGTAACGTTGCGCTCATTGCTGCCATGTCTGTCCCACCTCCTGTTCCGGATCTCACACAAGTGAGTCTATTGGGCAGAGCAACCCCGGCATTACTGCTGCCTTCCAGCTGGGTTTAATTCCAGGGGCCCCGCTGTGACCTGCACCAATACATGTAGGGGACTTGCACCTAAACAATCACAGAGAGTTAGATATGATTAATGGGGGGATGGCGTATGGCAAAGTCCCAGCATTTAACATTTAATTTAAGGCACCAAGCAGAGATAGCAGACAGGCAGGCAGAATTGTTTAATAACTGGAAAACATTTGATATTTTGTCTATACTGTCCCTTTAAAGAAAAGGGTAAGTAACACTTTTCTACATATAGTAATTTCCACTTGGCCCAGCGCTCTACCAGCTATCTCCCTGCCAGCTATCTCCCTGCCAGCTATCCCCCTGCCAGATATTTCCCTGCCAGCTATACTCCTGCCAGCAACCCCCTGCCAGCTATCCCCCTGTCAGCAATTTTTCCTGCCAGCTATCCCCCTGCCAGCTATCTCCCTGCCAGATTTTTCCCTGCCAGCTATCCCCGTGCTAGATATTTCCCTGCCAGCTATCCCCGTGCTAGATATTTCCCTGCCAGCTATCCCCGTGCTAGATATTTCCCTGCCAACTATCTCCCTGCCAGATATTTCCCTGCCAGCTATCTCCCTGCCAGCTATTTCCCTACCAGCTATCTCCCTGCCAGATATTTCCCTGCCAGCTATCTCCCTGCCAGCTATCACCCTGCCAGCTATCTCCCTGCCAACTATTTTTCCTGCCAGCTATCCCCCTGCCAGCTATTTTTCCTGCCAGCTATCCCCCTGCCAGCTATCTCCCTGCCAGCTATTTTTCCTGCCAGCTATCCCCCTGCCAACTATTTTTCCTGCCAGCTATCCCCCTGCCAGCTATTTTTCCTGCCAGCTATCCCCCTGCCAGCTATCTCCCTGCCAGCTATTTTTCCTGCCAGCTATCCCCCTGCCAGCTATCTCCCTGCCAGATATTTCCCTGCCAGCTATCTCCCTGCCAGCTATCACCCTGCCAGCTATCTCCCTGCCAACTATTTTTCCTGCCAGATATCCCCCTGCCAGCTATCTCCCTGCCAGCTATCCCCCTGCCAGCTATTTTTCCTGCCAGCTATCCCCCTGCCAGCTATCTCCCTGCCAGCTATCCCCCTGCCAGCTATTTCCCTGCGAGCTATCTCCCTGCCAGCTATTTTTCCTGCCAGCTATCCCCCTGCCAGCTATTTCCCTGCCAGCTATCTCCCTGCCAGCTATTTTTCCTGCCAGCTATCCCCCTGCCAGCTATTTCCCTGCCAGCTATTTCCCTGCCAGCTATCCCTCTGCCTGCTATCCCCCTGCCAGCTATCCCCCTGCCAGCTATCTCCCTGCCAGCTATCCCCCTGCCAGCTATCTCCCTGCCAGCTATCTCCCTGTGCAAACTGTGACATCCCTCAGCACGGGACCAGTCTATGGGCACATAAGCAGCACAGGGGCAGGTAAGGGTACAACACAGCTTTATTAACAAGCAATCCCTCAGGTACAAACAAGGTATAACTGCCCAACAGTAGCACAACTGTAGGGAGTATTTGTGGCCTAGTCCCTCTGGCAGTGCCCGTCCTCAGGCTCACATGTGTGTGACAGTTATTTAGCAGATCTGGGCCCCCAGTCAGGTTTGAGTCACAGCCCACAGTCTCTGCACATAAAGTCCCTTATATTAGTCACTTGCAGCTCCCAGGCAGCCCAGTAACAGCTCCCCTCACAGTGAGTCTCCCAGTTGCACTTCTGTAGGTGGGGGGTATAACTGGGAGTATAACTCAGGTGCTGGAGTGTAACTCAGGGGACAGTGCTGGGGAAATGAGGGGAGGCCGCAGCTTATCCCACTCTGCTTTGCAGCCACAAGTCCCCACTGCAGCCTTTCCAGCAGCTTCTCCCTCAGCAGCCCCTTCCTCTCCCCTCTGACCTCTCAGAGCCAACTGCTTCCTGTCCCTGGGACCTCCTGGCCCCTCCCTCCTGAGCCAGCAACTTCCTGTCCCTGGGACCTCCCGGCCCCTCCCTCCTGAGCCAGCAGCTTCCTTTCCCTGGGACCTCCCGGCCCCTCCCTCCTGAGCCTGCAGCTTCCTGTCCCTGGGACCTCCCGGCCGCTCTGTCCTGAGCCAGCAGCTTCCTGTCCCTGGGACCTCCTGGCCCCTCCCTCCTGAGCCTGCAACTTCCTTTCCCTGGGACCTCCCGGCCCCTCCCTCCTGAGCCTGCAACTTCCTGTCCCTGGGACCTCCCGGCCCCTCCCTCCTGAGCCAGCAGCTTCCTTTCCCTGGGACCTCCCGGCCCCTCCCTCCTGAGCCTGCAGCTTCCTGTCCCTGGGACCTCCCGGCCCCTCCCTCCTGAGCCAGCAGCTTCCTGTCCCTGGGACCCCTTCCGACCCCTCCCTCCTGAGCCAGCAGCTTCCTGTCCCTGGGACCTCCCGGCCCCTCCCTCCTGAGCCAGCAGCTTCCTGTCCCTGGGACCTCCCGGCCCCTCCCTCCTGAGCCTGCAGCTTCCTGTCCCTGGGACCTCCCGGCCCCTCCCTCCTGAGCCAGCAGCTTCCTTTCCCTGGGACCTCCCGGCCCCTCCCTCCTGAGCCTGCAGCTTCCTGTCCCTGGGACCTCCCGGCCCCTCCCTCCTGAGCCTGCAACTTCCTTTCCCTGGGACCTCCCGGCCCCTCCCTCCTGAGCCAGCAGCTTCCTGTCCCTGGGACCTCCAGGCCCCTCCCTCCTGAGCCAGCAGCTTCCTGTCCCTGGGACCTCCCGGCCCCTCCCTCCTGAGCCAGCAGCTTCCTGTCCCTGGGACCCCTTCCGGCCCCTCCCTCCTGAGCCAGCAGCTTCCTGTCCCTGGGACCTCCCGGCCCCTCCCTCCTGAGCCAGCAGCTTCCTGTCCCTGGGACCCCTTCCGGCCCCTCCCTCCTGAGCCAGCAGCTTCCAGAGCTATTAGGAGTCTTTTCACACCAACAGTGCAAACATTAGGTTTAACCCATTGATTTTAGAAACACTGCCTCCCTTTATTGGGGAATTACTGCAGGGATCTGCACTCTATTTTGAAGATAATTTTTTAGCTGTCTGAGCGCATACCCCCCAACTGTCCCGCTTTTTATGGCGCATCCCGCTGTCCCGGATAGTTCCATGAATGTCCCGCATTGCGGGACATTCATGGAACTATCCGGCACAGCGGGATGCGCTTGCTGTAGCCGGATGTTCTTGCTTCTTCTGCGGCTTCGTTATGCCTCTCCTTGCGCTGCGCGACAGGCCCTTTTATAAGGTTGCGCCTGTGGGTGTGACGTCATTATGCACGGGGCGCAACTGCACAAGGAGAGGCATAATGAAGCCGGAGCGCCTATGGGAGGTACTGTGAATGGGGGGCTACTGTGATAGGGGGGCACTATGTATTGGGGGGTACTGTGTATTAGGGGCTATTGTATATAGGGGCACTGTGTATTGGGGGCTACTGTGTATGGGGGGGCTACTGTGTATGGGAGGGCTACTGTGTATGGGGGGGCTACTGTGTATGGGGGGCTACTGTGTATTAGGGAGCTACTGTGTATGGGGGGCTACTGTGTATGGGGGGGCTACTGTGTATAGGGGGCTACTGTGTATAGGGGCTACTGTGTATTTGGGGGTACTGTGTATGGGGGGGCTACTGTGTATGGGGGCGGCAAAACTGGTACTTAGTTATAACTCACTTATAACTGACTGCCTTCTCTCTATATTTGTGTTTTAATGTAGGAGTTGCTGTATTGTTTTCCTTAGGTAGTACAGTATGAGGGTATAGCACATTTTTGTCTGCGCCCGCCAATTGATCTATATAAAAGGAGTATTTTTTTTTTAAATGGAGTGTGGTAATTGGGGCGTGGCCACAACAGGGGGCATGGTCAAAAAATTTCCGCGCTGCACGCGCCAAATCTTTTTCTCCCTCTTTTCATTTTTCAAATGTTGGGAGGTATGTGAGTGCTATTATTTATTATTCTAGTCCAAGTGTACAAAGTACAAAGTTCTTAATGGATTTTCGATTTGCTGTTGAGCAAACTAACAAGGATCCGGCCCGGTTACCCAACCTGACCCTGGGGTACCATATATATGATTCCTGTGGGGACCCCCGGAAGGCAGTGAGGAGCGTATTACAGATATTATCTGGTACCAGGGAGCCGGTTCCCAATTACTCCTGTGTGGGAAAGAGACACATTGCTGGGTTTATTGGGGATCTCACCTCAGAGACAACTGTACCCATAGCCCAGATACTGACTCTCTATGGATATTCCCAGGTGAGTAACAGAATGTAACACAATAATATTTCAGATGAAAATATGCCAATATAGTAATAATTAATTAGGTAACATCTGTCAACAGAAATGTAGTGTGATTATATCACTAAATCCTGCTGCACTGCTCAACCAAACGTTACTAATTTAGTGGCCTTTTATGAGGAGGTGAGCAGGAACCTCGATGCTGGAATGGCAGTGGATGGGATCTACTTGGACTTTGCAAATTGAGGAATATTCGCCTAGAACATAATATTTGTAATTGGATAGAGAACTGACTGAAGGATAGATTACACAGATTGGGGGGAAATGGAACATTTTCTAATTGGGCCAGTGTGGTTAGTGGGTACCACAGGGGTCAGTCCTTGGTCCTTTGCTTTTTAACTTGTTTATTAATGACCTGGAGGTGGGCATAGACAGTACTGTTTCTATTTTTGCTGATGACACTAAATTGGGCAAAACTATAAGTTCCATGCAGGATGTGCCGCTTTGCAGAGCGATTTGACAAAATTAGATAACTGGGCAGCAAACTGGGAAATGAGGTTCAATGTTGATAAGTGCAAAGTTATGCACTTTGGTAGAAATAATATAAACGCAAACTATCTACTGAATGGTAGTGAGTTGGGGGTTTCCTTAATGGAGAAGGATCTGGGGGTTTTTGTTGATAACAAGTTGTCTAATTCCAGGCAGTGTCATTCTGTGGCTACTAAAGCAAATAAAGTGCTGTCTTGTATAAAAAAGGGCATTGACTCAAGGGATGAAACATAATTTTGCCTCTTAATAGGTCCCTGGTAAGGCCTCACCTTGAGTATGGGGGGCAGTGACAGTGAGTATGGGGGGCAGTAACAGTGAGTATGGGGGGCAGTAACAGTGAGTATGGGGGGCAGTAACAGTTAGTATGGGGGGCAGTAACAGTTAGTATGGGGGGCAGTAACAGTGAGTATGGGGGGCAGTAACAGTGAGTATGGGGGGCAGTAACAGTGAGTATGGGGGGCAGTAACAGTGAGTATGGGGGCAGTGACAGTGAGTATGGGGGGCATTGACATTGAGTATGGGGGGGCAGTGACAGTAAGTATGGGTGGCAGTGACAGTAAGTATGGGGCGCAGTTACAGTGAGTATGCAGTGCAGTTTTGGGCTCCAGTCCTTAAGAAGGATATTAATGAGCTGGAGAGAGTGCAGAGACGTGCAACTAAACTGGTAAAGGGGATGGAAGGGTTAAACTATGAGGTGAGACTGTCGAGGTTGGGGTTGTTTTCTCTGGAAAAGAGGCGCTTGCGAGGGGACATGATTACTCTGTACAAGTACATTAGAGGGGATTATAGGCAGATGGGGGATGTTCTTTTTTCCCATAAAAACAATCAGCGCACCAGAGGCCCCCCCTTTAGATTAGAGGAACGGAGCTTCCATTTGAAGCAGCGTAGGGGGTTCCTCACGGTGAGGGCAGTGAGGGGGTTGGGGAATGCCCTGCCGGGGGATGTTGGGTAGGGGGTTTCCTCACGGTGAGGGCAGTGAGGGGGTTGGGGAATGCCCTGCCGGGGGGATGTTGGGTAGGGGGTTTCTCATGGTGAGGGCAGTGAGGGGGTTGGGGAATGCCCTGCCGGGGGATGTTGGGTAGGGGGTTCCTCACGGTGAGGGCAGTGAGGGAGTTGGGGAATGCCCTGCTGGGGGATGTTGGGTAGGGGGTTCCTCATGGTGAGGGCAGTGAGGGGGTTGGGAAATGCCCTGCTGGAGGATGTTGGGTAGGGGGTTCCTCACGGTGAGGGCAGTGAGGGGGGTTGGGGAATGCCCTGCCGGGGGATGTTGGGTAGGGGGTTCCTCACGGTGAGGGCAGTGAGGGGGTTGGGGAATGCCTGCCGGGGGATGTTGGGTAGGGGGTTCCTCACAGTGAGGGCAGTGAGGAGGTTGGGGAATGCCCTGCCGGGGGATGTTGGGTAGGGGATTCTTCACGGTGAGGGCAGTGAGGGGGTTGGGGAATGCCCTGCCGGGGGATGTTGGGTAGGGGGTTCCTCACGGTGAGGGCAGTGAGGTTGGGGAATGCCCTGCCGGGGGTGTTGGGTAGGGGGTTCCTCACAGTGAGGGCAGTGAGGGGGTGGAGGAATGCCCTGCCGGGGGATGTTGGGTAGGGGGTTCCTCACGGTGAGGGCAGTGAGGGGGTTGGGGAATGCCCTGCCGAGGGATGTTGGGTAGTGGGTTCCTCACGGTGAGGGCAGTGAGGGGGTTGGGGAATGCCCTGCCGAGGGATGTTGGGTAGTGGGTTCCTCACGGTGAGGGCAGTGAGGGGGGTTAGGGAATGCCCTTCCTAGTGATGGGGTAATGGCAGATTCTGTTAATGCCTATAAGAGGGGCCTGGATGAGTTCTTGCACAAGCAGAATACCCAAGGCTATTGTGATACTTGGAAGGGTTGACTCTGGTTCTTTTTTCAACCCTATGTAACTAACTATATAATAATGCAGTATCCCCCCCCCTTTCAACACGGCCCGCTGCAAATGGCAACAAATAATTCCCAACATGACAAACGAACAATGGGATGAATCTACTGATGTGCTATACACCGACCTGATCTCAATCCGTGACAGACTAATACAATATAAGTTTATCCACCAACTGTATGTTACCCCTCTCAAACTGCAAAAAATGGGTCGCAGTCCTGAGGCCACATGCCCCAAATGTCAGAACACAGGATCTGCTTTCCTACATCTAGCCTGGGAATGCCCACCAATCCAAAGCTACTGGTCCAGGGTAACTAAATACATGGCAGATAACTTGGGTCTTCCTAATCTATGCACCCCAGAGGTATGCTTGCTGGCCCAGATCGAAGATCTTGTGCCACTCAACAAAACCAGATCTTTATACCGAACTACTCTGTATTACGCTAGGAAAGTCATAATACTAAACTGGATGGGTAATAAAGTACCCTCGCTGGAATTATGGCAAACCCTCATTAATGCAGCGCTGCCCTCTATCAGACTCACTTATGAAGCCCGTGGGTGCCCCTTGAAGTTTGATAGAATCTGGTCCCCTTGGTTGGAACTAAATCCTGGTACACCTGATGGGAGATGAGGATCCCAGCTAATTAATCCATACACCCCTAAATGGACCGCTAGGTTAACCTCGCCTAATCCACTCAG
The DNA here is from genome assembly GCF_000004195.4 of Xenopus tropicalis. Classification (NCBI taxonomy): domain Eukaryota; kingdom Metazoa; phylum Chordata; class Amphibia; order Anura; family Pipidae; genus Xenopus; species Xenopus tropicalis. The sequence continues at coordinate 848,608 of NC_030677.2, forward strand.
CGTAATAATTACTGCAAGAAAGCCGCAAAACACGAATATTGAACTGCTCGCCATTTGCATGGTAAACCACTGTACAATGTTATCCTCACTATGTATGTAAACTGTACTATGACAAAGCTATGTACTTCCGTTGATCCCTCTTCCCCTTCCTCTTCCTTCCCACTTTTTGTGTTAAAAAACAATAAAAATGAAACTTTCAAAAAAAAAAAACTATATAATAATGTGTCTCAGCTGTTGCCGGACTACAAATCCCAGAATAATGTAACATATAATGAAGGGCGAAGCATGCTGGGAGCTGTAGTCCAGCAACATCAGGGTTGTATTCTTAAAGCAAGGACAGGTAGGAGAGCAGGGTGGAGAGGATGCAGACAGGAGACTTTCTGGAAGATGGAACAGTTGAAGACAAGGAACTTGACTGGACAGGATGGAGCGGGTGAGGGCTGGAGCACAGGCAAAAGACTAAGATCAGGAGCCAGGACAGGGAGGAAGAGCTAGGGACAAGCCACAGAGCTCAATGTTAGACCAATGTTCAGGCAAGGAGTGTGAGGAGGCCTGGGCTTATATATGGCACAGCCCCAACTGACTGGCTCAACCTAATCAATAGAGCTGCTGGGGGGGATGTCACAAAGCCCAGAACTCAAATACATGGGAGGATAAATGAGCAGAGAGCTCTTACCAACAGCTTTCCTTGGTCAGCAGCAGCTAGGGTGAGCAGCCAACAGCCAGGAGGTCCTGAGATCAAACCCCAGCAGAGCCTTACGTGCCCTTTATCGCCATGTCTGATTCCTGTGCCATATATTGATAGAAAATGCCATCATTATCTCTATATGTAAGGTACCAGCAAGGGGCCTGACACAGTGCTGGTAATCAGCATTCTCATTGGTCACTTCTCTTGCATCTTGAATTAAGTTCTTGGTCAATAGAATTCTCATTGGTGAATTGGTTTCCATGTGTAATTATGTTTTTCATCAACTTCTATAGAGAACTAGGGGGCGCAGTGGGACAGCTTTATGGTTGGGTTTAGTGTCCCTTTAAACCTTTAGGAATTTCATCTGTTTAACTATTATATATCCCATTACATATCACTCAGGGCCCAAGTGTAGACTTTACTCTCTATCAGTCCCCCGAGTAGATGCCGGTGTATTCATGCTTTTTAGCTCACACATCAAAGTTTCCATCTTTCCTATTACTCTTTAGCCAATAAAGCCAAAAATTCCATGACAAACCTAACTTGGCATTTGGCTAAATAGGGGGTTATCATTCGCAGAAATTCTACAGTATAAATCATTTAATACACAGTAACCTTTCCTGTTTCTGCTGTTAGTGAAATACATCACTTTGGAGTTATTGCATATTTTCATTTCAATATAACATTATATATATTATCATTTTAATTCATACAATATTTACAAACCATGACTGAGTAAGTAAATCATCTCACTAGCATTAATTCTTATCTGTGATGATTCCTTATCTCATTAACAAGGAGGAACTCTGTTTCTCTTCAGTCCTGGTTAGTTGTTCGTGGGACACTGGGAGAGGCCATTCTGTGCATCAGGTTCCCTTCCATTTGGAACAGTACATACCTGAGCTCATGCATCATTCCAGGGGTTTCAATAATCTGATATTATTTCTGTTTAAATCATTTTAAACAGAAGCATTTTTTAATAAAGTGCCCCACCCATCCACAGAAATGGCATATATTTGCTTTATCTGATTGGAATATTTCCCTGATCACGTGCTTATTGGAGGGGCCTGAGTTCCGCAGTACGAGTCTCCTGTACTTCCTTGTGCTTCCATTTGCTTCCTGAAGACCATCAAGACTGCAAGCGACAATATTGGCTACAGGATCTAGATATTTAAACTTGTTTACAAAAGCTTATATCCTTTGCTGGGGGGCTTGAAATTCTCCAATACCCATAACCAGTCTGTAAGCTGATCAAACAAAACCTTAAATGTAAAGGGGTCATCATCTATAGAGGTCTTAGGATTATTAGGCACCTCTGTATCAAGTACCTTTTCCCCATTACTGATATAATTAAGCTGTAAAAGCCTGTCCCTCCCTGTGCCGTGTATTAGATTCCCAGCTGTTTCTGGAGCACTCACAGGAACCTCTGGGAAATAGGTGCTGGCACCCACAGCTTAAATGCTTGATTTTTCTGTTCCTCACTCAACTCATATTTCTCTATATGAGTGGATAGATAGGTCAGTGTGGGTCTGTATGTGAGTGGATAGATAGGTCAGTGTGGGTCTGTATGTGAGTGGATAGATAGGTCAGTATGGGTCTGTATGTGAGTGGATAGATAGGTCAGTATGGGTCTGTATGTGAGTGGATAGGTCAGTATGGGTCTGTATGTGAGTGGATAGATAGGTCAGTATGGGTCTGTATGTGAGTGGATAGATAGGTCAGTATGGGTCTGTATGTGAGTGGATAGATAGGTCAGTGTGGGTCTGTATGTGAGTGGATAGATAGGTCAGTATGGGTCTGTATGTGAGTGGATAGATAGGTCAGTATGGGTCTGTATGTGAGTGGATAGATAGGTCAGTATGGGTCTGTATGTGAGTGTATAGATAGGTCAGTATGGGTCTGTATGTGAGTGGATAGGTCAGTATGGGTCTGTATGTGAGTGGATAGATAGGTCAGTGTGGGTCTGTATGTGAGTGGATAGGTCAGTGTGGGTCTGTATGTGAGTGGATAGATAGGTCAGTGTGGGTCTGTATGTGAGTGGATAGGTCAGTGTGGGTCTGTATGTGAGGGTATAGATAGGTCAGTATGGGTCTGTATGTGAGTGGATAGGTCAGTGTGGGTATGTATGTGAGTGGATAGGTCAGTATGGGTCTGTATGTGAGTGGATAGGTCAGTATGGGTCTGTATGTGAGTGGATAGGTCAGTATGGGTCTGTATGTGAGTGGATAGGTCAGTATGGGTCTGTATGTGAGTGGATAGGTCAGTGTGGGTCTGTATGTGAGTGGATAGGTCAGTGTGGGTCTGTACGTGAGTGGATAGATAAGTCAGTATGGGTCTGTATGTGAGTGGATAGGTCAGTGTGGGTCTGTATGTGAGTGGATAGGTCAGTGTGGGTCTGTATGTGAGTGGATAGATAGGTCAGTGTGGGTCTGTATGTGAGTGGATAGGTCAGTAAGGGTCAGTATGTGAGTGGATAGATAGGTCAGTGTGGGTCTGTATGTGAGTGGATAGATAAGTCAGTATGGGTCTGTATGTGAGTGGATAGGTCAGTGTGGGTCTGTATGTGAGTGGATAGGTCAGTGTGGGTCTGTATGTGAGTGGATAGATAGGTCAGTGTGTGTCTGTATGTGAGTGGATAGGTCAGTGTGGGTCTGTATGTGAGTGGATAGGTCAGTGTGGGTCTGTATGTGAGTGGATAGGTCAGTATGGGTCTGTATGTGAGTGGATAGCTAGGTCAGTATGGGTCTGTATGTGAGTGGATAGATAGGTCAGTGTGGGTCTGTATGTGAGTGGATAGGTCAGTGTGGGTCTGTATGTGAGTGGATAGATAGGTCAGTGTGGGTCTGTATGTGAGTGGATAGGTCAGTATGGGTCTGTATGTGAGTGGATAGCTAGGTCAGTATGGGTCTGTATGTGAGTGGATAGATAGGTCAGTGTGGGTCTGTATGTGAGTGGATAGGTCAGTATGGGTCTGTATGTGAGTGGATAGCTAGGTCAGTATGGGTCTGTATGTGAGTGGATAGATAGGTCAGTATGGGTCTGTATGTGAGTGGATAGGTCAGTGTGGGTCTGTATGTGAGTGGATAGGTCAGTATGGGTCTGTATGTGAGTGGATAGGTCAGTGTGGGTCTGTATGTGAGTGGATAGGTCAGTATGGGTCTGTATGTGAGTGGATAGGTCAGTGTGGGTCTGTATGTGAGCGGATAGGTCAGTGTGGGTCTGTATGTGAGTGGATAGGTCAGTGTGGGTCTGTATGTGAGTGGATAGGTCAGTGTGGGTCTGTATGTGAGTGGATAGATAGGTCAGTGTGGGTCTGTATGTGAGTGGATAGGTCAGTATGGGTCTGTATGTGAGTGGATAGCTAGGTCAGTATGGGTCTGTATGTGAGTGGATAGATAGGTCAGTGTGGGTCTGTATGTGAGTGGATAGGTCAGTGTGGGTCTGTATGTGAGTGGATAGGTCAGTGTGGGTCTGTATGTGAGTGGATAGGTCAGTGTGGGTCTGTATGTGAGTGGATAGATAGGTCAGTGTGGGTCTGTATGTGAGTGGATAGATAGGTCAGTGTGGGTCTGTATGTGAGTGGATAGGTCAGTGTGGGTCTGTATGTGAGTGGATAGATAGGTCAGTATGGGTCTGTATGTGAGTGGATAGATAGGTCAGTGTGGGTCTGTATGTGAGTGGATAGGTCAGTGTGGGTCTGTATGTTAGTGGATAGGTCAGTGTGGGTCTGTATGTGAGTGGATAGGTCAGTGTGGGTCTGTATGTGAGTGGATAGGTCAGTGTGGGTCTGTATGTTAGTGGATAGGTCAGTGTGGGTCTGTATGTGAATGGATAGGTCAGTGTGGGTCTGTATGTGAGTGGATAGGTCAGTGTGGGTCTGTATGTGAGTGGATAGCTAGGTCAGTGTGGGTGCTGGGTTCTCTTGAAAGGGTTGAACTTGATGGCTCTTGTCTTTTTTCAACCTAACTTAACTATGTAACCATAAGATATAAAGCCTTAGCAACATCAGATATCCAGAACAAGTTAAATTATGTGTAACCAAGTTGTATTATAAACTTAGTAAAGTTACAGTTGTTATTGTTTATATTTAACCCCATCCCTACAGATCAGTTATGGAGCTACAGACCCAGAGCTCAGTGACAGAACCACCTTCCCGTACCTGTTCCGGACAGTACCCAGTGATGAATCTAATTATTCTGTTATGAGTAAATTACTGAGCCATTTTGGCTGGACCTGGGTTGGAATAATTACATCTGATGATATCAGTGGGGAGAGAGAACATCAGATCTTGGCCAAATATCTCTCCAGGGAAGGCGTCTGCATTGAGTTCACATTTAGAATAGATATGAAGAGTTCCATTACCTTGCAGGATAAGGACAAAGAGATAATGAGGAAAAGCTCTACCAGTGTTATTATACTTTGTGGAACTGTTACTTTATATCTAACGATGACAACAGATGTTGATGAAAAGACATTGATCCTTTCTCCCAGCTGGGGGTCTATGGAATCCATTCTTTATTATAACCCATATTTATTTAATTGCAGTCTGGCCCTTGTGCCCGGGTACCATTATGATCTGGATACTCCTGAAATGAGGGGCTTTTTAGAGAATTCCCATCCTTCTAATTACCCAGAAGACAAGTTACTGGAAGATATATGGATGATTCATTTGAATTGCTTATCAGAAGACCAAAATAAGAATGATTTGTATAAATATATTTACTATTACATTTATACTTTCCATAACTGCACTGGGCAGGAACGTATTACAGACCGTGACTATTTCAGAGGAAAGTACAACTCTCCCCGAGTGCATCTGGCAGTTGATATGATGTCTCGGGCTCTACATGATATGAACATGGAGCTCAATGAGAAATCTGTAAGGAACAGTCAGAGGGATATTTATAAGCACCAGGTAATTATTAAATAATACTGAGATCTGTAGCAGCCATTACTGTATTCTAATAAAATATCACTGCAGCCAATGCAGCCTCATAGATAAGAACAAAGGTGGAAATATCCTCAGTCTCATAGATAAGAACAGAGGGGGAAATATCCTCAGTCTCATAGATAAGAACAGAGGTGGAAATATCCTCAGTCTCATAGATAAGAACAGAGGTGGAAATATCCTCAGTCTCATAGATAAGAACAGAGGGGGAAATATCCTCAGTCTCATAAATAAGAACAGAGGGGGAAATATCCTCAGCTTCATAGATAAGAACAGAGGTGGAAATATCCTCAGCCTCATAGATAAGAACAGAGGGGGAAATATCCTCAGTCTCATAGATAAGAACAGAGGTGGAAATATCCTCAGTCTCATAGATAAGAACAGAGGTGGAAATATCCTCAGCTTCATAGATAAGAACAGAGGGGGAAATATCCTCAGTCTCATAGATAAGAACAGAGGGGGAAATATCGTCAGTCTCATAGATAAGAACAGAGGTGGAAATATCCTCAGTCTCATAGATAAGAACAGAGGTGGAAATATCCTCAGCCTCATAGATAAGAACAGAGGTGGAAATATCCTCAGTCTCATAGATAAGAACAAAGGGGGAAATATCCTCAGCCTCATAGATAAGAACAGAGGTGGAAATATCCTCAGCCTCATAGATAAGAACAGAGGGGGAAATATCCTCAGTCTCATAGATAAGAACAGAGGTGGAAATATCCTCAGCTTCATAGATAAGAACAGAGGGGGAAATATCCTCAGTCTCATAGATAAGAACAGAGGGGGAAATATCCTCAGTCTCATAGATAAGAACAGAGGGGGAAATATCGTCAGTCTCATAGATAAGAACAGAGGTGGAAATATCCTCAGTCTCATAGATAAGAACAGAGGTGGAAATATCCTCAGCCTCATAGATAAGAACAGAGGTGGAAATATCCTCAGTCTCATAGATAAGAACAGAGGGGGAAATATCCTCAGCCTCATAGATAAGAACAGAGGTGGAAATATCCTCAGCCTCATAGATAAGAACAGAGGGGGAAATATCCTCAGCTTCAGGGTATCCCAGTAGAAACACAATGTTTGTAGCATGACTTTTTGGCAAATGGGGCTGCGGCACCGCAAAGACATCAAACATGAACTGTAATAAATCAGCCCCTTTAGTAGTAAAAGATTCAATTAAACCCCCCATTATATGTTACATTTGTATTCACTGGCGCTGAATAGGATAGTGACTCCCCAATGAGTCTCCCAACGAGACTCCCCCCCAACACCGAGACACTGACATGACACCAGAATGAGAGCACCAGGACCCCGACATCCCTCTCTGTATCACTCAGAATTTTTATATATTCCTATCAATTCCTACCGAACAGAATGAAGTTGACTCCTGACTAGTGATGAGCGAATCTGTACCGTTTTGCTTCGCCGAAAAATTTGCAAATCTTTCAAAAGATTTGAGAAACAGCGCAAAATTCGCGAAATGGCAAAAATGTTACGCGTCAAAAAAAATTGTCGCCCGCGGCTATTATTTCGTTGCCTAAGGCTATTCTTTTGTTGTGCGGCTATTATTTCGTTGCCTAAGGCTATTCTTTTGTGGCGCGGCTATTATTTCGTCGCCCAAGGATATTCTTTTGTGGCGCGGCTATTATTTCGTTGCCTAAGGCTATTCTTTTGTGGCGCAGCTATTATTTAGTCGCCCAAGGATATTCTTTTGTTGCGCGGCTATTATTTCGTTGCCTAAGGCTATTCTTTTGTGGCGCGGCTATTATTTCGTCGCCCAAGGATATTCTTTTGTTGCGCGGCTATTATTTTGTTGCCTAAGGCTATTCTTTTGTGGCGCGGCTATTATTTAGTCGCCCAAGGATATTCTTTTGTTGCGCGGCTATTATTTCGTTGCCTAAGGCTATTCTTTTGTGGCGCGGCTATTATTTCGTCGCCCAAGGATATTCTTTTGTTGCGCGGCTATTATTTCGTTGCCTAAGGCTATTCTTTTGTGGCGCGGCTATTATTTAGTCGCCCAAGGATATTCTTTTGTTGTGCGGCTATTATTTAGTCGCCGAAGGATATTCTTTTGTTGAGCGGCTATTATTTCGTTGCCTAAGGCTATTCTTTTGTGGCGCGGCTATTATTTAGTCGCCCAAGGATATTCTTTTGTTGCGCGGCTATTATTTCGTTGCCTAAGGCTATTCTTTTGTGGCGCGGCTATTATTTAGTCGCCCAAGGATATTCTTTTGTTGTGCGGCTATTATTTAGTCGCCGAAGGATATTCTTTTGTTGCGTGGCTATTATTTTGTTGCCTAAGGCTATTCTTTTGTTGTGCGGCTATTATTTCGTCGCCGAAGGATATTCTTTTGTTGCGCGGCTATTATTTCGTTGCCTAAGGCTATTCTTTTGTTGTGCGGCTATTATTTCGTCGCCCAAGGATATTCTTTTGTTGCGCGGCTATTATTTCGTTGCCTAAGGCTATTCTTTTGTGGCGCGGCTATTATTTAGTCGCTCAAGGCTATTCTTTTGTGGCGCGGCTATTATTTAGTCGCTCAAGGATATTCTTTTGTTGCGCGGCTATTATTTCGTTGCCTAAGGCTATTCTTTTGTGGCGCGGCTATTATTTAGTCGCTCAAGGATATTCTTTTGTTGCGCGGCTATTATTTAGTCGCCGAAGGATATTCTTTTGTTGCGCGGCTATTATTTCGTTGCCTAAGGCTATTCTTTTGTTGCGCGGCTATTATTTCGTCGCCCAAGGCTATTCTTTTGTCGCCTGTGAAAATTTTTGGACGCACAGCGAAGTTTTCCATGGCAAATGTTTTCATCCGTTTCGCAAATCCATGCCTGGCGAAACATTTTGCCCATCACTATTCCTGACCTGTTTCCATATAATGCTGAACTCTGACTGCCCTAACTGCCTGAAATTGTACTGAACTCCTTTATATTCATGCAATCTGACTGTCTGTTTGCCTGTTCCCAGGCCTACTCTGCTGTTCTCAGTGCCAATCTGCTGGTTTTGCCTGCTCTTGGTACCAGCCTTAGCTCTTCTGCCTGATTCTCACTATGGGCTTCAGACTGACCTGGGCCACACCGGCCCCTTCTATCACTACCATTACAGTTTGGACTCTTATGGAATCAAGACAATCTGGTCACATTTTTCATTATAACAAAGTGCAAGAGTCTGCTCAGACATAATTAGATAGAATTCTTCAGTTAAGGAGGAGATGTATTTTGCATTTTTATCTCTATGTTCATACAGTTCATGGGATCGGCCGTTTAGATATTTTTTAGTGGTGTCCAAAAGCAGTAACATAAGGTCTCTGGTTGTTTGTAAGTGAGCTTGATTTTCTGGGATAGGATGAGGGACGAGGATCTGCTCAGTATGGATGTTGTCAATTTGTGCCTAACCATGTTCTGTCTAGTACATCAGAAACTCTGGGGCCCCCACACAGGTTATTTATATGGGGCCCCCCATGAACACAAACACCCAGTACTAAAATTTTGGCCCCTTCCCTTGTGTGTGTGTAACGCTTTTCTGACCCAATTTACCAAACCCAGGCTAGTAGTGATAATGGGAGCATGGGTTACATTGCGACACTTAATACAAAGGGGTGAGCCTCCGCTATATGGGAGAATTAGATGGAGCTGAGGGTGTAGTTGAACTACAACTAACTGAGGTGTGTAGTGCAAATAGAGAATAATGGACGCCAGAGGATTCTTGCTTAATAACTATGGTACAATTTATTGGACAAAGGCACAACTTTATAGTGCAGCAGGGTATACTCACAGACACAGCAGTGTATGATGCCACAGATAGTACAGCAGATGTGACACTTTAGGCACAGAATAACCCACTTGGAGGATGCACAGAGGATTAGTTGACACCTGAGATATAGACCTTTCAGAAGGGAGTGTTCCTTGCCGACTGTGGTCCAGGGGAGAGCTCCTAACACTGGTACCTGGCGTCTAATAAAACCGGTCCCTAAAGAACGACTACAGAGCCGGGGTGGACTAAACCCTCTGTTACAACTCCTGGTTGGGGCTATTGACTGCCCTTACTAAATAACCTGACTACAATCACCTCTCCTAGAGGGTGCTATAACAAATCTGTCTGTGCTGGCTTAACCTCGTTCACGGGGCCCTGTCCCCGACTTAGCACTAGGGTAGGTGGTCCCCTAGGGTACAAATGGCTTCTGGGCCTATGTTCTGGTCCAGGCTCAGTTGGGATCTGTCCAGAACACAGCATGCAGCCAAAAGAGGAAGCCACTTCCTTGTGCAAGACATTATACAGTCTGCCAAGGGGAGTGGTCAACCTGGGCTAAACCTATAGAGGGCAGCCTAATAATAGTAACCTGAGATCAGAGGGCTCTGCCCTATAACAATACAGATTAGATAAGAATAAGGGAAAACACCATAGGGAGCTTAACCCTATGGGTCCCTACATTCACCCGGGGGAAAATTCCATTCCGACCCGGCAATGGCAAATAACATTAAGTACACATTTCAAGCAATAACAGTAGTGCATTGATTTAGTGCAAAAATACAGTACCCATACATCCGTTTCTGATACCCTCTCCTGAGGAGTATCCGGTACATTGGATAGCTGAAAAGGAAAATTTTAAGGCACAGAAAATTTTAACTGTTTCGTTACTAGTTTCGTTGCTGTAAACCATTTACAATACATGAGTGTCACTATGGATCACTCAGGCACTTACTTATATAGATCCTTGAGATACCCTTCTGGCTCTGCAACAGAGGTATAACAGGCACAATACTTAGAAATCTTGAGTCACCTTCCTGCCCCTAAACAGTGGTGCTCAGGTACACACTTAGGTATCCTTGATATACCACCTGTAACCTGCAACAGGGATATAACAGATACACTTACACATGAGGACGATCCTGCCTTCACTCAGGGGTCCCCAGGTACATGCTTGGCTGTAAAGAAATTGTTATTGGGCACAGAGGTCACCCCTATAGATTAGAGGAACAGAGCTTCCATTTGAAGCAGCGTAGGTGGTTTTTCACGGTGAGGGCAGTGAGGCTGTGGAATGCCCTTCCTAGTGATGTGGTAATGGCAGACTCTGTTAATGCCTTTAAGAGGGGCCTGGATGAGTTTTTGAACAAGCAGAATATCCAAGGCTATTGTGATACTAATATCTACAGTTAGTATTACTGGTTGTATATATATAGTTTATGTATGTGAGTGTATAGATTGGTTAGTATAGGTTGTGTGCTGGGTTTACTCGGATGGGTTGAACTTGATGGACAATGGTCTTTTTTCAACCCTATGTAACTATGTAACTATGTAACTATGTAACAATTTAAACTGTAATACATCCCCACCCATAAACTTTATTAAGTCCAGGCCTTCCACCCTAACCCAGTGTTCATGGATGTCTCAACATGCACTTCGTGGTGTGGATCAGGCAAGGGGTCCTACTCTCGGTGAGGTAGATGAACATAGAAGTTGTAGTGGGATGGGGCGCAGCAGTCTTTTCTTGATCACCCAACTTAAACAAAACTTTACAGTCTCTCCTGAGGAATTTGGAGAGTCCCAAACTTTAAAGAACATAAATCCACCACTGTGGATAACTGGAGAAGATGAAGGGTCACCTCTATGGCGGCAAAACTGGCAGTCTCTTTAGAAGTGCCCAAATATGGTGGGTAAGCCCTTTAACAGCTAGGGAACGCTACCCACCTCCCACCCGGGGGAAAATTCCATCTGGTGAAGGGTATCCAAGCCGGCATGGGGTTTTCAATGCATGTTCCTGTCGAACTTTGCCTTTGTCACCTCGTAGGAGACATAATATGCAGGATGGGGCTTATCTATCTTGCCTCCACTGGGGAGGTCCGAGAGCAATGCAAAGTTCTTATCCTTTTCATACTTTCCACAGGATCTCACTCTGTGTTTCAGTATTGTGCGACCAAACCACCACTCCCGGCAATGTTAGCCAGATAGTCAACATCCTGATGTCGTTTCTCTGGGGTCTTGGCAAGCAGCCCCCCAAATCCAATCTTCTCACGTCTGGAGATCTCACCATACAGCCACTCATCTAAGTGCTTCTCCACCTCATCATAAACCCACTCTGGGGCGTAAGGCATGTAGAACTGCCAAAGTTCATACACTTTATTATTGATCAGTCTCTGGACCCGTGACACAGCCCTATACTTTTCAGGGTCTGCACGGCCTGGAGCCACCCAGCATGTTTCTTCTTTGCTGAAGGTGTAGTGAGGTGGTGGAGTATTTGGCAAAACAATGGCACCTTCTGGCCTACTCTGAGGTGGCCTTAGAGGTGCAGGTCTCTCTTCTCTCTGGGGGACAGTCTCAGCAGTACCCCCAAATACCATATTAGGCCAATCTGGCTTAGCACGGCGGCGATGTCCAGGGTATTCAGCTGGTATCCTAGACCCTGAGGATGAAGCAGCACTAGCCCTCTCTGGGGTTAAAGATCGTGCCCTCCCTCTGCCGGTGCAAAAACTTAAACGTTCCATTTTCTGGGATAGCTCAGTGTCCTTTTTGGCTCTGTTGTAAGGCCAAATGGCTTCTGATTTGGCCACTGAAGGGGGTGCTCCTTGCTCATCGTCACTGCTGGTAGGTGACAACAGGGCATCCCCAGATGATTCTGCTATTGGTGGGGTGGCAGGTCTAACCGGGCCTGCACTGGGGGTTGGTGTAGTAGGTGGAGGTGGCAGGCTTTCAACTGGTGAGGCGCCCTCTTTACATGGTGATGGGGACTCTATCCTCACTGTAGGCCCAATCCAGCAAGTGTTATTGCAGCCAGGGCATCTAGCCTGTACATCTCCCAGGGCCTGCTCGAACTCCTCATTACAGCAGCCACTGTATGGTACTAACCAGGTCTCCCCTTCTTCCCCACTCTTTTGGCCAAAAGTGCCCAGCCACACATACCTATGCTGGGGATTAGGACATTGCGTAGAGATGGCGCTGTCTGTGGCTTCCTGTTTTATTTTCACTGATTCAGTGATATCAGTAACGCCAGCCATCTTAAGGTTATGAGAGGGATTTTCCATAAAATAAATCACCCCGCAGCCGCAGCAGTGACAATCGGATCCCTTCTGTAATTGTTCCCAAACCGCTATGGCGGCTCTCAACCGGCCCCTAGGATCAATGTCCGGAATACTAAGGGTATGCTCTGCAAAATACTCTATCTGCAGCCGCAGTATAGGAGTAGCGTTTCCCACAATGTATCCGGCCCAGAACGCAGCCGCGTATGCTGGGTTACACCCGGGGGAACTATGGTAACTGCCGGGTTATCCGGTTAAAGGTAGTGGTCCCACAGCCGTGGGGTACTCACAATCCTAAGTCCTTCTCGGGGCCCCAGGTCGCAGCCGCGGTTCCTGGTTCCGGAAGGTATAAAGCCTCGGTCCCGTGTTGTACTCTCTGCAGCCGCAGAGATAAGCAGGGCAACCGAGATGAGGTAGCGATACCAGAGCTTTTAAGCGTACGCAGCCGCTGTACACTCTATCAGGCTGGAGCTCTTGTACCATGCGTCTTTCCTATTCAAGTGAGAGTCACAAGATGGCCGCCGTGAGGTCACGATCTCGTGAAATGGCCGCCAAAGTCTCACAAACAACCCGCCTCTCGCGGGATTTCGTAGGAAAGAGCGCCAAAATTTAGGGGCGGTGATTGACAACTCCGCCGACCAATGGGATTTTACGGGGGGAATCCTCAAGCCCGAACCCACGGCCAATTAGTACTGTGCTTTTACGAGCAGGACTGCAGGCGCCTTTTACCTAACGCGTCCGGCAGTGCCTGTCAGCAAATTTTAAAGCCACACACACTCTTTTACTCAGCCCCTCAGGTAATGGCTCCGAAAATTTCAAAATGAATTTAACCCTTCGGGCCCCACGTTGGGCGCCATAAATGTAACGCTTTTCTGACCCAATTTACCAAACCCAGGCTAGTAGTGATAATGGGAGCATGGGTTACATTGCGACACTTAATACAAAGGGGTGAGCCTCCGCTATATGGGAGAATTAGATGGAGCTGAGGGTGTAGTTGAACTACAACTAACTGAGGTGTGTAGTGCAAATAGAGAATAATGGACGCCAGAGGATTCTTGCTTAATAACTATGGTACAATTTATTGGACAAAGGCACAACTTTATAGTGCAGCAGGGTATACTCACAGACACAGCAGTGTATGATGCCACAGATAGTACAGCAGATGTGACACTTTAGGCACAGAATAACCCACTTGGAGGATGCACAGAGGATTAGTTGACACCTGAGATATAGACCTTTCAGAAGGGAGTGTTCCGGCCGACTGTGGTCCAGGGGAGAGCTCCTAACACTGGTACCTGGCGTCTAATAAAACCGGTCCCTAAAGAACGACTACAGAGCCGGGGTGGACTAAACCCTCTGTTACAACTCCTGGTTGGGGCTATTGACTGCCCTTACTAAATAACCTGACTACAATCACCTCTCCTAGAGGGTGCTATAACAAATCTGTCTGTGCTGGCTTAACCTCGTTCACGGGGCCCTGTCCCCGACTTAGCACTAGGGTAGGTGGTCCCCTAGGGTACAAATGGCTTCTGGGCCTATGTTCTGGTCCAGGCTCAGTTGGGATCTGTCCAGAACACAGCATGCAGCCAAAAGAGGAAGCCACTTCCTTGTGCAAGACATTATATAGTCTGCCAAGGGGAGTGGTCAACCTGGGCTAAACCTATAGAGGGCAGCCTAATAATAGTAACCTGAGATCAGAGGGCTCTGCCCTATAACAATACAGATTAGATAAGAATAAGGGAAAACACCATAGGGAGCTTAACCCTATGGGTCCCTACATGTGCAATAGAAACAGCTGATGTTACTCTGTAATAAGCCGTTCATATAAAGAAAAAAAGCAGCAGCATCCTGCATGGAACTTGTAGTTTTGCCCAATTTTGTGTCATCAGCAAAAATAGAAACAGTACTCTCTATGCCCACCTCCAGGTCATTAATAAACAAGTTAAACAACAAAGGCCCAAGGACTGACCCCTGCGGTACCCACTAACCACACTGGTCCAATTAGAGACTGTTCCATTTACCCCACTCTGTGTAATCTATCCTTCAGAAATCTTTATTGCGGAGTCTGGAGTCTTTATCAGGGGTCACTTTGCCCCGAAATGTTGCACCTCCGCAATAAAGATTTCTAAAGGGCTTGTCCCATCTGAGTGCCAGTGCTTTTTTTACTATTTGTAATTTTGGGAGGGTGCCGATCCCTCCAGCATTGCGCACCAAGCGTGTAAAAGAGCTAAAGGTCTCCTGTTTGTTCATAATCTATCCTGCAGCCAGTTCTCTATCCTGCTGATTTGTGAAAAATGAAAAAATGACTGTAAAGCATTTCTTGACCGGTCACTGGGACCTGTGAGAGCCAGGATCATGGGATCAGCCACCAACATTACTAATAACCCATATTTTTACTACCCTAGTTACCCCAGTGAGAGGCAGACTATACACGGCCAGCATTCAACACTGCAATAGTTCTTTACACAGATTAATCCTCTACATTTTCTTACAGTTGCGTTTGTATTTGAAAGAAGTCCAGTACAGATCCGAACTTGGTCAGACCTTCTCCTTTCATGATAATGGAGAGTTTATCACTAAGTACTTGATCCATAGCAACTTCATGGATTCTCGTGTGAAGGTGATTAAATACTCCCTTGGTGAGTTCTCCCCTTGGGCCCCGTTGGATCAGCAGCTAAATGTAACCCCAACATCAGTTCCATGGAAGACAATGGATAATAAAGTGAGTTTCCTTAATATTTTAAATGATAAACATTGTGCATCTCATTCCCTACTAGGAAATCAGCAAACATTAAGAAGTGTAAATGACTACATTAGGTGATTCTCTATATTTTTCTTCAGCTCCCATAAGATGAGATATGGCAGGGGATGCAGTTATACAGAGTATGTGTCAGGACTGGCCATTGGTGAGTGAGGAGCAGGTTGGAGCCTATGGGCCAAATAACCCCAGAAACACACTTTAAAGGCTGAATAGTGCGCAAAGGCCAAGTGAGATGAAGCCAATAGATTTAATGGACCAATAACAAAAGTAACAAAAACAGATCAAAAGTAAAACATAAATAAGATTGAAGATACAGACCTGTGGTGAGGCAAAGCTAAAACAGAGTCCGGTAACAGGCAGGTTGGTCAGGGCTGGCAAGGTCCTAAAGGTAGGCTTGGGTCAGTAATGGCAGGCAGCAGGCAAGCAAGGTCGAGTAACAGGCTGAAGGTCAAACCAGGGAATCCACAGAAGACGGGTATCAGGTCGGGGACAGGAGAACTGGAACGAAGAACCAGGCAGGGAACACAGGAATCAGGGATAACAGGCTCAGGAACAATGATCAAGCACTGTCACTGTCACTGCTCCACGTTCCTCACTCAAGCTGCTTGTCATATTATAAGAAGCGGTAGGTGCTACTGAGGAGCAGCAGACAAAATGCCCTGTGTGCAGCAGCCCTAATGGCTAACGCTACTGGTACAGGGGCTTAGTGACATGTTCTCATAGATTTCTTTGGTAGGAGAACTGACTCTACTTACTGTGCCGGGCAGCTTCAAATTACATTAACAGTAAGTGACATGGGGGCTTCAGGCACTTCTCTGCCAGCTAAATATGCCCCATATCTGCCCCATGGGCAATTAACTTCAGCCTCTTTGTACAGTAAAGTCCATATAGAAAATAGACCAGTAACACCAGGAATTCGGGTTACACTGTGTATTAAAGATGCACTTACAGCCAACTTACTGTTTTGGGTCCCTTTGGGACCTTTCTCAAGGCAAACCCACTAATAATGAACAGAGTATTTATACTCTATAGTGAAACAAGAAACTAAATGACCATATGGTCATATTTAACCCTTTCACTGCCAGCCGATTTGTCCCAAAAGTGAACGTCTACTGCCAAGCCGTTTTTAGACATTTTGCACTCATTACATCATTTCGGTTTCTTGACAAGAAAACCTACATGAAATAAAGCATGTTATATATCGTTTTTTCCGGAACGAATTGGGCTTGAACATTGTAATAAAATTTTGTACTTTTTCTGGAGATTTAACACATTTTTTGAATGAAATATGTAAAAAAAATTAAATAAAGAAAAAAGTATTTTTATTTTGTGTTTTTTTCCAAGAACGATTACATTAACTTACAAAAATTTTACTGTTTGTAAAAGCCCCGATTCTGCTGAATCCAACAATACCAAATATGTATGGTAACCCACTTTTCTTGTCCAGAAAACACCACAATATAAAACAGCATTTTGTGCAATTTTACATCGGAAAAAAAGTGAAAAGGCCGTCTCTATTTTAACATGGCATATCTTATGACAGAAATGGAATACCCCCATAAGTCACACATTTTTAGAAACTGCACACCTCTATATTTTTAGTTGTGGTGTAATTTTTGCTCTAAATGTAGCTCCTGTCATACAGATAGCGTAAAAACATATGCCATATTTTTAAATTTTTTTTTTTCTGAAACACTATCACAGTCACAAAGTCCAAAGTAAATTTGAGAATAAAACACCAATGAAAATTTTCAAATGAAGGCAGGTTATAAAAGAACAAGTTATCCCAAGTAAAACGATACCCCACATGCATGGGTGTGCCTAAAGACATGGCCTCCAAACAGCCCAAAACAGGGGCAATGCATAAGAGCAATATCAGCTGGAAAATTTGGAGCTGCGCTCAAAGTGCACACCATGCAGTTTTTCAGTCTAAACACCCCCTTACTTGTGAAATACCCCCACAAACTATATGTTTTCTGAAAGTGCACATCTGTAGCTAATCGGCAGCACCATTCTTGCTTTCCTGCATGCAGAATTGTGGACGTAGTTCTCCGTAGAAGTTTGCAATTTGGCCTGAAATAAAGAAAAAAAATGATCCAAAGTTAGATTTCTCCCCGAAATTGCCATAACAATTAAATAAAACCACTAAAACATCAATCTGCAACTTGTCCCCAACAAAACGATACCCCACATGCATGGGTGCACCTAAAGACACGGCCTCCAAACAGCCCAAAACAGGGGCAATACATAAGAGCAATTTCAGCTCAAAAGTTTGGAGCTGCGCTCTAAGTGCACACCATGCAGCTTTTCAGTCTAAACACCCCCTTTACTTGTGAAATACCCCCACAAACTATATGTTTTCTGAAAGTGCACACCTGTAGCTATTCAGCAGCACCATTCTTGCTTTCCTGCATGCAGAATTGTGGACGCAGTTTTCCGTAGAAGTTTGCGGTTTGGCCTGAAATAAAGAAAAAAAAGATCCAAAGTTAGATTTCTCCCCGAAATTGCAATAACAACTAAAAAAACCTGCCCAATTTAGCCCCAAAATATATTCTATTTACCTTTATCTGTTTAGTTGAACATCTTTTGACTGTATAGCTTCATCTGTATTCCTGCAAATCTTTGGGTGATGCGGGGAGGTGGTGAAAGGGAGTCATTGCCCCCACCGAGTAATGACAACCGGCGGGGGCAAGAGAAGGGAGCGTGGGCTAGGGTTAGGCAGGAGAAGTTTCTGCCTGGTGCCCCCCCAATTGTTGCACCCTAGGCAGGTGCCTCTTCTGCCTACCCCTAGTTCCGGCCCTGGTACTAGCTAAAGCATACCTCTCAACATTTGAAAAATGAAAAGAGGGATAAAAAGATTTGGTGCGCGCAGCGCGGCAATTTTTTGTGCGTGCCCACTTTTGTGGCCCCAATTTCCACACCCCATTTAAAAAAAAAAAAAAAATACTCCTTATATATAGTTGAAATGGCGGGATCAGACGCAAATGTGCTATACCCTCATACTGTACTATCTAATAAAAATAAGATAAGGCAGTCAGTTATAAGTGAGTTATAACTATGTACCAGTTTTGCCCCCCCATACACAATGCACCCATAGACAGTACCCCCCCATACACATTGCCCCCATAGTCAATACCCCCATACACAGTGCCCCCAATTGCCCCCAAAGACAGTACCCCCATACACAGTGCCCCCAATTGCCCCCATACACAGTACCCCCATACACATTGCCCCCATACACAGTGCCCCCAATTGCCCCGTACACAGTGCCCCCAATTTCCCCCATACTCAGTGCCCCCAATTTCCCCCATACACAGTGCCCCCAATTGCCCCCATACACAGTGCCTTCAATTGCCCCCATACACAGTGCCCCCCATACACAATTACCCCCATACACAGTGCCCCCCATTACACAGTGCCGTAATCTATTACATAAGTTGCATAGCACCACAATTCTGAAAAAAGCTGAATGCCTGCACCAAGAACAAAATATATATTGCCCAGAAATAAAGGCCTCAATATCTGCATTGAAAGCTGAGCTAATGAGTTGTCAATTTGCCAGTTTCTCTCCAACCAAAACAGCCATCAGCACAATACTATTACTCATAATAATAAGACTACAATTAGCATAAGTGTTGAAATGTAAACTCCCATCTACCAACAAACTATAACTTTCTTTTCACAACTGCAAACAAAGACCAGGGAGACCTAATACTGTACACTAGTAAACCCAATAATGTCACCCAGAAATACATATAGCCTTAGCAACTGCCCTGAAACACTAGCACTGCCCTGTACACTAGTAAAACCAATAATGTCACCCAGAAATACATATAGCCTTAGCAACTGCCCTGAAACACTAGCACTGCCCTGTACACTAGTAAAAGCTAAAATGTCACCCAGAAATACATATAGCCTTAGCAACTGCCCTGAAACACTAGTACTGCCCTGTACACTAGTAAAACCAATAATGTCACCCAGAAATACATATAGCCTTAGCAACTGCCCTGAAACACTAGTACTGCCCTGTACACTAGTAAAACCAATAATGTCACCCAGAAATACATATAGCCTTAGCAACTGCCCTGAAAGGGTTGCTTATGAGGTGTCAGTAAAAAAAAAACCTTGTGGCATCAGCAGGGGAGATGAAACATCATGATCATCACACACCACAAATTTTTAGGGGCCCAGTCTGTCACACAACACCTCAGTTGGCTATACATAACCTAACATAACATTTTAGGTAAGGAAACACCCAAACTAACCACGACATAAAACCTAAAAAAAAATTCTGAGCTGAATACATAAACCATAAGGCTATTATATTAATTTTGCACAAAGCGGGATGCCAATAATTATTATTAATTCCATCAGTGCACAACAATTTATTATCCTTTCAATAGTGCAGCTGAGGATGGTATAATTCAAAACATTGTTTGAGACATAACCCGGGGTTGTGAGGGCACTTAGGGCAGTAATACCGTGTATCTCGTCTTATACCCCTTTTGCGGCACACTCTGCAAGCTTTCTGGGCAAACACTTTTCCAGGTGTGGGTGGAAGCGTATCAATAAAGTGCTTCCCAATCAGTCGGGCCACATTGTCACTAGGGGGCATCTCAGGCTCTGTCTCCTCTACGCCACTAAACAACAGGGCAGGGAGTATCTGCAGCTGGTATTTATAACAGGATCATTTGGGGCCTGGTACTGCTGCCTTATATACAACGTATGAATTTCGAAGGGCCATTTGAATCAAGTATATACCAACTTTTTTGTACCAGGCCTTAGTTTTTTGAGTGGCGCTGTAATAATGTTGGAGTTGATCAGTTCTGTCAGTGCCACCCATGTACCTGCTGTATTCCCTGCTACAGAGAGGTTTTGTTTTAGGGGGCTACCAACTCTCTGTACCCCAGTTACTGACTCATCGTGGATTGTCGTCAGCATGAAAAAATTTTTTGGCCACGCCCCAATTGCCACACCCCATTTTTAAAATAGTTAAAATAGTGCCCACGATGGCCCAATAGACAGCACCCCCATACAGTGCCCCCATACACAGTGCCCCATTTGCCCCCATAAACAGTACCCCCCCATAGACAGTGCCCCCAATTGACCCCATAGACCAGTGATCCCCAACCAGTGGCTTGTGAGCAACATGTTGCTCCCCAACCCCTTGGATGTTGCTCCCAGGGGCCTCAAAGCAGGTGCTCATTGTTGAATTCTTGGCTTGGAGGCAAGTTTTGGTTGCATACAAACCCAATATAATGCCAGACAGAGCCTTCTGTAGGCTGCCAGTCCACATGGGGCCTATTAAATAGCCATTTATTGCTCTCATTGGCACCACCAGGAACATTTTTTATGCTTGTGTTGCTCTCCAACCCTTTTTCCATTTGAATGTGGCTCACGGGTATAAAAGGTTGGGGATTCCTGCCATAGACCATGCCCTCAATTGCCCCACAGACAGTAGCCCCCATACACAGTGCCCCCATAGAAAGTACCCTCCATACACAATGCCCCCATAGAAAGTTCCCCCATACACAGTACCCCCATACACAGTAGCCCTCCTTACACAGTGCCCCCCCATACAGTGCCCCCCATACACATTGCCCCCCATACACATTGCCCCCCATACACAGTAGCCCTCCTTACACAGTGCCCCCCACACAGTGCCCCCCATACACAGTAGCCCTCCTTACACAGTGGCCCCCCATACACAGTACCGCCCATACACAGAGCCCCCCATACACAGAGCCCCCCCATACACAGAGCCCCCCCATACACAGTGCCCCCCCATACACAGAGACCCCCATACACAGAGCCCCCCATACACAGTAGCCCTCCTTACACAGTGCCCCCCCATACACAGTAGCCCTCCTTACACAGTACCCCCCATACACAGAGCCCCCCAATTGCCCCCATAGAGAGTACCTCCAATAGAAAATTCCCCCATACATAGCGGCCCCCATAGATTTCTTGCGGCTCCTGCTCCTTATTCGGCTCCTTGTATGGCGGCGACAGGACCTTTTATAAGGTTGCGCCCATGCGTACGTGTGACATCACATGTACGCACGGGCGCAACCTTATAAAAGGAACTGTCACCGCCGTACGAGGAGCCGAATAAGAAGCAGGAGCCGCAAGAAGAGACGGAGCCGGAGCGCTCCGCTGCAGCCAGCGCGTCCCGCTGGCCTGGATAGTTTAATGAATGTTCTGCATTTCCGTAATGCGGGACATTCATTGAACAATCCGGGACAGCGGGACGCGCTGTAAAAACTGGGACTGTCCCGCGAAAAGCGGGACAGTTGGGGGGTATGCATTATTTCTTAGGGCATAAACTTCTCCATGATTAAGTTTTTTGCTGACCAGATCCCTGGGCAATTCCTTTCGGGTACGATTTATAGTGCCACAGGCTGGGGTGTCTAAACAATATAGGGCAGTGAACAAGGGGATACTAGATAAAAGTTATCCACATATAAGTGGTAACCTTGGCCCAAAAGTGGAGAGATGAGCTCCCATACAATTTTGCCACTGACAGTCAAATCAAGGGGACAACCAGCGGGGTCTAATTGGGAGTCCTTGCCTTCATAAATCATGAAATAGCTGGTTTGATCCCATAGCTTGTAAGCTTGCTTGGGATGTATTGATGGAATTTGATACACCCTTTGAAGGAGAAGCGACTCATCTATACAAATGTTTTGGGAGGGGTATACACTTCTCCACACCGCTCAGACAGGCTATCTATAAGGGGCCTCAATTTATGCAGCCTGTCATGGCCGGGCACATCAGGGGGTACAGCCGTTGCATTGTTATTGAAATGCAGAAACCGGAGCAGTAGCTGATACTGGTATCTAGGCATTGTGGCAGAAAAAACTGGGATAGACAGCACTGTAGTGGTATCCCAGTAGGACTCCAAGGAATTTGCTTTTATGAGACCCATAGCTAAAGTGAGTCCCAAGAACTTTTTCATTTCAGCAATGTCAGTGGGATGCCATGCCTGCGCTCGAGCATACCTAGGTAGGGGATTATTGGCAAGGTATTGCTCGGCGTATAAATTGGTATAGAGGACCATATCCTGTAGGATGGCCTCAGTAATATATAATTGAAAAAAATCAACTGGTTCAAAATTCCTGGTGTCCACCTTAACACCAGCGACTGCAGTAAATGGGGGGATCTCAGGGGGAAAATTACATGGAGGCCTCCACGCAGGCTCTCCTCCAGCTGCAGCATCAGCCCCTATCACCCTCTCCCTCATTTGGAACACTCTCCTCTACCTTCACCTCCATGGGCTCCTCAAGAGCACTAACCGTGCTACTACTACACCCCGACTCCTCAGTAGAGGAGTCACTCTCTGACCCAGGGGCACATACTGGGAATCAGAGTCACTGAACCCCTCCGAGCTAGAGGCCATGCACAATGCAGCAGCCTCTTCAACTGAGAACAACTTTCTAGCCATGTTGCCAACAAAATATTTTCAAAACTAATATAACACCCTAGTCTAAATGCCCCCAATCAGTCACACAAAAAATCAAGTAAATCACAATATGATCAGAAGCCAGACAAACTACAGCAACACAGGCAAGGCAGAGAGTAGAAAAAAAAAACAAATAAGATAAACAAATCTGGCAAAGAAACCCCCACCCCTCCCTTGAACTCTAGACCTCCCAAAAAAAAAAAAAACAACCAAGGACAATGAAGAGCAAGAACAATCAGGAACAATCCGGAACAAGCAAAAAAAAAAAAAAGCAAAAGCCAGTAGACCAACAGCAACACAAATAAAAATGCAATATGCAAAAAAAAGATTATGACCTAATTACTATTGAAATAAAAGTAACACAAGCAAAGTTCTGTAAATACAACCAAGAACAATCAATAAGCAAGAACAGTAAATGAACAGCAACACAAATCTAAAAATGCAATGAAACCACTGACAAATGCAAGAAAAGAAATGCAAAATCAAGGTAACGCGCAGAACTGGAAACTCAGAAAATCACTAAGAAACACAAGAAAAATGAGATTATGCCGTGTGACTTGCATTCAGGCACCTGATCACTTGTCCCACTGCTAAATCAAACTAACACAAGCAATATAACAGTAATAAGTACAACGCAGAACTTAGAAATCAGAGTAATAGAGTAAAACAAGTACAACAGAAAATAAAGCACAATGCAGAACTGAAACAGCAATGAAACACAAAAGCAATGAACAAATGAAATCAATAATATAAAATAAAACTGATCAAACAGTGATAAGTGTGTAAAGGCTAAAAAATAATAATAATAAATAATGGCAAAGTAAAAAATATGTATGTGGGCACACTTGCAAAAGAAGTGAGTGTGTGTACAGGTGTGTATATGAGTGTGTAAGTGTAAAAAAAGTAAAAAAAAAAAAGTGGAAACTGCAAAACAAATAAAATCAGCAAAAAAAAATTACAATAGTGTAAATGGTGTAAAGTGTGTAAATGGTGCAAAAAATGTACCTGGGGCAGATCTCAAAGGCAGGCAGATCTCTGTGCTGGAGGGTCGCAGGGGGCTGCAGGAAGGTCCACGAGACTCCAAGAGTGAAGGGGGCGGCGCCAGAGGGGGGATTTTAATACCCCACGCAGCAGGCATGTCTTGATGACGTCACTGCGACTTGGGGTCAGTCTGGGGGCGATCGGAGGTGGCAGAGGACGTCCAGGGCTGGTGAGCTCGTTGCCTAGGGGGTTGTGGGGCTGGCAGCGCGTCTCTGCACTCGCATTGATCGGCGAGTGCAGAGAACGCACTGGCATAATGTAAAACGTAGCTCCTACGTGCTGGGCACTTAGCGACTTTTTTTGCCAGCACGTAGGAGCTACGGTCTTGGCAGCCGAAGGGTTAAAGTCCCCATGCTTTTATTGTTTTTATACAGATTATATGGTTATATCTATTTCATGTTTGTTCAATTGATTAAATTCCAGTTCTCAGTTATGCTGCATAAATCTGACTGTACAACTGTTTCAATGACAAATCACTACTTGTCTCACAGATTGAATTTATCTCTAATATATTTAGATCCCGAGAGCTCAATGCTCAGACAATTGTTTGCCCGGATACAGGAAGATGCCGATCCCCGGAGCCCAATCCTGCTGCTATGGGTGTGCCCCCTGTGCCGAGGGAGAGATCTCTAATAAAACCGGTATATAGCAAATACAGCATAGGGCAGGCAGAGCATTGCACACACAGGCAGCATAGGGAAGGCAGAGTATGGCACACACAGGCAACATAGGGCAGGCAGAGCATTGCACACACAGGCAGCATAGGGCAGGCAGAGTATGGCACATACAGGCAACATGGGGCAGGCAGAGCATGGCACACACAGGCAGCATAGGGCAGGCAGAGCATGGCACACACAGGCAGCATAGGGCAGGTAGAGTTGTCCACCCCTGTAGTGCTCAGGAAACTACTTACTTTAGACTTGCAGTAGAATCTCATGAACCTTGCTTCAATGGCCTCCTTCAGTAATGGGTACTTGTTCCTGGCACATAGTGTCCAGGGTGGGATCCTACAATATAATCTTGTCTAACAGGAGGCCCACGAGGAGGGGCATGGGCAACCTGCAAATTCATACATCACATGTGATTTTGTGTAGGCAATAGGGGGGTCCAGAAAAAAATCTTTGCAGATGGTCGAAGCTCCCAATACAGGGAATATGTATTACATATTAGAGAAGCTAGTGTGGGTCATTGTGAGCCAGTGTGGAACTAGCTAGGCTGCTTTATTCTAGTAGTTTTGTTTTAGTCTAAATTGCTTTGTTGTTTCCATATCACAATAATAAACATTAGATTTATTTTATTGCACTACACCAGTGATCCCCAACCAGTGGCTCGGGGGCAACATGTCACCAAACCCTTGGGTGTTGCTCTCAGTGCCCCCAAACCAGGGAGTTATTTTTGAATTCCTGACTCGTTTTTGGTTGAATAAAAACATGATTTACTACCAAATAAAGCCCCCTGTAAGCTGATAGGGTGCATAGAGGCCCCTAATAGCCAATTACAGCCCTTATTTGGCTCCTCCATGAACTTTTATGGTGCTTGTGTTGCTCCCCAAGTCTTTTTACATTTGACTGTGGCTCCCGAGTAAGAAAGGTTGGGGATCCCTGCCCTACACTCTGCCCTTTGATTTCTGATATAAAATTAATTAGTATAGGCATTAGACCTATTATCCAGAATGCTTGGGTCCTGGGATTTTCTGATTTTCTTTCCATAATGTGGATCTTTATACTAAAAAAATCATTTTAACATGAAAGAACCTCAATAAGATTGTTCTGCCCCCAATAAGGGGTAATTATATCTTAGTTGGGATCAAGTACAGGTACTGTTTTATTATTACAGAGAAAAGGGAATCATTTAACCATTAAATAAACCCAATAGGGCTGTTCTGCCCCAATAAGGGGTAATTATATCTTAGTTGGGATCAAGTACAGGTACTGTTTTATTATTACAGAGAAAAGGGAATCATTTAACCATGAAATAAACCCAATAGGGCTGTTCTGCCCCCAATAAGGGGTAATTATATCTTAGTTGGGATCAAGTACAGGTACTGTTTTATTATTACAGAGAAAAGGGAATCATTTAACCATGAAATAAACCCAATAGGGCTGTTCTGCCCCCAATAAGGGGTAATTATATCTTAGTTGGGATCAAGTACAGGTACTGTTTTATTATTACAGAGAAAAGGGAATCATTTAACCATTAAATAAACCCAATAGGGCTGTTCTGCCCCAATAAGGGGTAATTATATCTTAGTTGGGATCAAGTACAGGTACTGTTTTATTATTACAGAGAAAAGGGAATCATTTAACCATGAAATAAACCCAATAGGGCTGTTCTGCCCCCAATAAGGGGTAATTATATCTTAGTTGGGATCAAGTACAGGTACTGTTTTATTATTACAGAGAAAAGGGAATCATTTAACCATTAAATAAACCCAATAGGGCTGTTCTGCCCCAATAAGGGGTAATTATATCTTAGTTGGGATCAAGTACAGGTACTGTTTTATTATTACAGAGAAAAGGGAATCATTTAACCATGAAATAAACCCAATAGGGCTGTTCTGCCCCCAATAAGGGGTAATTATATCTTAGTTGGGATCAAGTACAGGTACTGTTTTATTATTACAGAGAAAAGGGAATCATTTAACCATGAAATAAACCCAATAGGGCTGTTCTGCCCCCAATAAGGGGTAATTATATCTTAGTTGGGATCAAGTACAAGGTATTGTTTCATTATTACCGAGAAACAGGAAAATATATTTTTAAAAATTATTTGCTTATAATGGAGTCTATGAAAGATGGCCTTGACAATGCAGCAGTTCTGCTATGTTTGTGGTGTCAGTCTTTGAGCTCAAGGTCTGGGCAGGCCCTGGCAATGGGTTTCTGGATGCAGCTCAGTTGGAGCAATCAGTCTGGCCAGTCTTTGCCAGTCATGTTTAGTTGCTGCTTCAGTGCAGGCTCTAAGGTGGATGTTTTGGCTTGGCTAAAGGAGGCGGTGGCCAAGGAAATCGGTATAGCTACAGCCTCAACATCTAGAGGTCTCAATTAGACCTAGACCTTGACTCAGAAGATACTTTTGTGGCAAGGGCATTTAAGGATCAGTTTTCTTCATCTTTGAATGAGGAGTAGGAGCCACACCCTTCCTTTGATTTTGCTCTTGTACAGCTACTTATAAGAACTCTTAGGACTTCCTTGGCTCTGGAAGATGCCCTAAGGCTAAGGGTGAGACTTTCCCTTTACACCAGGAAGTCATGGAGCTGATCAAGTCAGAATGGGTTATTCCTTCAAAATGGAAGGAATTTTATGCAATCTAGAGGCAAGCTGTATTCTTTCAAGGATGAGGAGAAAAGACTTCAGCTCTATCCCTAAGGTCCATGCGCCTGTCTTAAATTTCTCTCTGTTGCCGATTGATGACAATGTGGCAATGAAGGATACTATGGACAACTGGGTTCAGATTTGAAGAGAGCCTTAATTTCTGCAGAAGAGAGCCTTAAACCAGATATTGCTAACCTCTCAGTGGCAAAGGCCTAGAAGGTGTGGTTAGCCAATACTGACACAGCTTTAAGAGAAGACCAGGAGATCAGAAATTCTGGATGGTCTCAAGAAATTGAAGTTGGGTTCAGCATATCTAGTCAATTCTGCAGTTGACCAGACCTGTCTGGCTTCCAGGTCTTTGTCCTTGACAGTTTTAGCAAGGAGAACCCTATGGCTCAGACCTTGGGAGGCTGATAGTGCCTCAATGGCAGCTTTGTGTTCATTGCCATTCCAGGGCCTTTATTTGGCAAAAAATTGGGGGACCTCATGTCTAAGGCATCTTGGGGGCATGAGCCAGTTGCTGCCCCAGAAGAAGAAGTGTTGGCAGGTAAACAACCATTTAAAGCAAAGTTTTTTTTCTAAGACCAGATATAATCCATATGGTCATCTGCCTATTTTGTTCTAGAAAGGAAACAGCTAGGTCAGACAATTAGAAGGGTAGGAAGGCTTTATCTATTTCAGGTTGCCTGGGAAGGATCCATAGAAGACAAGTGGGTATTGAGGATCATGAAGCAAGGTTACAGGCTGGAGTTCAGCTTATTCCTCCAGCACCAGGGTCTCTCGCAATTCCAATTCTAGCAGACAGTTCCAGAAAAAGGGCTTTCCAGGACTATCTAATTATGTTGGAGCAGCAACAGGTCATAGGCCTGGTCTCTCTGGATGAAAGAGGAGAAGGCCCTTACTCTCGGTTATTCATAAACCAGAAGCTGTCAGGAGCTTGGAGACTGATTTAGACCAAGTAAGGGTGAACAAAGTCTCAAGATTTCAGCATTTCAGGATGGAGTCCATCGAGTCTGTAAAGTCAGCTATTTATACAGGCGAGTGCTAGTCACCCTGGTGATGTACTTGTAATGGCAGAAGATTAATCTGTTCTATTTTCTAATTGTCCTAGTTTCTTCAAGAGAACAGGGATCAGGCACAAGGATCTGTGCTTACCTGGGACCTTTTATAGACACAATCTCAGAAAGACTATCGCTCTCAGAGAAGAAGCAGTTGTTTCTCAGATCAGCGGTCGAGTTACTGAGGTCAAGCTAAGAGGCCTGTGTGCCACAGTTCTTGAGGGTCCTAGGTGTGATGTCATCCATGATTGGCCTGGTACCCTGGTCACATTAGCAGATGAGACCCCTTCAAGCCACATTCTTGCAACAGTGGGCTGGAGCTTCATGGTCCCAACTGATAAGGCTGACTTTCCATCTAAACTCCTACCTCCTTTGGTAGGAAAGACAAGACAATTTGACCAGGGGCACCAAGTTATTCCCAGCCAAGTGGGTTGTCATGTCAACAGACACTTTGGGCTTAGGTTGGGGTTCAGAACTGGGATAGAAGTAGCTTAAGGTCGGTGGCCCTCTCCCTCATCAAGCGGCCATCAAATGTCTTGGAATTAAGGGCAATCTTGGTGCAAGACTGAAAATTAAGTCAGACAATGTCACAGCTGTAGCCTACATGACAAGGCAGGGGGAACAAGAGGTCCATGGTCATTATCAGAAGTCCAAGCTAGTTTCCAATGGGCAGAATATTTTCTAGTAGGTGTCACAGCAGTCTATGTACCGGGACCCTTAAACAGGGTGGCAGATCTTTGAAGCAAAAGTTTGAAGACATATACCAGTGGTCATTCAGCCAAAAGATCTTCAGAATATTGGTCCAAAGGTGGGGTCAGCCAACGATAGACACAATGGCTACCTCCAACAACAGCAAGTGCCCTTGGTTCTACTCGAAGGGGTGAGATCCAAGAGTGCAAGCCTGGACATTCTGTTTGGGCTTTATCTTTCCTCCCCTTTCTCTGATTCCTAGGGTGATACAAGATGAAGGAAGATCAGGCAGAAGTAATATGTATTGTTCCGGCATGGCTCACAGTTCTGATTCAGTTATCTATAGATCAACAGTGGATTCTCCCAACATCAGATCTCATGCTGTCCCAGGGTTTATTCCCACATCCAGACCTGGATTCATTGGCAGGGGAACCACTCCAAACTCACCCGGTGCTGCATCAGTGTCACTTCCAGTGTGTAAAGCCAATGCTACACAGTCTCAATACAGGTGCACACTCATAAGGAGGAGCTTTCCCACCGCCAACATATTTCTAAAGAGGAAAAGTTTAAGTGGCAGCACCATGTATATTAAAAATAGCCATTTTTTCATCCTACATTAAAAGCATACAAGTCCCAGCATCAGGCATTTCGGGCGGTCAAGCCCTTAATCATAGGCTGATGTGGATGGGTCATGCTAAATTTAAATACATTTACAAGGGTTGGTGGGATAGATTTAGGGAGGGGGTCTCCTTCACACCTTTACCCGAGGGGCTGGATTTTTGCCTGTTTGACATTGTATGTTTATGTGAGCATATATAGTATCTAATAAGGAATGTCTGCTTTTCTTCATTCTCGTATTACAATAAAATATCTACAGCAAATAAATATCTACAGCAAATAAATATCTACAGCAGTTTTATGGCAGCTTTCGAGTGGAGGGATGCAGATTTATTACCCCACCTGTGGGTCATACTAATGCGCTAGGGTGGCAGTTTATAGTGAAAGAACTGAGAGTTGGGGTACAGGGAACCTATTTAGTTGAAACTACACAAATTATTGCTTTCTCTTTGCTATCGTTACAGACAGTGTGAGTTGTACAAGATGTTCAGATATGGAATGGCCAAATGAGAAGAAGAATCAGTGTATTGGAAGAAAGGAAGAATTTCTCTCATACACTAAAGATCTCATCTCTGTCTTTATTTCACTTGTCTCAGTTCTTTTTGGCCTTAAAACTCAGCTGATATTGGGAATTTTTATTAAATACCGGGACTCCCCCATAGTGAGAGCCAACAACCGGAGCCTGAGCTTCCTCCTCCTTGTCTCCATCAAGCTGAGCTTCCTCAGTGTGTTTCTGTTCCTCGGTCGCCCTGTGGATATAACCTGCATGCTGCGCATCATCACTTTTGGAATCACCTTCTCCATAGCTGTCTCCTCTCTCCTGGCCAAGACTATCATGGTTTGTGTTGCTTTCAAAGCCACCAAGCCAGGGAGCTCATGGAGAAAATGGCTGGGAGTCAAACTGTCCAATTCTGTAGTCTTGTTCTGCTCATCCATTCAAATAATCATCTGCATGACTTGGTTGGCCATTTCTCCTCCCTTTCAGGAACTGGACATTCACACTTCCCCTGGAACCATCATCATTCAGTGCAATGAGGGCTCAGCTATTGGCTTTTACTCAGTTATTGGGTATATGGGGCTTCTGGCAGCTGTTAGTTTTGTTTTAGCATTTTTAGCTCGGAGCTTACCGGACAGTTTTAATGAGGCCAAGTACATCACTTTCAGCATGCTGCTCTTCTGCAGTGTTTGGATCACAATGATCCCGGCCTATCTGAGCACCAAAGGCAAAAACACTGTGTGTGTGGAGATATTTGCCATACTCACCTCAAGCGCGGGGCTTTTAGCCTGTATATTTTTGCCCAAATGTTATATTATTCAGTTTAGGTCTGAAATGAACACAAAATGTCATTTACTTGGAAACCGGCAGTATCGGTACTGATTTTTCAAAGAATTTATGAAAAATGCAATGATCAGCATTGTTTACCTAATGCTGCCATTTGTTTATAGTTGTGTTTTGCTCAATAGCTGCCTTCCCGGGCTAGTATCAGTAGAACATGGGTTACACTGTAATCTCTCACACAAAATGGGCCTTCACTAAGTGCTATGCAGAAAAATACAAACAGAGGGCGCCAGAGGTTCTTGCAAATAACAAAATAATAAATGTTTATTTTACACCCACAGGGTTACTCACAATACAGCTTCTCAGAAGCCAGTGGTACAGGCAACACCACATACAGAGTGTAATACAGACTGACACTCCCCTGAGTACAGACTTGGCAGGAATCTCACTTCCCCTCTGCCCCACCCCGTAGTGGATCCCCTCAGGGAATTCTCTATCCTGATTCCCTATTCACTGGGATCCCTACACTATAGGCAATTTGGCCTGCGAGAGATACCTCCAAAACTGCCAGTCCTATGTAGGAGCACAGAACTGCTCATTCTAGCTCAACCCTAACTGCCTTACACCCCTAGAGTGGTACTGGTACAGGGGCCCAACCCTAACTGCCTTACACCCCTAGAGTGGTACTGGTACGGGGTCTCAACCTTAACTGCCTTACACCCCTAGAGTGGTACTGGTACGGGGGCCCAACCCTAAATGTCTTACACCCCTAGAGTGGTACTGGTACTGGGGCCCAACCCTAACTGTCTTACACCCCTAGAGTGGTACTGGTACGGGGGCCCAACCCTAACTGCCTTACACCGCAAGAGTGGTACTGGTATGGAGGCCCAACCCTAACTGCCTTATACCCCTAGAGTGGTACTGGTACGGGGGCCCAACCCTAACTGCCTTACACCCCTAGAGTGGTACTGGTACGGGGGCCCAACCCTAACTGCCTTACACCCCTAGAGTGGTACTGGTACGGGGGCCCAACCCTAACTACCTTATACCCCTAGAGTGGTACTGGTACGGGGGCCCAACCCTAACTGCCTTACAACCCTAGAGTGGTACTGGTACGGGGCCCAACCCTAACTGCCTTACACCCCTAGAGTGGTACTGGTACGGGGGCCAAACCCTAACTGCCTTACACCCCTAGAGTGGTACTGGTACGGGGGCCCAACCCTATCTGCCTTACACCCCTAGAGTGGTACTGGTACGGGGGCCAAACCCTAACTGCCTTACACCCCTAGAGTGGTACTGGTACGGGGCCCCAACCCTAACTGCCTTACACCCCTAGAGTGGTACTGGTACAGGGGCCCAACCCTAACTGCCTTACACCCCTAGAGTGGTACTGGTACGGGAGCCCAACCCTAACTGCCTTACACCCCTAGAGTGGTACTGGTACGGGGGCCCAACCCTAACTGTCTTACATCCCTAGAGTGGTACTGGTACTGGGGCCCAACCCTAACTGCCTTACACCCCTAGAGTGGTACTGGTATGGGAGCCCAACCCTAACTGCCTTACACTGCTAGAGTGGTACTGGTATGGGAGCCCAACCCTAACTGCCTTATACCCCTAGAGTGGTACTGGTACGGGGGCCCAACCCTAACTGCCTTACACCGCTAGAGTGGTACTGGTACGGGAGCCCAACCCTAACTGCCTTACACCCCTAGAGTGGTACTGGTACAGGGGCCCAACCCTAACTGTCTTACACCCCTAGAGTGGTACTGGTACTGGGGCCCAACCCTAACTGCCTTACACCCCTAGAGTGGTACTGGTACGGGGGCCCAACCCTAACTGCCTTACATCCCTAGAGTGGTACTGGTATGGGGGCCCAACCCTAACTGCCTTACACCACTAGAGTGGTACTGGTACGGGGGCCCAACCCTTACTGCCTTATACCCCTAGAGTGGTACTGGTACGGGGGCCCAACCCTAACTGCCTTACACCCCTAGAGTGGTACTGGTACGGGGCCCAACCCTAACTGCCTTACACCCCTAGAGTGGTACTGGTACGGGGCCCAACCCTAACTGCCTTACACCCCTAGAGCGGTACTGGTATGGGGGCCCAACGCTAACTGCCTTACACCCCTAGAGTGGTACTGGTACGGGGGCCCAACCCTAACTGCCTTACACCCCTAGAGTGGTACTGGTACGGGGGCCCAACCCTAACTGCCTTACACCCCTAGAGTGGTACTAGTATGAGAGCCCAACCCTAACTGCCTTACACCCCTAGAGTGGTACTGGTATGGGGACCCAACCCTAACTGCCTTACACCCCTAGAGTGGTATTGGTACGGGGGCTACACCTTCCACTACCTAATGCTTAATTCACAGGGCCCTGTCCCTCAGGTGGAAGCAAAGAGGAAGGTGCCACCCCTTTCCCAGCACTGTACCAAAGTGAGGCAGGAAGTGGTCACTATACCTGCTGGCCAATAGCATACATATATAAATTCCCTTCCCTGACAAATCAGTTTTTGGGAAATGGGCCAGAGGACTAAATTCTAACAAGTTACCTTGGGGTTACAATGGGCATGGGACTGAGAAATACTGGATTCACACCCACCAAATGATGGAACCTTCCCTTGTTAGAGTTTGTAACTAACTGATTATTCCAGTTACAGTAAGGGCCGTGTGTGAGGGGCCCCAGGCAGGTCCCATTCATTCCAATAACTATATACATGGGGCAGTTTGGGGCATTACTGGCATTTTCTCTGCCGGGCGGGTAAATAACACGACACAGCCCAAACTCCAATGGATGTTCAATAAAGTTTATTGTTCTTATTAGTGAGCGTTGGGGCCTTCGGCATGCCAGTGGGGGCTGCTGGGATTGGTTATTGAGACACATCGATGGCCCAAAAGCCTAGATTATTACCGGAGATGTTAGGAACTCCTTACATTTTGCAACATATTTGAATTTTTAGAAATATAATTTAATGCAACTTTGGCAAATCACCAGAAATTCATGCTAGCTATCTGTATTAAGGTATAGCATCCAAAATCCTGTCAAGAAATAATGAAAACATTTACTGTATGTGACTGTCCTGCTGGCAAAGAGTCTAAAGTCACTGGGGGACTGAAATCTAGAATAAATCAGCCCTTAACTGAAATAGAAATAGATGGCAGAAAACAACAAGTTAAGCACAAAGATCGCAAGGGTAAATGTACCATTCTCAGAATAGCACAGAGCTCCCCCCGGTGGCTGTTTCTATATTCATTCTACTGTGCAAATCCTCTCTCTGCTCTCTATAAAATGAGGGTTGGATGAGCCGGGCCCCTTACTCTGTTCTACACACACAGCCCAACCCTGGGGCCCCTGTGTCTCTCTGTGCCACTGACTGTTACTGGGGCAAATCCTCTCTCTGCTCTCTATAAAATGAGGGTTGGATGAGCCGGGCCCCTTACTCTGTTCTACACACACAGCCCAACCCTGGGGCCCCTGTGTCTCTCTGTGCCACTGACTGTTACTGGGGCAAATCCTCTCTCTGCTCTCTATAAAATGAGGGTTGGATGAGCCGGGCCCCTTACTCTGTTCTACACACACAGCCCAACCCTGGGGCCCCTGTGTCTCTCTGTGCCACTGACTGTTACTGGGGCAAATCCTCTCTCTGCTCTCTATAAAATGAGGGTTGGATGAGCCGGGCCCCTTACTCTGTTCTACACACACAGCCCAACCCTGGGGCCCCTGTGTCTCTCTGTGCCACTGACTGTTACTGGGGCAAATCCTCTCTCTGCTCTCTATAAAATGAGGGTTGGATGAGCCGGGCCCCTTACTCTGTTCTACACACACAGCCCAACCCTGGGGCCCCTGTGTCTCTCTGTGCTACTGACTGTTACTGGGGCAAATCCTCTCTCTGCTCTCTATAAAATGAGGGTTGGATGAGCCGGGCCCCTTACTCTGTTCTACACACACAACCCAACCCTGGGGCCCCTGTGTCTCTCTGTGCCACTGACTGTTACTGGGGCAAATCCTCTCTCTGCTCTCTATAAAATGAGGGTTGGATGAGCCGGGCCCCTTACTCTGTTCTACACACACAGCCCAACCCTGGGGCCCCTGTGTCTCTCTGTGCCACTGACTGTTACTGGGGGAACTCTCTCATCCCTTGTTATATATTGGGGTGCAATGCCGGAAGCTACTGTTGTATCTATTTCCCTGAAAGTGCTGATCTACATTATAACCCTGTGTGTGGGACCCTGCAGATCTGAGCCAATCAACCCTGCCTGTCGCCTACAGATCATTAAAGCAGTTGAGGAATATGAATATATCCAGGAAGGAGACATCATGATTGGAGGGGTGATGGCTGCACATTTAAATATGTTTAACATTACATTTCCGTGGGACAATTCCACAAGATTGCTGTGTACTGAGTAAGTCTCATGCCCTACAGACAGGCACAGGGAAGAGCGGAAGTATCAGTATATAATTGGGGGCCATAGGCGGATTTTCAATAAGGCTTGGGGAGGCTAAGCCTCCCCAAACCTGCTTTGGCATCTTAAAACCTGGCTCCCTTGCTGCACTGTTCTGCAAATCTTCCCCGGGTTCTGCAGAAATCAGCTGTGCTCTGATTGGATCTTTCTTCTTGTGGATTCTCCAATCAGAGCAGAGCTTTCTTGACAGGCAGTAAAATTGACCAATCAAGGCGCAGATGCAGACAGGGATCGAGAGATTTTGCAATTTGAATTGAAGACAAAAAAAAGAAGAATCTGTAGGCTGTAAACTTTACCCAAGAACCAACTTTGAACTTTTGCTGCAGTTTTAATCCCACAGGCACTATACCCAGGTACTATACACAGGCACTATACCCAGGTACTATACCCAGGTACTATACACAGGCACTATACCCAGGCACTATACCCAGGTACTATACCCAGGCACTATACACAGGTACTATACCCAGGCACTATACCCAGGTACTATACCCAGGTACTATACCCAGGTACTATACCCAGGTACTATACCCAGGCACTATACACAGGTACTATACCCAGGCACTATACCCAGGTACTATACACAGGCACTATACACAGGTACTATACCCAGGTACTATACACACAGGTACTATACACAGGCACTATACACAGGCACTATACACAGGTACTATACCCAGGTACTATACACACAGGTACTATACCCAGGTACTATACACAGGTACTATACACAGGCACTATACACAGGCACTATACACAGGTACTATACACAGGTACTATACACAGGCACTATACACAGGCACTATACACAGGCACTTTACACAGGTACTATACACAGGCACTATACACAGGCACTATACACAGGTACTATACACAGGTACTATACACAGGCACTATACACAGGTACTATACACAGGCACTATACACAGGCACTATACACAGGTACTATACCCAGGTACTATACACAGGCACTATACACAGGCACTATACCCAGGTACTATACACAGGTACTATACACAGGCACTATACCCAGGTACTATACACAGGTACTATACACAGGTACTATACACAGGTACTATACACAGGCACTATACACAGGTACTATACCCAAGTACTATACACAGGCACTATACACAGGTACTATACCCAGGTACTATACACAGGCACTATACACAGGTACTATACCCAGGTACTATACACAGGTACTATACACAGGCACTATACCCAGGTACTATACCCAGGTACTATACACAGGTACTATACTTTATATGTTCTAAAGACTGACCCACTAGCTGAAATTAAATTGTTTTTTGTCACCTGACATCTATAATATCCCTATCCCCTACCCTAACAGATGGAGGGTAACTTTTTCCCCCTGACAAAGCTCATTGTGCTTTTATATATTTGTTATTTGCACAGCCAATGCTGTGTATCAGTGCCAGTGTTATAGTGCCAGGGCCTGAATATCTGCCATCAGTGCCCACTGCTTCTCATGGCATATAATGTGCTGGTTTTGTATATAAAGACTGCGTCTCACTGCATATCATATTTTTCGCCGTATAAGACGCACTTTTTCTTCCCCAAAACTGGGGGAGAAAAGTTGGTGCATCTTATATGACAAATACGACAAATATTGACTCATATATAGGTGCCCTGTTCCCTGTGCTCCTCATATTCCCCAGAGCGAAGCCGTGCGCGCCCGTGTACCCGCCGGCGGGTGCACAGGCGCGCATGCGCACGGCTTCGCTCTGGGGAATATGAGGAGCACAGGGAACAGGGCACCTATATGTGAGTCAATACGGCAGCATGCTCCGGGGACTGTAGGCGCCTGTCAGTCCGGCGCGCTCGCAACTATATACTACAGCACCCAAGAACACACACCCCCCGTGGATGGACGGGCGCACGGCTTCGCGCTTAGGGGAAAATAAGGAGCACGGGGAACTTGTTGTGGCACCTATATGTGAGTATATAGTAGTAGTATATAGTTTACACGCATTGTATGTGAGGAGCATGGGGACTGCATTGGGAAGGGAGTTTAGTGTACGATCTTAAGCTGTTGGTGATTTAGAACTGATTTATTTTGGGGGAAATATAGATGGTGATTCAAGAGCTTCAGGTTACTCAATTGATTTGGCTCAGAATCTTTTTTTTCTAGATTTTCCTCCTTTAAAATTGGGTGTGTCTTATATTCCGGAGCGCCTTATATGGCGAAAAATACGGTAATGTGCTGGTTTTGTATATAGGGACTGCGTCTCACTGTATATAACGTGCCTGGGATGTCAGTACCTGCTGCCTCACTTTCTATAAAGCTAACTTAAACACATTTAAAGGGGAGGTTCACTTTTAAGTTAACTTGTAGTATGTTATAAAATGGCCTATTCCTAGCAACTTTGCAATTGGTCTTCCAAGTTAATTATAGTTTTTGAATAATTTGCCTTTTGCTTCTGCCTCTTTCCAGCTTTCAAATGAGGGTCACTGACCAAAAAAGTATTGCTCTGTGAGGCTACAGTTTTACTTTTCCATGCAGGCCCCTTAACTATTCATATTCCCATCTCTTGTTTAAACCACTACCTGGTAAATAAGACCCTAGCAACCAGATAGCTGCTGAAATACCAAAGGGAGAGCTGCTGAACAATAAGCTAAATAACCGAAAAACCATTAAAAATAAAAGAGGACCAATTGCAAATTGTCTCAGTATATCAATGTATACAGCATATTTAAAGTTAATTTAAAGATGAACTACCCCTTGAAGCTAACTGATCACAAACACAAATGTATAAAATGAATGCTTTTACATCCTAAGCATTTTAGGGTTAAAAAAAGCCCCCCCACCCGCACTTTTGCACAGTATCCCTGGGAGTCAGTGGGAATGGCAAGAGGTAGTTGGGAGGTTAATTTTTTACACCAGCAGCGAATCCACTAAGTGTCACATTAGCTGTAGGTCAGTCTGTGTACGGGCCCATATTTAGCCTCCCCAAACAAAAAAGTCACCCTCCGCCTATGTTGGGGGCACACAGTAAGGATACAGTGACAGTAGGGCTCATTACTTGGGGGCATATATTGAATAGGGTACAGGGTAGTTACTTGCACACAGGCCCCTTGCACCTCTGTAACGTTGCGCTCATTGCTGCCATGTCTGTCCCACCTCCTGTTCCGGATCTCACACAAGTGAGTCTATTGGGCAGAGCAACCCTGGCATTACTGCTGCCTTCCAGCTGGGTTTAATTCCAGGGGCCCCGCTGTGACCTGCACCAATACATGTAGGGGACTTGCACCTAAACA
This sequence comes from Xenopus tropicalis, assembly GCF_000004195.4. Classification (NCBI taxonomy): domain Eukaryota; kingdom Metazoa; phylum Chordata; class Amphibia; order Anura; family Pipidae; genus Xenopus; species Xenopus tropicalis. Next base: position 887,222 of record NC_030677.2, read on the forward strand.
ATCACAGAGAGTTAGATATGATTAATGGGGGGATGGCGTATAGTAATGACCCAGCATTTAACATTTAATTTAAGGCACCAAGCAGAGATAGCAGACAGGCAGGCAGAATTGTTTAATAACTGGAAAACATTTGATATTTTGTCTATACTGTCCCTTTAAAGAAAAGGGTAAGTAACACCTTTCTACATATAGTAATTTCCACTTGGCCCAGCGCTCTACCAGCTATCTCCCTGCCAGCTATCTCCCTGCCAGCTATCCCCCTGCCAGTTATTAGAGATGTAGTGAACCTCACAAAAAAAGTTCGCAAACTTCTGCCAAAAAGTGTGAACGTTTGCGAACTTTGTGAACCCCATAGACTTCAATGGGAAGGCGAACTTTAAAACCTAGAAAAGCCATTTCTGGCCAGAAAACTGATTTTAAAGTTGTTTAAAGGGTGCCATGACCTGGACAGTGGCATGCAGGAGGGGGATCAAGGGCAAAAATTTCTCTGAAAAATACGTTGTTGACACAGCGTTGCGTTTTGTGCTGTAAAGTGCACAAATCACACTACATTTCTAAACTTGTGTAATAAATTACTTTAAAATGTCCGGCGTCTACATGCCAATCAAGTCGTGTAAAGGTTACGGACGGTTCACACGCAAAGACAAAACGATGCGTTTACTTCAACGAAAAAAAACGCAAAAAGCTTTAATGATACCGTCAAGTGAGCGAATAATAGTTTTTACTAGTTGCTTGTCACCTCCAGTAGTGGTGTGTTTAGCAGTCACCGTGCTTGTGCGCACGTGCACGGTCAGGCAGAGGTAATTCAATGACTGTGTGAACCAAAAAACACTGATTCTGCAGTGTGGGCCCAGTTTTGGCCTACTTTATTGATCACCTGCGGTGACCATAAAAGATACAATTTTGGCGCTGTTGCAGAACCCTGAAAAATCAGGAATGTGTACATTCCTGAAAAATTAGGGTTTTTTTGTCGCAGCCACTGAAGCAGAGGCCAGAAAAAATATGTTAGATAAATTTTGAAAATATTTGGGTTTTTTTGTTGTCACAGCCACTGAAGCACAAAGGACAGAAAAAATATGTTAGATAAATGATATAACAACCATTTTCTCAGGCAAACCCTTTCCAAACAGCATACCAAGCACTGATCAACCATGTTTTAACAGCGAATTTTGATAGCTGCACATTGGAAAACTCCAATGCCAGCCTGACTGTCCCTTCTTAGCCTGTCAGTTATAGCTTCTAATGCTAACAGCCTAATGCTGCACAAATATGGCCGCCCCCTCATAGAGAGACATGGGGAATCAGATAGGGAATGTAAAAGCTTGGACAAATATATGTTAGATAAATGTTGAAAATCTTTGTTTTTTTGTTGTGGCAGCCACTGAAGCACAGAGGACAGAAAAAATATGTTAGATAAATGTTAAAAAACTTTGTTTTTTTGTTGTTGCAGCCACTGAAGCACAGAGGACAGAAAAAATATGTTAGATAAATGATATAACAAACATTTTCTCAGGCAAACCCTTTCCCCAAAACTAATATAGTATCAAGCACTGATCAACCATGTTTTAACAGCGAATTTCGATAGCTGCACATTGGAAAACTCCAACCCCCCCTACCTTAGCTGAGGTCAAACGAAGACGAGTAGAATTTAACAAGGTTTTTTAAGCTGGCATTGCCAGACTAGCTAATAGAACCCCCCACTTTCTCAAAATGTGGATGCCCTGGGAACTGTATGCTAATGAAGGCTGAAACCCTATTGTAGCGTTGAAATATAACAACCTAATATGTGTCTTACCAACTACCTTTTTTCATCTTATCTTGAACTGAGACATCATGGAATGCACCACCGTGAAAACCTATATACACCCTTAATAACCTTACCATGCTGCACTCTTATTACATACATGTTTGCATTTATGACTGTCATTCTACAATTACCATTGTCAAAATCTAATAAAAAATATAAGTTACAAAAAAAAGAAAATCTTTGTTTTTTTTGTTGTCGCAGCCACTGAAGCACAGAGGCCAGAAAAACTCAGGATTTACCTGCCCCAAAAGTTTGGCTTAAAATGAAACCAGTAGGATTTGCATCCTAGTTTGTACGGTGGTGGAGGAGGACGCTAAAGGACAGCTGTGTGTGGAGTCATGTGGCGTGCAGAGAAGGACAGCTGCATGGGGAGTCAGAACAAGTCTTCCGGCGTGCAGTAACCCTCTGAGATCCATGCCTCAAACCAGTAGGATTTGCACCCTAGTTTGTACGGTGGCAGAGGAGGACGCTAAAGGACAGCTGTGTGTGGAGTCATGCGGCGTGCAGAGAAGGACAGCTGCATGGGCAGTCAGAACAAGTCTTCCGGCGTGCAGTAGCCCTCCAAGATCCATGCCTCATTCATTTTAATAAAGGTAATCCACACTTTTGTGACTTAGGCGAGTTCTCTTCTCAGTTACAATCCCTCCTGCTGCACTGAAGGTCCTTTCTGAGAGGACACTTGAGGCAGGGCAAGACAACAGGTTTATGGCAAATTGTGACAGCTCTGGCCACAAATCAAGCCTGCGCACCCAGTAGTCCAGGGGTTCATCGCTCCTCAGAGTGTCGATATCTGCAGTTAATGCCAGGTAGTCCGCTACCTGCCGGTCAAGGCTTTCTCTGAGGGTGGATCCAGAAGGGTTCTGGCGCTGCCTTGGACTGAAAAAACTTTGCATGTCTGATGTTACCGAGTGGCCAAAGTGCATTGTCCTTGCAGGTGTGCTCGTGGGAGGATTACTGGCACCTCTGCCCCTGGAATGTTGAGTGACATCACCCTTAAAAACATTGTACAACATGTTTTGCAGGCTGGTTTGGAAATGCAGCATCCTTTCGGACTTGTGGTACGTTGGTAACATTTCTGCCACTTTATGCTTGTGACGAGGGTCTAGTAGTGTTGCCACCCAGTACAGGTCCTTCAACTTAAGCCTCTTGATACGGGGGTCCTTCAACAGGCATGACAGCATGAAAGACCCCATTCTCACAAGGTTGGATGCAGAGGTATCCATCTCCCCTTCCTCGTTATCAAGGACTACATCATCCACCACGGTCTCCCCTCCCCCCAGCCACATACAAGACCAGGCGTCCCCAAAAGGTGATCACAAGCCCCCTGGGAAGCCTGCTCCTGTTGGTCTTCCTCCTCCACAAAGCCACCTTCCTCCTCTGACTCCACTTCTGACACCTCTCCCTGCGTTGCAGCAGGTGCCTGGGCTCGTTCTTTTGATTCCGACCAGAAATCATGCTCTTCATGCTCCTGGTCACGCTGGTCTATGGCCTCATATGTCACTTGTCGCACGGCACACTCCAGGAAGAAAACAAAGGGTATTAGGTCGCTGATGGTGCCTTTGGTGCGACTAACCATGTTTGTGACCTCGTCAAAAGGGCGCATGAGCCTGTAGGCATCGCGCATAAGCACCCAGTTACGGGGGGAAAAAATCCCCAGATCCAGTCCTACCACCCAGTCCTACCACCCAGTTCAAATAGGTATTCGTTGACGGCTCTTTGTTGTTGCAGCAGACGTTCAAACATCATTAGCGTGGAATTCCAGTGAGTCTGGCTGTCACAAATTAAACGCATGACTAGCAACTTGTGCCACCACTGAATGTCAGCAAGGCATGCCATGGCTGTGTAGGAATGTCTGAAATGGCCAGACACCTTCCTGGACTGCCTGAGAATGTCCTGCAATCCTGGGTACTTCGAGACAAACCGTTGGACTATCAAATTTAGAACATGTGCCATGCAGGGCACATGTTTGCCCAGTCTCAGTGCTGCCAACAGATTGCTTCCATTGTCACACACCACTTTTCCAATCTTCAGTTGGTGTGGGGTCAGCCACCGATTGGCCTGTGAGTGCGGAGATGACAGGAGTGCAGATCCGGTATGGTTTTTGCTTTCCAGGCACGTCATTCCCAAGACAGCATGACAACGGCGTACCTGGCACGTCGAATAGCCTATGGGGAGCTGGGGGTGCACAGGTGTGGAGGAGGACACAGCAGCAGAGGAGGAAGAAGCCGAGGAAGAAGCCGAGTTAGAAGACAAATTAGAGAGCGAAGGAGGAGTAGAGGTGGTGGCAGACCCGCATGCAACCCTTGGTGGTGACACCAACTCCACTGTTGTTGAACCACGCATTCCCTGCTTCCCAGCCATCACCAGGTTCACCAAGTGGGCAGTGTAGGTTACATACCTGCCCTGACCATGCTTGGAGGACCATGTGTCAGTAGTCATATGGACCTTTGCCCCAACACTAAATGACAGAGATTCGGTGACTTGGCTCTGCACATGCTGGTACAGGTGTGGTATTCCCTTCTGGGGAAAAAAATTGCGGCTGGGTACATTCCACTGCGGTGTCCCAATTGCGACAAATTTGTGGAAGGCCTCAGAGTCCACCAGCTGGTATGGTAAAAGCTGGCAGGCTAAGAGTGCAGACAATGCAACTGTCAGACGCCAGGCAAGGGGATGACTCAGAGGCATTGGTTTCTTACGCTCAAACATGGCCCTCACAGAAACTTGGCTGGGGGCAGATGAGCAGGAACTATGGTCAAGGTGGAAGGCGGAGTGGAGGGTGGTTGACAAGGGTCAAGGATAGCAGAGGTAGAGCAGTAAGATGCTGGACCAGAAGGAGGGTGGCTTAGAGTTTGGCTGCTGCCTTTGAGGTGTTGCTCCCATAGTGCTTTGTGTGCCTTTATGTGCCTTCGCATAGCAGTTGTACCTAAGTGGGTGTTGGGCTTCCCAAGACTCAGTTTCTGACTGCACTCATTGTAAATTACAACGCTTTTGTTAGAGGCACACACATTTAAAAAATGCCACACTGCTGAGCCTTTTGATGCAGGCTTTCTAGCAGTAACAGTAGAAGTTGGTGGGTGCGTTGGCTGGCTGACCACAGGTGCCAATTCATGTTGTTGCCCTACTGTTCCCTGCGAGCTGTCCCTGCTTCTTCTAAGTCTTATTCTCCTCCTGCCTCTCTGACTCTCTGTCTCTCCATCTGAACTATCCTCCTCTTGCTCTCTTCTTCTGGCCACCCACAAAACATCAATCTCCTCATCATCATTCTCCTCAGATGCATCAATTTCTTCTGACAGCTCACAGAAGGCAGCAGCAGCGGGGACCTCATCACACCTTATGTCCATCTCTGTTGTGTTGCCTGCCTGAATTATGATATCTGGTGTAATGTCCTCATCTCCTTCATCTTCTTCTGGCAATAATGGTTGCGCATCACTCAGTTCAACAAACTCATGTAAAAACAACAGTGAAGAAGGGGCAGCGGTGGTGGAGGAAGTGGTACGTGGGGTGCCCATAGCAGAGGACGATGAGGATGTTGTGGCAAAGTTAGAAACGGTAGAGGATGGGGTGTGCTGTGTAAGCCAGTCAACTACCTCTTCAGCATTTTTGGAGTTCAGGGTAAGTGCCTTCGGAACACTGGTCGATTTCCTAGGGCCACAGGATATCATAGCAGCACGACCCCTAGTGCCTCTGCATGGCGGCCTGCCTTTGCCTGGCATTTTTTTTATTTTTTATAAAACAACAACAACAACAACAACTTGGGTGATGTTTCTGGACACGGAATTATTATTGTTATTTTTAGACAGAATGTGAAAAAGCTCACACAACACTTGGTTGAAAAACACACTGGCAACAAGGCCTGCAAGGGCAACGTATACAGTAGTGGATATAGTATTGCTGGTGGAAAAACGTCACTCAGGTGATGTTTCTGGACACGGAATTATTATTGTTATTTTTAGACAGAATGTCTAAATAAATATCTAAATATCTATATCTAATATATATATATATATATAATATATATATATAATATCTAAATATCTAAATAATAAGATAAATAAAAAAATAATAATAATAATAAAACAAAAGTGATCTCTGGTTGGTGCTGGTGGTGAACTACTAGGAGCAGCACACCAGTCCCCCATCACAGCTAGACTAATAGCACTGGGCTCTATAAATTACAGTAGCAAAGTAACACAAATAAAAAAAATGATGTGAATGATGTGAATGTGTGGTTGGTGCTTAGTGCACTACTATGAGCAGCACACCTGTCTCCAACACACACAGATGGAGCTGCAGTACACAATGAAAAGAAAACTAGAGTAACAGTAATCAGAAAATAAAAGCAGTCCTTACAAGGACTATTGGGTTACAGCAGATGATCAGCAGGACAGCTGCCCACAGCAGCTACATACAGAGCAGTAGAAAGTAGATCACTAGTCAGCAAAGCTACCTAAACTGTCCCTCAAACCCCTGCACAGCTCTCTCCCTATGTGCTAATACAGAGCAGTAGAAAGTAGATTACTAGTCAGCAAAGCTACCTAAACTGTCCCTCAAATCCCTGCACAGCTATCTCCCTATGTGCTAATACAGAGCAGTAGAAAGTAGATCACTAGTCAGCAAAGCTACCTGAACTGTCCCTCAAATCCCTGCACAGCTCTCTCCCTATGTGCTAATACAGAGCAGTAGAAAGTAGATCACTAGTCAGCAAAGCTACCTAAACTGTCCCTCAAATCCCTGCACAGCTATCTCCCTATGTGCTAATACAGAGCAGTAGAAAGTAGATCACTAGTCAGCAAAGCTACCTAAACTGTCCCTCAAATCCCTGCACAGCTATCTCCCTATGTGCTAATACAGAGCAGTAGAAAGTAGATCACTAGTCAGCAAAGCTACCTAAACTGTCCCTCAAATCCCTGCACAGCTATCTCCCTATGTGCTAATACAGAGCAGTAGAAAGTAGATCACTAGTCAGCAAAGCTACCTAAACTGTCCCTCAAATCCCTGCACAGCTCTCTCCCTATGTGCTAATACAGAGCAGTAGAAAGTAGATTACTAGTCAGCAAAGCTACCTAAACTGTCCCTCAAACCCCTGCACAGCTCTATCCCTATGCTAACTCATCAAGCACACACAGGCAGAATGTAAAATGGCTGCTGGGCTTTGGTTTATATATGGCAGGGAGTGGTCCGGGGGGTGGTCCAGGAGGGAGAGCTGCCTGATTGGCTGCCATGTATCTGCTGGCTCTGGGGTGAGAGGTCAAAATTTGGCACCAGCTAAGGGGAACCCAAATTGTGAACATATGCAGAAAGTTTATTAGTTCGCCGGTGAACAGTTCGCTACATCCCTACCAGTTATCTCCCTGCCTGCTATCTCCCTGCCAGCTATACTCTTGCCAGCAACCCCCTGCCAGCTATCTCCCTGCTAGATATTTCCCTGCCAGCTATCTCCCTGCTAGTCAAGTTAAGTCAAGTCTAGATATTTCCCTGCCAGCTATCTCCCTGCCAGCTATCCCCCTGCCAGCTATTTCCTTGCAATCTATCCCCCTGCCAGCTATCTCCCTGCCAGCTATCCCCCTGCCAGCTATCCTCCTGCCAGCAACCCCCCCTGCCAGTTAAACTCCTGGCAGAAACCCCCTGCAAGCTATCTCCCTGCTAGATATCTCCCTGCTAGATATTTCCCTGCCAGCTATCTCCCTGCTAGATATCTCCCTGCTAGATATCTCCCTTCCAGCTATGTCCCTGCCAGCTATCTCCCTGCTAGATATTTCCCTGCCAGCTATTTCCCTTCCAGCTATCCCCCTGCCAGCTATCTCCCTGCTAGATATTTCCCTGCCAGCTATTTCCCTTCCAGCTATCCCCCTGCCAGCTATCTCCCTGCTAGATATTTCCCTGCCAGCTATTTCCCTTCCAGCTATCCCCCTGCCAGCTATTTCCCTGCTAGCTATCTCCCTGCTAGATATTTCCCTGCCAGCTATCTTCCTGCCAGATATTTCCCTGCCAGCTATCTCCCTGCTAGATATTTCCCTGCCAGCTATCTCCCTTCCAGCTATTTCCCTGCCAGCTAATCTCCCTGCCAGCTATCCCCCTTCCAGCTATTTCACTGCCAGCTATCCCCCTACCAGCTATTTTTCCTGCCAGATATCTCCGTGCCAGCTATTTCCCTGGCAGCTATCCCCCTGCCAGCTATCTCCCTGCCTGCAATTTTTCCTGCCATCTATCCCCCTGCCAGCTATTTTTCCTGCCAGCTACCCCCCTGCCAGCTATCTTCCTGCCAGATATTTCCCTGCCAGCTATACTCCTGCCAGCAACCCCTGCCAGCTATCTCCCTGCTAGATATTCCCCTGCCAGCTATTTCCCTGCCAGCTATCTCCCTGCTCTGCTAGTCAAGTCAAGTCTAGATATTTCCCTGCCAGCTATCCCCCTGCCAGATATTTCCCTGCCAGCTATCTCCCTGCCAGCTATTTCCCTGCCAGAAACCCCCTGCCAGCTATCTCCCTGCCAGATATTTCCCTTCCAGCTATTTCCCTGCCAGCTATCTCCCTGCCAGCTATACTCCTGCCAGAAACCCCCTGCCAGCTATCTCCCTGCTATATATTTCCCTTCCAGCTATCTCCCTGCTAGATATCTCCCTTCCAGCTATTTCCCTGCCAGCTATCTCCCTGCCAGCTATACTCCTGCCAGAAACCCCCTGCCAGCTATCCCCCTGCCAGCTATCTCCCTGCTAGCCAAGTCAAGTCAAGTCAAGTCTAGATATTTCCCTGCCAGCTATCCCCCTTCCAGCTATTTCCCTGCCAGCTATCCCCCTACCAGCTATTTTTCCTGCCAGCTATGCCCCTGCCAGATATCTCCCTGCCAGCTATTTCCCTGGCAGCTATCCCCCTGCCAGCTATACCCCTGCCAGCAATTTTTCCTGCCAGCTATCTCCGTGCCAGTTATTTTTCCTGCCAGCTATCCCCCTGCCAGCTATTTTTCCTGCCAGCTATACCCCTGCCAGAAACCCCCTGCCAGCTATCTCCCTGCTAGATATTTCCCTGCCAGCTATCCCCCTGCTAGATATTTCCCTTCCAGCTATCCCCCTGCCAGCAACCTCCCTGCCAGCTATCTCCCTGCCAGCTATACTCCTGCCAGCTATCCCCCTGCCAGCTATCTCCCTGCTAGATATTTCCCTGCCAGCTATTTCCCTGCCAGCTATCTCCCTGCCAGCTATCCCCCTTCCAGCTATTTCCCTGCCAGCTATCCCCCTTCCAGCTATTTCCCTGCCAGCTATCCCCCTGCCAGCTATCTCCCTTCCAGCTATTTCCCTGCAAGCTATCTCCCTTCCAGCTATTTCCCTGCCAGCTATCCCCCTTCCAGCTATTTCCCTGCCAGCTATCTCCCTGCTAGATATTTCCCTGCCAGCTATCCCCCTTCCAGCTAGTTCCCTGCCAGCTATCCCCCTTCCAGCTATTTTTCCTGCCAGCTATCTCCCTGCCAGCTATACCCCTGCCAGCAATTTTTTTCTGCCAGCTATCCCCCTGCTAGATATTTCCCTGCCAGCTATCTCCCTGCCAGCTATCCCCCTGCCACCTATCCCCCTGCCAGCTATCACCCTGCCACCTATCCCCCTGCCAGCTATCTCCCTGTGCCAACACTGCAAACATTAGGTTTAACCCATTGATTTTAGAAACACTGCCTTCTTTATTGTTAAATTACTGCAGGGATCTGCACTCTATTTTGAAGATTATTTTTTAGCTGTCTGAGCGCTATTATTTATTATTCTAGTCCAAGTGTACAAAGTACAAAGTTCTTGATGGATTTTCGATTTGCTGTGGAGCAAACTAACAAGGATCCGGCCCGGTTACCCAACCTGACCCTGGGGTACCATATATACGATTCCTGTGGGGACCCCCAGAAGGCAGTGAGGAGCGTATTACAGATATTATCTGGTACCAGGGAGCTGGTTCCCAATTACTCCTGTGTGGGAAAGAGACACATTGCTGGGTTTATTGGGGACGAGGCATCAGAGACAACTGTACCCATAGCCCAGATACTGAGTCTCTATGGATATTCCCAGGTGAGTAACAGAATGTAACACAATAATAATATTTCAGATGAAAATATGCCAATATAGTAATAATTAATTAGGTATCATCTTTCAAAAGAAATGTAGTGTGATTATATCACTAAATCCTGCTGCACTTCTCAACCAAACATTACTAATTTAGTGGCCTTTTATGAGGAGGTGAGCAGGAACCTCGATGCTGGAATGGCAGTGGATGGGATCTACTTGGACTTTGCAAATTAAGGAATATTGGCCTAGAACATAATATTTGTAATTGGATAGAGAACTGGCTGAAGGATAGATTACACAGAGTGGGGGTAAATGGAACATTTTCTAATTGGACCAGTGTGGTTAGTGGGTACCACAGGGGTCAGTCCTTGGGCCTTTGCTTTTATCTTGTTTATTAATGACCTGGAGGTGGGCATAGACAGTACTGTTTCTATTTTTGCTGATGACACAAAATTGTGCAAAACTATAAGTTCCATGCAGGATGTGCCGCTTTGCAGAGCGATTTGACTAAACTGGAAAACTGGGCAGCAAACTGGGAAATGAGGTTCAATGTTGGGGGGATCCTTAATGGAGAAGGATCTGGGTTTTTTTGTAGATAACAAGTTGTCTAATTCCAGGCAGTGTCATTCTGTGGCTACTAAAGCAAATAAAGTGCTGTCTTGTATAAAAAAGGGCATTGACTCAAGGGATGAAACATCATTTTCCCCCTTTATAGGTCCCTGGTAAGGACTCACCTTGAGTATGGGGGGCAGTAACAGTGAGTATGGGGGGCAGTAACAGTGAGTATGGGGGGCAGTAACAGTGAGTATGGGGGGCAGTGACAGTGAGTATGGGGGCAGTTTTGGGCTCCAGTCCTTAAGAAGGATATTAATGAGCAGGAGAGAGTGCAGAGACTGCAACTAAACTGGTAAAGGGGATGGAAGGGTTAAACTATGAGGTGAGACTGCCAGGGTTGGGGTTGTTTTCTCTGGAAAAGAGGTGCTTGTGAGGGGTCATGATTACTCTGTACAAGTACATTAGAGGGGATTATAGGCAGATGGGGGGGTTCTTTTTTCCCATAAAAACAATCAACGCACCAGAGGCCCCCCCTTTAGATTAGAGGAACGGAGCTTCCATTTGAAGCAGCGTAGGCATTTTTTTCACGGTGAGGGCAGTGAGAGGGTTGGGGAATGCCCTGCCAGGGGATGTTGGGTAGGGGGTTCCTCACGGTGAGGGCAGTGAGGGGGTTGGGGAATGCCCTGCCGGGGGATGTTGGGTAGGGGGTTCCTCACGGTGAGGGCAGTGAGGGGGTTGGGGAATGCCCTGCCGGGGGATGTTGGGTAGGGGGTTCCTCACGGTGAGGTCAGTGAGGGGGTTGGGATGCCCTGCCGGGGGATGTTGGGTAGGGGGTTCCTCACGGTGAGGGCAGTGAGGGGGTTGGGAATGCCCTGCCGGGGGATGTTGGGTAGGGGGTTCCTCACAGTGAGGTCAGTGAGGGGGTTGGGGAATGCCCTGCCGGGGGATGTTGGGTAGGGGGTTCCTCACGTTGAGGTCAGTGAGGGGGTTGGGGAATGCCCTGCCGGGGGATGTTGGGTAGGGGGTTCCTCACAGTGAGGGCAGGGAGGTTGGGGAATGCCCTGCCGGGGGATGTTGGGTAGGGGTTTCCTCACAGTGAGGGCAGTGAGGTTGGGGAATGCCCTGCCAGGGGATGTTGGGTAGGGGTTTCCTCACAGTGAGGGCAGTGAGGGGGTTGGGGAATGCCCTGCCGGGGGATGTTGGGTAGGGGTTTCCTCACGGTGAGGGCAGTGAGGGGGTTGGGGAATGCCCTGCCAGGGGATATTTGGTAGGGGGTTCCTCACGGTGAGGGCAGTGAGGTTGGGGAATGCCCTGCCAGGGGATGTTGGGTAGGGGTTTACTCACGGTGAGGGCAGTTAGGGGGTTGGGGAATGCCCTGCCGGGGGATGTTGGGTAGGGGTTTCCTCACGGTGAGGGCAGTGAGGGGGTTGGGGAATGCCCTGCCGGGGGATGTTGGGTAGGGGGTTCCTCAGGGTGAGCGCAGTGAGGTTGGGGAATGCCCTGCCGGGGGATGTTGGGTAGGGGGTTCCTCTCGGTGAGGGCAGTGAGGGGGTTGGGGAATGCCCTGCCGGGGGATGTTGGGTAGGGGGTTCCTCACCGTGAGGGCAGTGAGGTTGGGGAATGCCCTGCCGGGGGATGTTGGATAGGGGGTTCCTCAGGGTGAGGGCAGTGAGGGGGTTGGGGAATGCCCTGCCGGAGGATGTTAGGTAGGGGGTTCCTCATGGTGAGGGCAGTGAGGTTGGGGAATGTACTGCCGGGAGTGTTGGGTAGGGGGTTCCTCATGGTGAGGGCAGTGAGGAGGTTGGGAAATGCCCTGCCGGGGGATGTTGGGTAAGGGATTCCTCACGGTGAGGGCAGTGAGGTTGGGGAATGCCCTGCCGGGGGATGTTGGGTAGGGGGTTCCTCACGGTGAGGGCAGTGAGTGGGTTGGGGAATGCCCTGCCGGGGGATGTTGGGTAGGGGGTTCCTCACGGTGAGGGCAGTGAGGAGGTTGGGGAATGCCCTGCCGGGTGATGTTGGGGAGGGGGTTCCTCACGGTGAGGGCAGTGAGGGGGTTGGGGAATGCCTTGCCGGGGGATGTTGGGTAGGGGGTTCCTCTCGGTGAGGGCAGTGAGGGGGTTGGGGAATGCCCTGCCAGGGGATGTTGGGTAGGGGGATCCTCATGGTGAGGGCAGTGAGGAGGTTGGGGAATGCCCTGCCGGGGGATGTTAGGTAGGGGGTTCCTCACGGTGAGGGCAGTGAGGTTGGGGAATGTACTGCTGGGGCTGTTGGGTAGGGGGTTCCTCACGGTGAGGGCAGTGAGGAGGTTGGGGAATGCCCTGCCGGGGGATGTTGGGTAGGGGGTTCCTCACGGTGAGGGCAGTGAGGTTGGGGAATGTACTGCTGGGGCTGTTGGGTAGGGGGTTCCTCACAGTGAGGGCAGTGAGGAGGTTGGGGAATGCCCTGCCGGGGGATGTTGGGTAGGGGGTTCCTCACGGTGAGGGCAGTGAGGGGGTTGGGGAAAGCCCTGCCGGGGGATGTTGGGTAGGGGGTTCCTCATGGTGAGGGCAGTGAGGGGGTTTGGGAATGCCCTTCCTAGTCATGGGGTAATGGCAGATTCTGTTAATGCCTATAAGAGGGGCCAGGATGAGTTCTTGAACAAGCAGAATATCCAAGGCTATTGTGATACTAATATCTACAGTTAGTACTAGTGGTTGTATATATAGTTTATGTATGTGAGTGGATAGATAGGTCAGTGTGGGTCTGTATGTGAGTGGATAGATAGGTCAGTGTGGGTCTGTATGTGAGTGGATAGATAGGTCAGTATGGGTCTGTATGTGAGTGGATAGATAGGTCAGTATGGGTCTGTATGTGAGTGGATAGGTCAGTATGGGTCTGTATGTGAGTGGATAGGTCAGTATAGGTCTGTATGTGAGTGGATAGATAGGTCAGTATGGGTCTGTATGTGAGTGGATAGGTCAGTGTGGGTCTGTATGTGAGTGGATAGGTCAGTATGGGTCTGTATGTGAGTGGATAGATGGGTCAGTGTGGGTCTGTATGTGAGTGGATAGATAGGTCAGTGTGGGTCTGTATGTGAGTGGATAGATAGGTCAGTATGGGTCTGTATGTGAGTGGATAGATAGGTCAGTGTGGGTCTGTATGTGAGTGGATAGATAGGTCAGTGTGGGTCTGTATGTGAGTGTATAAATAGGTCAGTATGGGTCTGTATGTGAGTGGATAGGTCAGTGTGGGTCTGTATGTGAGTGGATAGATAGGTCAGTGTGGGTCTGTATGTGAGTAGGGATGTAGCGAACTGTTCGCCGGTGTACTACTTCGCGCGAACATCGGGTGTTCGCAAGTCTGGAAGTTCGCGAACTTTTAGCGATGTTCGCAATTTGGGTTCGCCTTAGCTGGCGCCAAATTTTGACCTCTCACCCCAGAGTCAGCAGATACATGGCAGCCAATCAGGCAGCTCTCCCTCCTGGACCACCCCTCCGGACTACTCCCTTCCATATATAAACCACATGTGGTGGAACGAGTGGACAGATTGTTGGAAGGGGCTGGGGAAGACCCGGTGGTTGGGGGTACACATAGGTACCAATGACAAAGTTAGAGGAGGGGGGAAGTCCTCAAGAACGATTTTAAAAAGCTAGGTGCGAAGTTGAGGGCGAGGACTTCCAAGGTAATTTTCTCAGAGATATTACCTGTGCCACGAGCAACATTAAGAAGGCAGCGGGAGCTTAGGGAGATTAATGCGTGGCTGAGAGGTTGGTGTAGGGAGGAGGGCTTTGGGTTTCTCCAGAACTGGGCTGATTTCTCAATCGGCTACAAGCTCTTTGCCAGGGATGGGCTGCACCTCAATGATGATGGGGCAGCTGCTTTGGGGGAAAAGATGGCTAGAGGGTTGGAGGAGATTTTAAACTAGGAGTGGGGGGGAGGGTGCAGTGGGAAATTCTGTGGGAGACAGGATAGATGAGGTAGTGGGCATAGTAAGGGAAAATGGGGGAGGAGACTTGCTTCGGGATACTGATAATGGCAGGGAGGCCCATAAGTTGTTTACACGTCATTCTCACGCCGGAACCAGTATTAAATGTATGTTTACCAATGCAAGGAGTCTGACTGGTAAAATGGGAGAGCTGGTGGTTGTTAATGGCACATTCTCTACTTGGAGTAAGGTTCTCAGTGGGGTCCCTCAGGGTTCTGTACTGGGTCCACTTTTGTTTAATTTGTTCATAAATGACTTAGGGGAGGGTATTATGAGTAATGTATCAGTGTTTGCAGATGACACAAAACTCTGCAGACCAGTCAATTCTATCCAGGATGTGACATCCCTGTAGCAGGATCTTGACCAACTGGCAATCTGGGCAGCTAAGTGGCAGATGAGATTTAATGTGGATAAATGTAAGGTCATGCACCTGGGATGTAAAAATATGCAAGCCCCGTATACCCTAAATGGGACTGCACTAGGCAAATCCATAATGGAGAAGGACCTTGGAGTCCTTGTAGATAATAAACTTGGCTGTAGCAAGCAATGCCAGGCAGCAGCTGCAAGGGCAAACAAGGTTTTGAGCTGTATTAAAAGGGGTATAGATTCACGGGAGGAGGGGGTTATTCTTCCCCTTTACAGAGCACTGGTAAGGCCCCCATCTAGAATATGCTGTTCAGTTTTGGTCTCCAGTGCTCAAACGGGACATTTTGAGTTAGAGAGGGTCCAGAGAAGGGCAACTAAGCTGGTAAAGGGTATGGAAAGTCTCAGTTATGAAGAAAGACTGGCCAAGTTGGGTCTGTTTACACTGGAGAAGAGGCGCTTAAGAGGTGACATGATAACTATGTATAAATATATAAAGGGATCATATAATAACCTTTCTAATGTTTTATTTACCAGTAGGTCCTTCCAACGAGCACGAGGGCACCCACTCCGTTTAGAAGAAGTGAGGTTCCATTTAAACATTCGGAAAGGATTTTTTACAGTGAGAGCTGTGAGGTTCTGGAATTCCCTCCCCGAATCAGTCGTACTGGCTGATACATTATATAACTTTAAGAAGGGGCTGGATGGATTCTTAGCAAGTGAGGGAATACAGGGGTAGGGGAGATAGCTCTTAGTACTAGTTGATCCAGGGACTGGTCCGATTGCCATCTTGGAGACAGGAAGGAATTTTTTCCCCTCTGCGGCAAATTATAGAGGCTTCAGATGGGGTTTTTTGCCTTCCTCTGGATCAACTAGTAGTTAGGCAGGTTATATATAGGAATTATGGTTGAACTTGATGGACGTATGTCTTTTTTCAACCCAACTTACTATGTTACTATGTAAACCGAAGCCCAGCAGCCATTTTACATTCTGCCTGTGTGTGTTTGAAGAGATAGCATAGGAAGAGTTGTGCAGGGGTTTGAGGGACAGTTTAGGTAGCTTTGCTGACTAGTGATCTACTTTCTACTGCTCTGTATGTAGCTGCTGTGGGCAGCTGTCCTGTGCTGATCATCTGCTGTAACCCAATAGTCCTTGTAAGGACTGCTTTTATTTTCTGATTACTGTTACTCTAGTTTTCTTTTCATTGTGTACTGCAGCTCCGTCTGTGTGTGTTGGAGACAGGTGTGCTGCTCATAGTAGTGCACTAAGCACTAACCACCGTTTAACACATAATTTTTTTTTATTTGTGTTTTTTTACTTTGCTACTGTAATTTATAGAGCCCAGTGCTATTAGTCTAGCTTTGTTGGGGACTGGTGTGCTGCTCCTAGTAGTTCACCCCCAGCACCAGAGATCACTTTTGTTTTATTATTATTTTTTTTTTTATTTATCTTATTAGATATTTAGATATTTATTCAGACATTCTGTCTAAAAATAACAATAATAATTCCGTGTCCAGAAACATCACCCACCTGAGTGATGTTTTTCCACCGGCAATACTACATCCACTACTGTATACGTTGCCATTGCAGGCCTTGTTGTTGCCTACTGTCTTTTTCAACCAAGTGCCACCTAGCTGTGTGAGCTTTTTCACATTCTGTCTAAATAACAATAATAATTCCATGTCTAAAAACATCACCCAAGTTGTTGTTGTTTTGTAAAAATAAAAAAAATGCCAGGCAAAGGCAGGCCGCCATGCAGAGGCACTAGGGGTCGTGCTGCTATGATATCCTGTGGCCCTAGGAAATCGACCAGTGTTCCGAAGGCACTTACACTGAACTCCAAAAATGCTGAAGAGGTAGTTGACTGGCTTACACAGCACACCCTATCCTCTACCGTTTCTAACTTTGCCACAACATCCTCATCCTCCTCTGCTATGGGCACCCCACGTGATGCCCAACCATTATTGCCAGAAGAAGATGAAGGAGATGAGGACATTATACCAGATATCATAATTCAGGCAGGCAACACAACAGAGATGGACATAAGGTGTGATGAGGTCCCCGCTGCTGCTGTCTTCTGTGAGCTGTCAGAAGAAATTGATGCATCTGAGGAGAATGATGATGAGGAGATTGATGTTTTGTGGGTACCCAGAAGAATAGAGCAAGAGGAGGATAGTTCAGATGGAGAGACGGAGAGTCAGAGAGGCAGGAGGAGAATAAGACTTAGAAGAAGCAGGGACAGCTCGCAGGGAACAGTAGGGCAACAACATGAATCGGCACCTGTGGTCAGCCAGCCAACGCACCCGCCAACTTCTACTGTTACTACTAGAAAGCCCACATCAAAAGGCTCAGCAGTGTGGCATTTTTTTAATGTGTGTGCCTCTGACAAAAGCGCTGTAATTTGCAATGAGTGCAGTCAGAAACTGAGTCTTGGGAAGCCCAACACCCACATAGGTACAACTGCTATGCGAAGGCACATGAACGCCAAACACAAAGCACTATGGGAGCAACACCTCAAAGGCAGCAGTCAAACTCAAAGCCACCCTCCTTCTGCTCCAGCATCTTACTGCTCTACCTCTGCTGTCCTTGACCCGTCTCAACCACCCTCCACTCCGCTTTCCACCTTGACCACCAGTTCCTGCTCATCTGCCCCCAGCCAAGTTTCTGTGAGGGCCATGTTTGAGCGTAAGAAACCAATGCCTCTGAGTCATCCCCTTGCCCGGCGTCTGACAGCTGGATTGTCTGCACTCTTAGCCCGCCAGCTTTTACCATACCAGCTGGTGGACTCTGAGGCCTTCCACAAATTTGTAGCAATTGGGACACCGCAGTGGAAGGTACCCAGCCGCAATTTTTTTTCACAGAAGGGAATACCACACCTGTACCAGCATGTGCAGAGCCAAGTCACCGAATCTCTGTCATTTAGTGTTGGGGCAAAGGTCCATATGACTACTGACACATGGTCCTCCAAGCATTGTCAGGGCAGGTATGTCACCTACACTGCCCACTGGGTGAACCTGGTGATGGCTGGGAAGCAGGGAATGCGTGGTTCAACAACAGTGGAGTTGGTGTCACCGCCACGGGTTGCATGCGGGTCTGCCACCACCTCTACTCCTCCTTTGCTCTCTAACTCGTCTTCTAACTTGTCTTCTAACTCGTCTTCTAACTTGGCTTCTTCCTCCTCTGCTGCTGTGTCCTCCTCCACACCTGTGCACCCCCAGCTCCCCATAGGCTATTCGACATGCCAGGTACGCCGTTGTCATGCTGTCTTGGGCATGACGTGCCTGGAAAGCAAAAACCATACCGGATCTGCACTCCTGTCATCTCTGCACTCACAGGCCGATCGGTGGCTGACCCCACACCAACGTAAGATCGGAAAAGTGGTGTGTGACAATGGAAGCAATCTGTTGGCAGCACTGAGACTGGGCAATTTAACACATGTGCCCTGCATGGCACATGTTCTAAATTTGATAGTCCAACGGTTTGTCTCGAAGTACCCAGGATTGCAGGACATTCTCAGGCAGTCCAGGAAGGTGTCTGGCCATTTCAGATGTTCCTACACAGCCATGGCATGCCTTGCTGACATTCAGCGGTGGCACAAGTTTCCAGTCAGGCGTTTAATTTGCGACAGCCAGACTCGCTGGAATTCCACGCTAATTATGTTTGAACATCTGCTGCAACAACAAAGAGCCATCAACGAATACCTATTTGAACTGGGTGGTAGGACTGGATCTGCAGAGCTGGGGATTTTTTTCCCCCGTTACTGGGTGCTTATGCGCGACGCCTGCAGGCTGATGCGCCCTTTTGACAAGTGCACAAATATGGTTAGTCGCACCAAAGGCACCATCAGCGACCTAATACCCTTTGCTTTTTTCCTGGAGCAGGTTCCGCCTGGGGCATGGTTGTGATACCATTTATCTAACATATTTTTTCTGTCTTCTGTGCTTGGTACGCTATCTTAGTTTTTTTAAAGGTTCCGCCTGGGGCATGGTTGTGATACCATTTATCTAACATATTTTTTCTGTCTTCTGTGCTTGGTATGCTATCTTAGTTTTTTTAAAGGTTCCGCCTGGTGCATGGTTGTGATACAATTTATCTAACATATTTTTTCTGTCTTCTGTGCTTGGTATGCTATCTTAGTTTTTTTAAAGGTTCTGCCTGGGGAATGGTTGTGATATCATTTATCTAACATATTTTTTCTGTCCTCTGGGCTTCAGTGGCTGCGACAACAAAAAAACAAACTTTTTCAACATTTATATAACATATTTTTTCTGCCCTCTGTGCTTCAGTGGCTGCAACAAAATAAACATAATTTTTCAGGAATGTACACATTCCTGATTTTTCAGGGTTCTGCAACAGCGGCAAAATCATATCTTTTATGGTCACCACAGGTGATCAATAAAGTAGGACAAAACTGGGCCCACACTGCAGAATCAGTGTTTTTTGGTTCACGTCACTGTACATTGAATTACCTCTGCCTGACCGTGCACGTGCGCACAAGCACGGTGACTGCTAAACACACCACTACAGAAATATTCCCACCGACAGGACGAACATCCTGGAGGTGACAAGCAACTAGTGAAAACTATTATTCGCTCACTTGACGGTATCATTAAAGCTTTTTGCATTTTTTTCGTTGCAGTAAACGCGACGTTTTGTCTTTGCGTGTGAACCGTCCGTAACCTTTTCACAACTTGATTGGCATGTAGACGCCGGACGTTTTAAAGCAGTTTATTACTAGAGATGTAGCGAACTGTTTGCTGGCGAACTAATTCGCACGAAAATCGGGTGTTCGCAAGTTCACGAACTTTTAGCGATGTTTGCAATTTTGGGTTCGCCTTAGCTGGAGCCAAATTTTGACCTCTCACCCCAGAGCCAGCAGATACATGGCAGCCAATCAGGCAGCTCTCCCTCCTGAACCACCCCCGGACCACTCCCTTCCATATATGAACCGAAGCCCAGCAGCCATTTTACATTCTGCCTGTGTGTGCTTGATGAGTTAGCATAGGGAGAGAGCTGTGCAGGGAATTGAGGGAGAGATTAGGTAGCTTTGCTGACTAGTGATCTACTTTCTACTGCTCTGTATGTAGCTGCTGTGGGCAGCTGTCCTGCTGATCATCTGCTGTAACCCAATAGTCCTTGTAAGGACTGCTTTTATTTTCTGATTACTGTTACTCTTCTTTTCATTGTGTACTGCAGCTCCATCTGTGTGTGTTGGAGACAGGTGTGCTGCTGCATCATTTTCTTTATTTGTGTTTTTTTACTTTGCTACTGTAATTTATAGAGCCGAGTGCTATTAGTCTAGCTGTGTTGGGGACTGGTGTGCTGCTCCTAGTAGTGCACCAACCAGTTAATTTAACTTACTGTTCTTTAACGTGTCCAGTGCTGTTTGCTGTTATTCATAGTAGTGAACCAAACCCGTTACACATAGTAGTGACATTGCATTGCAATAAAATCACCTGAGTGACGTTTTTCTACCAGCAATAATATATTCCATATCCACTACTGCGGCGTTTTGTCTTTGTGTGTGAATCGGCTGTAACCTTTACACGACTTGATTGGCATGTAGATGCCGGACGTTTTAAAGCAGTTTATTACACAAGTTTAGAAATGTAGTGTGATTTGTGCCCTTTACAGCAAAAAACGCAATGCTGTGTCAACAACGTATTTTTTAGAGACATTTTTGCCCTTGATCCCCCTCCTGCATGCCACTGTCCAGGTCGTGGCACCCTTTAAACAACTTTAAAATCAGTTTTCTGGGCAGAAATGGCTTTTCTAGGTTTTAAAGTTCGCCTTCCCATTGAAGTCTATGGGGTTCGCAAAGTTCGCGAACGTTCGCACTTTTTGGCGGAAGTTCGCGAACGGGTTCGTGAACTTTTTTTGTGAGGTTCGCTACATCTCTATATGTGAGTGGATAGGTCAGTATGGGTCAGTATGTGAGTGGATAGATAGGTCAGTATGGGTCTGTATGTGAGTGGATAGGTCAGTATGGGTCAGTATGTGAGTGGATAGATAGGTCAGTGTGGGTCTGTATGTGAGTGGATAGGTCAGTATGGGTCTGTATGTGAGTGGATAGATAGGTCAGTGTGGGTCTGTATGTGAGTGGATAGATAGGTCAGTGTGGGTCTGTATGTGAGTGCATAGATAGGTCAGTGTGGGTCTGTATGTGAGTGGATAGGTCAGTATGGGTCTGTATGTGAGTGGATAGGTCAGTGTGGGTCTGTATGTGAGTGGATAGGTCAGTGTGGGTCTGTATGTGAGTGGATAGGTCAGTGTGGGTCTGTATGTGAGTGGATAGATAGGTCAGTGTGGGTCTGTATGTGAGTGGATAGGTCAGTGTGGGTCTGTATGTGAGTGGATAGACCCACTTAACTATGTAACCATAATATATAAAGCCTTAGCAACATCAGATATCCAGAACAAGTTAAATTATGTGTAACCAAGTTGTATTATACATTTGGTAAAGTTACAGTTGTTATTGTTTATATTTAACCCCATCCCTACAGATCAGTTATGGAGCTACAGACCCAGAGCTCAGTGACAGAATCACCTTCCCGTACCTGTTCCGGACAGTACCCAGTGATGAATCTAATTATTCTGTTATGAGTAAATTACTGAGCCATTTTGGCTGGAACTGGGTTGGAATAATTACATCTGATGATATCAGTGGGGAGAGAGAACATCAGATCTTGGCCAAATATCTCTCCAGGGAAGGCGTCTGCATTGATTTCATATTAAAAACAAATATAAAGGTTTATAATAGAGTTCAGAATGAGAAGGACAATGAGATAATTAAGAAAAGTTCTGCCAGTGTTATTATACTTTGTGGAACTGTTACTTTATATCTAACGATGAGAACAGCTGGCATCGTGAGTTATTTTGAAGAAAAGACATTCATCCTTTCTCCCAGCTGGGGGTCAATGGAATCCATTCTTTATTATAACCCAGATTTATTTAATTGCAGTCTGGTCCTTGTGCCTGGGTACCATTATGATCTGGATACTCCTGAAATGAGGAGCTTTTTAGAAAATTCCCATCCTTCTAATTACCCAGGAGACAAGTTACTGGAAGATATATGGATGATTTATTTGCATTGCTTGTCAAAAGACCAAAATAAGAATAAATTGTATAAATATATTTACATTCATACTCCCCATAACTGCACTGGGCAGGAACGTATTACAGACCTTCCCTATTTCAGAGGAAAGTACAACTCTCCCCGAGTGCATCTGGCAGTTGATATGATGTCTCGGGCTCTACATGATATGAACATGGAGCTCAATGAGAAATCTGTAAGGAACAGTCAGAGGGATATTTATAAGCACCAGGTAATTATTAAATAATACTGAGATCTGTAGCAGCCATTACTGTATTCTAATAAAATATCACTGCAGCCAATGCAGCCTCATAGATAAGAACAAAGGGGGAAATATCGTCAGCCTCATAGATAAGAACAGAGGTGGAAATATCCTCAGTGTCATAGATAAGAACAGAGGGGGAAATATCCTCAGTCTCATAGATAAGAACAGAGGTGAAAATATCCTCAGTCTCATAGATAAGAACAGAGGGGGAAATATCGTCAGCCTCATAGATAAGAACAGAGGTGGAAATATCCTCAGTCTCATAGATAACAACAGAGGTGGAAATATCCTCAGCCTCATAGATAACAACAGAGGGGGAAATATCCTCAGCCTCATAGATAAGAACAGAGGTGGAAATATCCTCAGCCTCATAGATAAGAACAGAGGTGGAAATATCCTCAGTCTCATAGATAAGAACAGAGGGGGAAATATCCTCAGTCTCATGGATAAGAACAGAGGTGGAAATATACTCAGTCTCATAGATAAGAACAGAGGTGGAAATATCCTCAGTCTCATAGATAAGAACAGAGGTGGAAATATCCTCAGTCTCATAGATAAGAACAGAGGTGGAAATATCCTCAGCTTCAGGGTATCCCAGTAGAAACACAATGGGGCCGATTCACTAAAGTGTGATAAAACGTGCGCTATCTATAGCGTGCGGTAAAAATTTTATCGAGTCTTAATTTTCGCGACTTTTTGCATGATTCGCATGCGCTAATTGTCGCGACAATTGGCAGCATAAAACTGGCGACATTTTGCCCTGGGAGAGCACAGAGTGCTAGAGAGGTACTGTATAAATGTTTATTTGCAAAAAAACCCCCCAAAAAACTATAAAAATCTAAGCAAAAAAAAAAAAGTACTAGAGATAATAAAATGGGGGGGGGGGGGGCATCTAAGAATATTTAGCCAAATACTTAGGGGTCCGTTTACTGAAGTGGCCTTAATTAAGTGGGAGATTTTAGACACAGAATAAATGGCAAATATGTTATGGGCACTTTATTAAACGGGGACAAATATAATATTGCAATTATTCTGGCAACAAAACATTGGATTGGCAGTTATCCCACTCACCAGAAAATACGCTACGTACTAATTAGCACAAGTTTTACTATTCAGCAAAATGGGCTAAAGGCAAAATTGTTAGCAGAATATTTGCAAACATTTAACCCATATAGCATATTGATGTGTTACTGATAAATGTAAGAGTGTAGGGGAAACTACATGAACGTATAGAATACCATATCAAGGGAGGATAAATAATGACACATTACTCAGTTCAAAAGTAGAAAAATAAAAACTTTTAATTTAACAAATAAAGGGAAAAAAATAGGGAAAATAAAACTTAGGGCTTGCTGCCCGTGAGTTCTCGTATGTCCCTCCTGAGTTCTGCTATTTCCCCCCGGAGCTGGGTCAGCTCGGCCTTGATGTTGGCCAGGTCCTCCTGCACTGATGGTCCCTCGTGCGCAGGAGAACCTGGCGCCCAGAGCTTGGCCTGGGGGGAAACTGGGGGAGGAAAGAAGGGGGGCAGTGTCCGGGGCCTTGGGGGCCTCTGCTGCTGGGGCCTCTGGTGGTGGGGCCGATGTTAGTGCCTCTGGGGCCGGTGCTGGGGCCTCAGGGGCCGTGCTTGTGGGGCCGGTGGAGCCTGGTGGGCCTGGGGTTGTGCCTGGGGATGAGGCACCAACTGAAGTTCTGTGAGATAGTATTGCAAGATGTTATTTTGTATAATATATTATACATATATATATATATATATATATATACACACATTCATACACCATCATAAATAACGGGGCCCCTCACAACAACATTTTTTAGGCCCCCCTTCTCTCACACCCCCAATGGCCCCTCCCCCTGTGAACCCTCACATCAATACAAAAGACACACAGACATTGTTAGCCAGGGCCCCCTAAAGCATTCGTGGCCCTTCCCCAAATGACTCCCACTATGGGCCGCTCCCTGCTGCTTCCCCCCTGCTTTAAACTCATTTATGCATATGTATTTGAAAATAGATGTGTATATATATATATACACAATAGGAAGTGCTGGGAAGCTGCACACCATAAGGAACAATAATACCTGGGTGCCTGTGGCAAAACAAAATCTAGACAGGCATGGGGTGACGGCACACACAGGATTCTCACAAGGAGTCACAAAGATGTGAAATAATATTCAGAGGTTTATTGAGCAACGTTTCAGTTCCTCACTGGCATTATAGTTGAACGTGATGGAAGTATGTCTTTTTTCAACCCAACTTACTATGTTACTATGTTACTTTCATCATCCCTGACATTTCTTACATTTGTACCTTTAGTTCAAATTACTTGCTAAATCTTTTACTGAACATATACTGTAACAGCATAATAAAGTACAATAATTACCTTCCGCTATTTCAGCCACCAGGTCTGAATTCCTGCGCTTCAGGTCAGACCATATGCGCTGGAGCTGGCGGAGGTCCACATCAAGGGCAAACCCAGCGAGCAAACCTTCTCTTAGCTTGCACTGGATTGCCCTCTTCCTCTTGTGGACCCCTAAGGGCCCTAGCGGCGGGTCGTCATATCCTGAGTGCAGGAGCATGCTGATAATATAGCGCCTCTCCCCTGGTAGCAGATGAGAAACCCCAGGCATGATCCTCTCTGTAGTGTGACTCGCACATGTCACGAGATTACAAATTCGCTACAAAATGTCCGCCAGTTGCAAGATTACAAAGTCATGACAAAGAAATCGCCAAAATATACATAGTGATGTAATGACATCCCTCTCTGTATCACTCAGAATGTTTATATATTCCTATCAATTCCTACTGAAGAGAATGAAGTTGACTCCTGACTAGTGATAAGCAAATCTGTCAATCAGCAAATTCGCAAAATGGCGAAAATGTTGCGTGTTGAAAAAAATTTTTCGGCTATTCTTTCGTTGCCTAAGGCTATTCTTTTGTCGCACAAGTGGTGTCCAAAAGCAGTAACATAAGGTCTCTGGTTGTTTGTAAGTGAGCTTGATTTTCTGGGATAGGATGAGGGGCGAGGATCTGCTCAGTATGGAGGTTGTCAATTTGTGCCTAACCATGTTCTGTCTAGTAGATCAGAAACTCTGGGGGCCCCACACAGGTTATTTATATGGGGCCCCCCCATTAACACAAACGCCCAGTACCAAAATTTTGTGTGCAATAGAAACTGCTGATGTTACTCTGCAATGTGCCAATAAGTCAGTCAGTTTATTCAGGGTCAGTGGGGTTTGCCCGAAGTTTAACCAATAAAGATTTCTAAAGGGCTTGTCCTATTTGCAGCTCTGAGTGCCAGCGCTTTTTTTTTTTACTATTTGTAATTTTGGGAGGGTGCCGATCCCTCCAGCATTGTGCAGAGAGCTAAAGGTCTCCTGTTTGTTCATAATCTATCCTTCAGCCAGTTCTCTATCCTGCTGATTTGTGAAAAATGATAAATGACTGTAATTAATTCCGTGACCGGTCACTGGGACCTGTGAGAGCCAGGATCATGGGATCAGCCACCACCATTACTAATAACCCATATTTTTACTACCCTAGTTACCCCAGTGAGAGGCAGACTATACACGGTCCAGTATTCAACACTGCAACAGTTCTTTACACAGATTAATCCTCTACATTTTCTTACAGTTACATTTGTATTTGAAAGAAGTCCAGTACAGATCCGAACTTGGTCAGACCTTCTCCTTTCGTGATAACGGAGAGTTTATCACTAAGTACTTGATCCATAGCAACTTCATGGATTCTCGTGTGAAGGTGATTAAATACTCCCTTGGTGAGTTCTCCCCTTGGGCCCCGTTGGATCAGCAGCTAAATGTAACCCCAACATCAGTTCCATGGAAGACAATGGATAATAAAGTGAGTTTCCTTAATATTTTAAATGATTAACATTGTGCACCTCATTCCCTACTAGGAAATCAGCAAACATTAAGAAGTGTAAATGACTACATTAGGTGATTCTCTATATTTTTCTTCAGCTCCCATAAGATGAGATATGGCAGGGGATGCAGTTATACTGAGTATGTGTCAGGACTGGCCATTGGTGAGTGAGGAGCAGGTTGGAGCCTATGGGCCGAATAACCCCAGAAACACACTTTAAAGGCTGAATAGTGAGCAAAGGCCAAGTGAGATGAAGCCAATAGATTTAATGGACCAATAACAAAAGTAACAAAAACAGATAAAAAGTAAAACATAAATAAGATTGAAGATACAGACCTGTGCAAAGCTAAAACAGAGTCCGGTAACAGGCAGGTTGGTCAGGGCTGGCAAGGTCCTAAAGGTAGGCTTGGGTCAGTAGTGGCAGGCAGCAGGCAAGCAAGGCTGAGTAACAGGCCGAAGGTCAAACCAGGGAATCCACAGAAGACGGGTATCAGGTCGGGGACAGAAGTACTGGAACGAAGAACCGGGCCAGGAACACAGGAATCAGGGATAACAGGCTCAGGAACAAACAATGATGGAGCACTGTCTGTGTAAGGAGCAGCTTATAAAGCCCCTTAACTGCTCAACCAACACTTGTGATTAACAAGATGGGTGGAGACATCAACTGACCAATCCCTGCTCAATGGGCCTCCTGTGGCTCAGTACGTTAATGCAGACTCAGTTCTGTATAAAGCCAAAAGTTCTGTATAAAGCCCAAAGTTTGATTCCCCCCATACCCTGACAGTATGGCTGAGTGAGGGAAAAGCACTGAGAGCAGCAAAAACACAAGTAAAAGTGGGGATGTTCCTTTTCCAAAATCCCCTATAGCCTATAGGTAACAGTTTGCTGGATCACTGGTGTGTCTAGTGGGCAGCACAAGCTACTAATAACCATACTCCATCTCAGAAATCATATATTTCATATATTTAATGTTTCTGGGTCCTCTAAAACTCTTTAAGCAATATACAGTATAACTATTGGGGCTCAGAAGCCCTACATATCTCAGCTGGATATTACAAGCCATATATAACTCTACTTTATCTCACCAGTCATATATAAAATTACTGGTCCAACAAGGTCCAACTCTAAAGGGCTTCATTACCATGAGAAATCTCACTCCTCACAGGTGACAAAGCAAACCAAATAGATGGGACTAGCTGTGTAAGTAAGGGACTGTCCCATGTAAGTGTGTAACCACACTCAATTCTAGCTGCCGATATTGGTCCTTTTCCTTGACACTAATTTCGCCTCTGCCATGATTAATAGAGCAGAGTGGATCAGCCAGTATTTGCAGGACTTTCTCTATACATTGATTAGTGGGACTCGGCCACTTGGATCCATCACACACGCTCTAGTGATCCTAACAATCAAGTCAGTGTTGACTCAGGGCCATCTAATGTGACAAATACTGACACAGGGTAAAACGGAGCAGGTCAACATTTTTTAACAGATCAGTGGAAAAACACAGCTGCCGAAACTGTGAATTTATCTGTGAAACTGAACCAGGTAAAAATATTTACTCCTCCATAGAGGCCACAGGTGGAGGTCCAACTGTCACTGCTCCACGTTCCTCACTCAAGGTGCTTTTCATATTATAAGAAGTGGTAGGTGCTACTGTGCCGGGCAGCTTCAAATTACATTAACAGTAAGTGACATGGGGGCTTCAGGCACTTCTCTGCCAGCTAAATATGCCCCATATCTGCCCCATGGGCAATTAGCTTCAGCCTCTTTGTACAGTAAAGGCCATATAGAAAATAGACCAGTAACACCAGGAATTCGGGTTACACTGTGTATTAAAGATGCACTTACAGCCAACTTACTGTTTGGTTCCCTTTGGGACCTTTCTCAAGGCAAACCCACTAATAATGAACAGAGTATTTATACTCTATAGTGAAACAAGAAACTAAATGACCATATGGTCATATTCAAAGTGACCCGGACTATAGCGCCTGAGGCATCTCCCCACATCTTGCCTGTTAGATAATGATGTTGTAAACTGCAAGTGAGTAGGAGTATGGCCCCTCTAACATATTATTATAAAGGGTCATTGCCTTCTAGTTTGTGATATCTGTTATTGTACTATTGCTAGAGGGCACAGGTAATGTTACTATATACACTCACGTTGGGGTTGTTATATTGTCATGTTTTTATATGAATGTATGGCCTTCCCAATGATATTATCCCCATGCTTTTATTGTTTTTATACAGGTTATATGGTTATATCTGTTTAATGTTTGTTCAGTTGATTAAATTCCAGTTCTCACTTATGCTGCATAAATCTGACTGTACAACTGTTTCAATAACAAATCACTACTTGTCTCACAGATTGAATTTATCTCTAATATATTTAGATCCCGAGAGCTCAATGCTCAGACAGTTGTTTGCCCGGATACAGGAAGATGCCGATCCCCAGAGCCCAATCCTGCTGCTATGTTTGTGCCCCCTGTGCCGAGGGAGAGATCTCTAATAAAACCGGTATAAAGCAAATACTTCCAATTTCACGCTAAAATCTACTGATAACTTTCAAATACCTCATCCTTATCCCCACACAAGGGATACACACAAGAGCACTGCCTACAGGGTTAGGAAACTTGACATTTTATAGACATACAAGGGTACATGTAGGGAGTAGAAATTATTTGTGTGATTAGTGTTATTTTGGGTTCCAGACACTAGATGGCGTTGTTAGGTTGGGGATCCCACAGAGGAGCTTCTAGAGCAGGGATCCCCAACCTTTCATACCTGTGAGCCACATTCAAATGCAGAGGTAGAGCACTGCACACACAGGCAGCATAGGGCAGGCAGAGTATGGCACACACAGGTAGGGTAGGGCAGGCAGAGTATGGCATACACAGGCAGCATAGGGCAGGCAGAGTATGGCACACACAGGTAGGGTAGGGCAGGCAGAGTATGGCACACACAGGCAGCATAGGGCAGGCAGAGTTTGGCACACACAGGCAGCATAGGGCAGGCAGAGTATGGCACACACAGGTAGCATAGGGCAGGCAGAGTATGGCACACACAGGTAGCATAGGGCAGGCAGAGTATAGAACACACAGGCAGCATAGGGCAGGCAGAGTATGGCACACACAGGTAGCATAGGGCAGGCATAGTATGGCACACAGGCAGCATAGGGCAGGCAGAGTATAGCACACACAGGCAGCATAGGGCAGGCAGAGTATGGCACACACAGGCAGCGTAGGGCAGGCAGAGTATGGCACACACAGGTAGGGTAGGGCAGGCAGAGTATGGCACACACAGGCAGCATAGGGCAGGCAGAGTATGGCACACACAGGCAGCATAGGGCAGGCAGAGTATGGCACACACAGGCAACATAGGGCAGGCATAGAATGGCACACACAGGCAGCATAGGGCAGGCAGAGTATAGCACACACAGGCAGCATAGGGCAGGCAGAGTATGGCACACACAGGCAGCGTAGGGCAGGCAGAGTATGGCACACACAGGTAGGGTAGGACAGGCAGAGTATGGCACACACAGGCAGCATAGGGCAGGCAGAGCATGGCACACACAGGCAGCATAGGGCAGGCAGAGTATGGCACACACAGGCAGCATAGGGCAGGCAGAGTATGGCACACACAGGCAGCATAGGGCAGGCAGAGCATGGCACACACAGGCAGCATAGGGCAGGCAGAGCATGGCACACACAGGCAGCATAGGGCAGGTAGAGTTGTCCACCCCTGTAGGGCTCAGGAAACTACTTACTTTAGACTTGTAGTAGAATCCCATGAACCTTGCTTCAATGGCCTCCTTCAGTAATGGGTACTTGTTCCTGGCACATACAGTGTCCAGGGTGGGATCCTACAATTTAATCTTGTCTAACAGGAGGCCCACGAGGAGGGGCATGGGCAAATTCATACATCACATGTGATTTTGTGTAGGCAATGGGGGGGTCCAGAAAAAAATCTTTGCAGATGGTCCAAACTCCCAATACAGGGTGGGTCATTGTGAGCCAGTGTGGAACTAGCTAGGCTGCTTTATTGTAGTAGTTTTGTTTGAGTCTAAATTGCTTTGCTGTTTCCATATCACAATAATAAACATTATATTTATTTTATTGCACTACACCAGTGATCCCCAACCAGTGGCTCGGGGGCAACATGTCACCAACCCCTTGGATGTTGCTCTCAGTGTCCCCAAACCAGGAATTTATTTTTGAATTCCTGACTTGGGGGCAAGTTTTGGTTGAATAAAAACATGATTTCCTACCAAATAAAGCCCCCTGTAAGCTGATACGGTGCAAAGAGGCTCCCTAATAGCCAATCACCTTATTTGGCTCCTCCATGAAAGTTCATGAGCTCCTCCATGAACTTTTATGGTGCTTGTGTTGTTCTCTAAGTCTTTTTACATTTGACTGTGGCTCCCGAGTAAGAAAGGTTGGGGATCCCTGCACTACACTCTGCCCTTTGATTTCTGATGTAAAATGAATTAGTATAGGCATTATCCAGAATGCTTGGGACCTGGGATTTTCTGATTTTATTTCCATAATGTGGATCTTTATACTAAAAAAATCATTTAACCATGAAATAAACCCAATAGGGCTGTTCTGCACCCAATAAGGGGTAATTATATCTTAGTTGGGATCAAGTACAGGTACTGTTTTATTATTACAGAGAAAAGGGAATCATTTAACCATTAAATAAACCCAATAGGGCTGTTCTGCCCCCAATAAGGATTATTTATATCTTAGTTGGGATCAAGTAAGGAAATCATTTTTAAAAAGTATTTGCTTATAATGGAGTCTATGAAAGATGGCCTTGACAATGCAGCAGTTCTGCTATGTTTGTGGTGTCATTCTTTGAGCTCAGGGTCTGGGCAGGCCCTGGCAATGGGTTTCTGGATGCAGCTCAGTTGGAGCAATCAGTCTGGCCAGTCTTTGCCAGTCATGTTTAGTTGCTGCTTCGGTGTAGGCTCTAAGGTAGATGTTTTGGCTTGGCTAAAGGAGGCGGTGGCCAAGGAAATCGGTATAGTTACAGCCTCAACATCTAGAGGTCTCAATTAGACCTGGACCTTGACTTGGAAGATACTTTTGTGGCAAGGGCATTTGAGGATCAGTTTTCTTCATCTTTGAATGAGGAGTAGGAGCCACACCCTTCCTTTGATTTTGCTCTTGTACAGCTACTTATAAGAACTCTTAGGACTTCCTTGGCTCTGGAAGATGCCCTAAGGCTAAGAGACTTTCCCTTTATACCAGGAAGTCATGGAGCTGATCAAGTCAGAATGGGTGATTCCTTCAAAATGGAAGGAATTTTATGCAATCTAGAGGCAAGCTGTATTCTTTCAAGGATGAGGAGAAAAGACTTCAGCTCTATCCCTAAGGTCCATGCACCTGTCTTAAATTTCTCTCTGTTGCCGATTGATGATGTGGCAATGAAGGATACTATGGACAACTGGGTTCAGATTTGAAGAGAGCCTTAATTTCTGCAGAAGAGAGCCTTAAACCAGATATTGCTAACCTCTTAAGTGGCAAAGGCCTTGGTGGTGTGGTTAGCCAATATTGACACAGCTTTAAGAGAAGACCAGGAGATCAGAAATTCTGGATGATCTCAAGAAATTGAAGTTGGGTTTAGCATATTTAGTCAATTCTGCAGTTGACCAGACCCGTCTAGCTTCCAGGTCTTTGTCCTTGACAGTTTTAGCAAGGAGAACCCTATGGCTCAGACCTTGGGAGGCTGATAGTGCCTCAATAGCAGCTTTGTGTTCATTGCCATTCCAGGGCCTTTATTTGGCAAAAAATTGTGGGACCTCATGTCTAAGGCATCTGGGGGGCATGAGCCAGTTGCTGCCCCAGAAGAAGTAGTGTTGGCAGGTAAAGCAAAGTTTTTTTCTAAGACCAGATATGATTCATATGATCATCTGCCTATTTTGTTCTAGAAAGGAAACAGCTAGGTCAGACAATTAGAAGGGTAGGAAGGCTTTATCTATTTCAGGTTGCCTAGGAAGGATCCATAGAAGACAAGTGGGTATTGAGGATCATGAAGCAAGGTTACAGGCTGGAGTTCAGCTTATTCCTCCAGCACCAGGGTTTCTCACAATTCCAATTCTAGCAGACAGTTCCAGAAAAAGGGCTTTCCAGGAGTACCTAATTATGTTGGAGCAGCAACAGGTCATAGGCCTGGTCTCTCTGGATGAAAGAGGAGAAGGCCCTTACTCTCGGTTATTCATAAACCAGAAGCTGTCAGGAGCTTGGAGACTGATTTAGACCAAGTATGGGTGAACAAAGTATCAAGATTTCAGCATTTCAGGATGGAGTCCATCGAGTCTGTAAAGTCAGCTATTTATACAGGCGAGTGCTAGTCACCCTGGTGATGTACTTGTAATGGCAGAAGATTAATCTGTTCTATTTTCTAATTGTCCTAGTTTATTCAAAAGAACAGGGATTAGGCACAAGGATCTGTGCTTACCTGGGAGCTTTTATAGACACAATCTCAGAAAGACTATCGCTCTCAGAGAAGAAGCAGTTGTTTCTCAGATCAGCGGTCGAGTTACTGAGGTCAAGCTAAGAGGCCTGTGTGCCACAGTTCTTGAGGGTCCTGGGTGTGATGTCATCCATGATTGGCCTGGTACCCTGGTCACATTAGCAGATGAGACCCCTTCAAGCCACATTCTTGCAAGTGGGCTGGAGCTTCACGGTCCCAACTGATAAGGCTGACTTCCCATCTAAATTCCTACCTCCTTTGGTGGGAAAGACAAGATAATTTGACCAGGGGCACCAAGTTATTCCCAGCCAAGTGGGTTGTCATGCCAACAGACACTTTGGGCTTAGGTTGGGGTTCAGAACTGGGATAGAAGTAGCTTAAGGTCGGTGGCCCTCTCCCTTATTAAGTGGCCATCAAATGTCTTGGAATTAAGGGCAATCTTGGTGCAAGACTGAAAATTAAGTCAGACAATGTCACAGCTGTAGCCTACATGAGAAGGCAGAGGGAACAAGAGGTCCATGGTCATTATCAGAAGTCCAACCTAGTTTCCAATGGGCAAAATATTTTCTAGTAGGCGTCACAGCAGTCTATGTACCGGGACCCTTAAACAGGGTGGCAGACCTTTGAAGCAAAAGCTTTGAAGACTTTCAGTCAAAAGATCTTCAGAATATTGGTCCAAAGGTGGGGTCAGCCAACGATAGACACAATGGCTACCTCCAACAACAGCAAGTGCCCTTGGTTCTACTTGAAGGGGTAAGATCCAAGAGTGCAAGCCTGGACATTCTGTTTGGGCTTTATCTTTCCTCCCCTTTCTCTGATTCCTAGGGTGATACAAGATGAAGGAAGATCAGGCAGAAGTAATATGTATTGTTACGGCATGGCTCACAGATCTGATTCAGTTATTTATACATCAACAGCGGATTCTCCCAACATCAGATCTCATGTTGTCCCAGGGTTCATTCTCACATCCAGACCTGGATTCATTGGCAGGGGAACCACTCCAAACTCACCCGGTGCTGCATCAGTGTCACTTCCAGTGTGTAAAACCAATGCTACACAGTCTCAATACAGCTGCACACTCATAAGGAGGAGCTTTCCCACCGCCAACATATTTCTAAAGAGGAAAGGTTTAAGTGGCAGCACCATGTATATTAAAAAATAGCCATTTTTCATCTTACATTAAAAGCATACAAGTCCCAGCATCAGGCATTTCAGGCGGTCAAGCCCTTAATCATAGGCTGATGTGGATGGGTCATGCTAAATTTAAATACATTCTGAATACAAAAAAACTTTATAAAAACATTAAAAACATGTCACCAATAAGCATAATACAAAAAAAACACACCATCATGATTGAAGGGCACATAAGTCTTGTAAACTAGCGGGATCCAGGACAGATACTTGGCTTTAAGGCAGTTTATTTACACAGGGGGGCCCATTTCAGCATATAAAACAAATCATAAAAATAAATCCTGCCCTCTGGGTGCTACCTTCACACATTAGATTAGTTCCCTCACTAACCTGGGCCCCATGTGGACTACCAGTAAGAAAACACAAATGTTGGGGTCACCCCTGTACTCACAACCCTTCTGGGGAATTAGCTCAGCCTCCCGGCTTTCCTTTCAGCTCCTTAGATCCTCAGTCTCTTGGCAGCTTTCTCAAGTCTGGGTTCCCTCTGCTTCTGGCAGTGGCAGGCAGCCCCCCGGTCCCTCTGGGAGCCCTAACACAGAGAGGTATCCTTCCTGCTCTGAGAGACTGTCTCACACCTTTCTATACCATTAAATACCTTTCCACAGGACAGCCTTCCTGTGGAAAGTAAGCTCCAATAGGTGAGCTGGACTACTGGAATGGATTATCTGATGCGCTTGTTCTATCCAGAACCCTATAGCTTCCAGGGCCAGACAGCACAACCTTTTAAACCTTCTCGGTTTATCATCCTCTCCCTTAGAGATTACATC
Source organism: Xenopus tropicalis (assembly GCF_000004195.4). Lineage (NCBI taxonomy): Eukaryota > Metazoa > Chordata > Amphibia > Anura > Pipidae > Xenopus > Xenopus tropicalis. The sequence goes on from NC_030677.2 coordinate 921,619, forward strand.
TCCCACTATGGAGAACTTGAAGGGAAAACTCACCTTTTCTCTCATTTGTTGGGCCATTCTACCACAGTCTTTACAATTATACTGGGCATGATACATCATATCCAGTGTTAAGTCCTTGAGGAGTCCAAGTTTGTAAAGTAAATATCCAAAAAGCTTCCATTAGATTCATAGGTCCCTTAATATCACCATTTCTCAAAGGAATTGTAACTTTTTTTTCCTCCTTTTGTCATAAATACTAGTGACCATGTTAAGGAAGCCCTCCGTTAGCTCAATTCTTCAGATACTAACGAAAAACTTCCAACAGATTCTATAAGGATTTCTTCTGTGGAGCTATCCCAGATGGTCTCTTTCAGTGCATCCTTGGGGGGGGGGGGGGTGAATTCAAAAGAGAAATCCTACCTTATTCAGGACAATCCTGTGACCCAGATTTTCCACCACATCCCAAAAAATCATAAGTCTCACCGGAGGGATACACTATAGTGGCAAGTATAGGATGCCTAAATGAAGGAATATATAATTGGTTAGATTCCTGTTTATAGCCATTAGTTTTCCAACTTAGTGCAGACATAAAAAAATATGGACCATCTCCTACCTTAATGAGAGCATAATGCTTTGGTAGACGGGTACGTGTGGGTAACAATAGACGTTAAATCCTTGTACTTGTTCATACCCCATGATAGGGGTTACAGAACGTTTTCTACAATGATTGTGCTCTATTCATTGATTTGGTTTGGGAATACCTGTTGATCCACAATTAGTAAGGGGGTTCTATCTTCAAAGGCATGGGGCCACTATGGGGGGCATCCTTTGCCCCCTCTTATGTTTGACATTGTATGTTTATGTGAACATATATAGTATCTAATAAGGAATGTCTGCTTTTCTTCATTCTCGTATTACAATAAAATATCTACAGCAAATAAATATCTACAGCAGTCTTATGAAAGCTTTCGGGAGAAGGGACATAGATTTATTACCCCACCTGTGGGTCATACTAATGCGCTAGGGTGGCAGTTTATAGTGAAAAAACTGAGAGTTGGGGTACAGGGAACCTATTTAGTTGAAACTACACAAATTATTGCTTTCTCTTTGCTATCGTTACAGACAGTGTGAGTTGTACAAGATGTTCAGATATGGAATGGCCAAATGAGAAGAAGAATCAGTGTATTGGAAGAAAGGAAGAATTTCTCTCATACACTAAAGATCTCATCTCTGCCTTTATTTCACTTGTCTCAGTACTTTTTGGCCTTAAAACTCAGCTGATATTGGGAATTTTTATTAAATACCTGGACTCCCCCATAGTGAGAGCCAACAACCGGAGCCTGAGCTTCCTCCTCCTTGTCTCCATCAAGCTGAGCTTCCTCAGTGTGTTTCTGTTCCTCGGTCGCCCTGTGGATATAACCTGCATGCTGCGCATCATCACTTTTGGAATCACCTTCTCCATAGCTGTCTCTTCTCTCCTGGCCAAGACTATCATGGTTTGTGTTGCTTTCAAAGCCACCAAGCCAGGGAGCTCATGGAGAAAATGGCTGGGAGTCAAACTGTCCAATTCTGTAGTCTTGTTCTGCTCATCCATTCAAATAATCATCTGCATGACTTGGTTGGCCATTTCTCCTCCCTTTCAGGAACTGGACATTCACACTTCCCCTGGAACCATCATCATTCAGTGCAATGAGGGCTCAGCTATTGGCTTTTACTCAGTTATTGGGTATATGGGGCTTCTGGCAGCTGTTAGTTTTGTTTTAGCATTTTTAGCTCGGAGCTTACCGGACAGTTTTAATGAGGCCAAGTACATCACTTTCAGCATGCTGCTCTTCTGCAGTGTTTGGATCACAATGATCCCGGCCTATCTGAGCACCAAAGGCAAAAACACTGTGTGTGTGGAGATATTTGCCATACTCACCTCAAGCGCGGGGCTTTTAGCCTGTATATTTCTGCCCAAATGTTACATTATTTTACTGATACCTGAAAATAACACGAAGTCTAATTTATTGGGGGGAAAGTGCTGATAATCTTCTAATATATTTATATATATCCTACTCATGCTTTAGAGACTAAATATCAGAATACAAATGGAATATTATTGCAGATCTCTATAGGTCACAAAGTAAACTCTGCAATCCCAAACTTCTGAAGGGGCTGCAAGTAATAATTGCAAATTAGCACAGACGTCCTGTCAGGCAACTTATTTTCTTCAGGTTCATCCCAAGACATCCCAGAAAGCCAGCTGCTGATCTAAACTCCCATGGACCATTAGAGGTCTAGATCACCCTTGGGTGGGAAACATTAAGGCTTGTTTTTATGATACGTGACATCTAAGAGGTGGTAAATAAAATTGAATAGAAGGTGGTGGAATCTTTGAGGATGGGAAGAGACCCCCATCCAGTACGGCCATGTTCACCTCCAGCCCCAGCCAATAGCTTATAAACAATATGCCTATGCCGGTTCCTTTGGGTTGGGCCCTCCAGTAGGCTCTGTATCGTAGAGGTAGAGAAGCTCCGTTCATGTGTTTACTCATTGCTTGACCAAGAAGATGAAATGAAATGTATAGAGAGCTGTTGTCTTCTCGTTGGCATCTCATATTTATAAGCACAGAAACTAACGTGTGAAAGTTCTAGTCTTAAGGAGATGTTGCCCCCTGTGTTGAATAAAGTGGCCGCTGTTCTGCTGCTCAGTGTTGTGGCTTCTGGGTCTCAGCCATGTGTATAGCAGGCAGGGCTTCAGTGAGATCCCCACCCAAAACTATTTTTGCATAACTAAAGAAAATTTAATTATAATTAAATATACGCTCATTTTAAAACATCAATGGAGAAGGAAAGTTTATTGGCATTGTATTATATAGTATAGTTGGGCAATTTTGTGTCTACTGCAATAATGTAAAGTCCCTGTATACAGACGTGATAAACCATAAAATAAAATTTTCCCATTGATTAGAATCTGCCCCAACGTATTGCTATTCATATTAAAGAGCTGGTAAGGACAGAGCAAGGTGTAGTCAGATGGACCAGGTCAGAAACAGAACCACAGAATTGGTGCAGCCAAAGTGTGTGTTCTGCCCTTTCTTGTAATATTTATTGGTGGATTCCAATGTAAACACTCTTCTACATGTACAGTATAAAACCTTCCAGATCCCAGATTATTATTATTGGGTCTCTTGGAACTGAGATTTGGATCCCTGTGGGTTTCAGAGCCACATGTCCAGTCCGGTTTATTCCTCTGCTTCAGATGCACAAAGATACCAGAACATGGTCACATCCCATATCAGTACCAGCAGTAATTATATATAGTGGTGCAATTAGGGGGCGCTCTTTCACTAATATTACTCTCTAGTACAAACTACACCCAGACCAGTGGCTTCACATACATGTTTATTGCACACACAGAGGGGCAAGTAGGTAGGCGCTAGAAGGGGGCAGCGGGTAGATTCAGAGTGAAGCTCACTGGCCAATCACACGCTAGACCCTCATTTCCCAGAAGACAATAAATAAATAGTGCAAGTAGACGCTTGGAAAACAGGCAGAGCAGGGATTGTGCTTTGCTGGGACACACAGAAGAACACTTTTGCCCCCAATCCTGGTGCAGAGGAACCCGTTGTTGGCACAGATGCCCCTAAGAGCTCAGGTTGGAGATGACGGCCTGTGTGTAATCCAGAGAAGTAGCGTAACCTCCCATGTCAGTCGTACGCACCTGAGGGCACACAGGGAACAGAAGGTTACGTTTGGAACAACTCCCACCCACGGCCAGCCTTTGGGGTATGTGTGGCTCCCACACGTACTGCGTCTAGTTTTGTATACTGCTGCCCAAACTGAAGAGGGGCACCTAATGCACGGACCATTGGCCCCCAAATTGATCCCTGGATCAATCACAAATGATTTTCCTCTTCATCATCTCCATTCTTTCTAACCGTTCCACCTTCACCATCAACTTGATAGTTCCTACCCTTTCCTCCAATTTCTATTCTTCTACCTACCCTTCTCTCCTCCTCCATCATCTCCACTGGTCCTATCCTTGCTGCGGAATATGTTGGCGCTTTATAAATAAATGTTAATGTAATGTAATCCTCCATCATCTTCACTGTTTCTACCCATTCAGCCTCTCCATCATTTCCACTTTCTGCTCTTTCCTCCTTCTCCTCCATCATTTCCAATCTTTCTGCCCCTTCCTCCTTCTCCTCCATCATTTCCAATCTTTCTGCCCCTTCCTCCTTCTCCTCCATCATTTCCCTCTCTACTGGTTCTATAATTTCCTCCTCCATCATCTTCACTGTTTCTACCCAGTCCACCTCTCCTATCATTTTGACTCTTCCTGCCTTTTTGTCTTCCTCCATCATTTCCACTATTTCTGTCTCATTCTTCATCATTTCCACTGTTTCTGCTACTATCTTCATCATTTCCACTGTTTCTGCTACTATCTTCATCATTTCCACTGTTTCTGCTACTATCTTCATCATTTCCACTCTTTCTAACCTATCCTCCGTCTCCATCATTTCCACTTGATGGAGACACTCACTGATAATGTTAAGTCATAATAATAGAATAAATAGAATAGAATAAATAATAATGGAAATCAAAATAGGCCTTAGTATTACAAATATAGAGTGTTCCAAACAGTCTACACCAGTCCAATAAATAGTGACTGTCTAGGCTAGGGCATATTACAGTTGCCCCTCTGGCATTTGCCTAAATACACAGATTGCCAGCCTGGACCAGCCTAAGGCCCCACAGGTGTCTCCTAAGAGACAACCCAAGGCAAGTGAGTTTTACAGGGACATTTAAACACAGGTACAGTATATTAAATAATACAGAAGTGTTACACAAATAATAGACACATTTTCCATTCTCTGTAGTAGCAAAAGGCGCACAGAACAAAAGATGACTAAGCTAATTCAGCCTTATCTGTACCCTGCAGGTTGACAGTTAGCAGGCCATGGTGTAAATGCTGTCCAAGCAGAACATCTGTGGGTGGGCTAGTTGTGACCTACAGGATTCTTTGGGTGGGTTAGAATTAACCTATAGCATTCTCACAAGTAACTTGTGTACCTCCTGTTATCTGTGAATGCTAAATGAGTAGGCTATAAAAGGCACAATCATTCTGGGTGGCTGAAGGCTTCCAACAAGACTGTATGTTTGGCTTACAATAAAGCAGCCGTTCCTGCTAATCACCTCTTCTCTGAGTCTTGTTATATAAGATAAGGTTCCGCTAGGTAAATCTACCAACACACTCTGTCCTTTCCACCTCTTCCTACCCTGTCCTCTTTTCCATCATTTCCATTTTTTCTACCCTTTCCTCCTCCTTTATCCCTGCCCTTTCCTCATTCTCCATCATCTCTGCTTTCTGCCCTTTCCTCCTCCATCATTTCCACTCTTCCTTCCCTTTTGCCTCTATCATTTCCACTCTTCCTTCCCTTTTGCCTCTATCATTTCCACTCATCCAACCATTTCCTCTCCCCTATCTTTTCCAGCTTACCTATGTTTTCCTACATCATTTCCACTTTCTAACCAATCCTCTATCCACTCTACTCTCCCTTTTCTCCTTCAACATTTCCATTCTTCCTACCTTCTTCATCATCATGCTCACTCTTCCTACCCTTTCCTCCGCCATCACTTACACTCATCCCACACTTTCATTGAAGTGCTGGGCGATCTTAGTATAAAGACAGTTTGACAGGTCAGAGCAGAACTGGTCATTGTTAATGAAAAGCCCAGGACCAGGGAACATTAAGCCGAGACACTACTCTATCTGAGTGGATGAGTTGCAACGCATGGCTTGTTACAGCGTTTAGGCGCACTGAACAAGTGGCAAGCGCAAGAGGATGCAGCATGCTGAAACGATGAAACGCAAATGGAGTGAAATGCAAGTCTGAAAGCTTGTGAGGCCAACCAGGCAGAATACAATGCAATCAATTAGTAAATGCGTTTAGGTGCACTCAAACTGACTCAAATGCACTCTGAATGCATTAAAAAAATGCTTGTAAGTACCAGCCCTTATTGATCAGCCACAACATCTGGATTGCATATGGGTTGTCTTAAAAGGAACACCAAAAAATAAAATGAAAATATTTTAAAGTAATATTTTAAATATTGATATATACAATGATAGAATACAATGGTGTTTTACAGAGCTTATCTGCCATTTAGCCCTATTTTAGTTTAAAAATCCCCCATGGCAACACAGCATCTTATTACATAAACTATAGTAGCCTTTCTGAAGCCAACAGAACTTTTCCCAGTGCATTTTATTTACTGTAAAACATTTTTATATTTTTTAGTTGTTATTGTTTCTTTAAAGGAGCGATATAGATTGCTATGTATGCCATAAGCATTTTGATATAACTTGACCCACAAACCGGTAGTTTGTCAATGCACTGGCCAACTACATGGAATGAGCTGCTGCTCTACTTGGCCAACTTATACCCATAGTAAATGACCAAGAGAGGAGTAGAGAGGGATGTGGAGGAGGTGCTGGTTGCCATTTCACTGGTACATCTCCCAGTATCCTCCACAAAACAAGGGCCCTAGGGGTGGTGTGAGCCCATATCTGTCACTTTCTCTTGGGCCGACAGATGAAAGGTAGAATTGAGGGGAGTTACTCCGGGCTAACAGCCCTATGATGAGGGGATTAATGTTTAGAGTTTGGCAGAAGAATTATAGAATGTAAAGGGGGCAGCGCTTCTAAAATGCAAAACTCAACAAAAACAAATAAACAAAAGAGCTTTAATGAAAAATAAAGGTTTTTATTTGTGCGGCACTGGGGGTGGGCAGTGTGTGTGTAAATGCTCCAAAGCTGGGCATCAGCCTGGCACAACCTGCCCCAATACTTTGCCCAGGCTAGAGCTCCCACAGTCGGAACCACTTGGGCCCAGACTGACTGCTTGTGGAGCAATGAGCCCCTTATAGAGCAGTTTTATTGGCCGACTGGCAAGGGCGCCCAGTAACAGGAAATGAGCAGCGGCTGAAGGTTCTCTCCCAGTTCTTAGATCTGTATTACAGGGTAGAACTTGCTGAATCCCTGGCACCCACCCAATTTATGGGTTACCCTAGGCCCAGGGGTGGCACAAGGATGGTCTGTATCCATTAACCCTTTATATGCCTGGCTAACCCACTGTAAGACGGAGGCTGAGACAGAAACCGCGCAGGGAAAGGCAGGGAGACGACGACCCCACAAGGGACACAAAGCAAAGTGCACAACAGCCACAAGGGGGGCACTAGTAGGAATGGCGATAGTGTAAGCCGTCAATCACAGCCTTGATGAAGTCCGTTGTCGTGGAATAACCTCCCATATCTCGGGTCCGCACCTGAGGGGCAGCCGCACAGGAGAGAACACAAACAGCCAAATGAACCAAAAGAAAAGTGAGATGGGAAGCAGCAAAAGAAAAATGGGGAGCAATGTGCCGGGCAGCGGTTACACTGAATGATAATGTATGTAGGGGGGCTAAGAGCCTAAAGATAAACAGAGACCTCGTCAGAACCTGGGGTTGGGGGGGATGTATGGGGCTTGGCCCTGGGTATAGGGAATGTAGAAATATTTGTACTTGTTTCCTCTGGCGAATACCACTCTGGCACTGCCCTATCAGACCAAATCAGTAAGGAGTGAATCAGCCACTCACACTCGGGCTGGATTTAACCATAGAGAGGAGGCACTCGCTCACCAAGTCTCGTGGTCTGACAGAGTGGAGGAGAAGGGGGCACTTACCTTTCCCTGTTTAATGACTTTTTTCACAGCATCAGAGATGAGATTTGAGTGATACTCGAGGCTGAAAGATAAAACAGGAGGAGGGGTTTATCCGGCACATTTATGGTTAGTGATAAAGGCAAAGGGCCCGGGGATAAGGTACGAGCAAAGGGGCAGCCATAACCTGGGCAGTGCTGGGTACAGCTACAGTATATGGAGTGCGAGGCTTGGTTAGGATTGCGCCCCCTTCTGTCACTCACACATACACTCAGCTCTGCACTGCCTCATTTGCCATGGTTAAAGGGAAACTATACCCCCAGAATGAATACGTAACCAACAGATAGTTTATGTTATGTTAAGTGACCTATTAAAGATTCTCCCCAAACTGGAATATATATATCAGTAAATATTGCCCTTTTACATCCTTTCCCTTGAGCCGCCATTTAGTGATGGGCTGTGTGCTCCCTCAGAGATCAGCTGACAGGAAGTGATGCAGCTCTAACTGTAACAGGAAGTAGTGTGGGAGCAAAAGGCAGAACTCTGCCCATTCATTGGCTGATGTGGGGGGGGGGGGGGGGAGGATTAATAAAAAAAGAAACTCTCTCTTGGGTTCCTGTTGTACCGCAATGTGATTGTGTTTTTACATATTGTGCTTATTTGCCCCAGCAGAGGCAGTTCTAAGCACACCTACAACTCACAACCATAAAAGCACAAGTACAGCTCACAGACACACACAGAGCGGTTACAGTAGAACTCACTTCAGGTGGCGCAGCATGTTTGTTGCAGAAAGTAACATTGCAGTCGGGTTGGCGATATTCCTGCCCACGGCTTGTGCGAAAGGGTGGCGTGCACCCTGCGGGGGGTAATACAGAAACATTGGTTATAATACAGACTCCTCCCCCTACCCTGTAACCGTACCCCCATATACTAGATACCCACCCTCCCCGCTACCCTGTAACCGTACCCCCATATACTAGATACCCAACCCTCTCCCTACCCTGTAACAATACCCCCATATACTAGATACCCACCTTCCCGCTACCCTGTAACCGTACCCCCATATACTAGATACCCACCCTCCCCGCTACCCTGTAACCGTACCCCCATATACTAGATACCCAACCCTCTCCCTACCCTGTAACAATACCCCCATATACTAGATACCCACCTTCCCGCTACCCTGTAACCGTACCCCCATATACTAGATACCCACCCTACCCTGTAACAATACCTCCATATACTAGATACCCACCCTCCCCCTACCCTGTAACAATACCTCCATATACTAGATACCCAGCCTCCCCCTACCCTGTAACCGTACCCCCATATACTAGATACCCACCCTACCCTGTAACAATACCTCCATATACTAGATACCCACCCTCCCCCTACCCTGTAACCGTACCCCCATATACTAGATACCCACCCTACCCTGTAACAATACCTCCATATACTAGATACCCACCCTCCCCCTACCCTGTAACCGTACCCCCATATACTAGATACCCACCCTACCCTGTAACAATACCTCCATATACTAGATACCCACCCTCCCCCTACCCTGTAACAATACCCCCATATACTAGATACCCACCCTCCCCCTACCCTGCAACCGTATCCCCATATACTAGATACCCACCCTTCCCCCATATACTAGATACCCACCCTCCCCCTACCCTGCAACCGTATCCCCATATACTAGATACCCACCCTTCCCCCATATACTAGATACCCAACCCTCCCCCTACCCTGTAGCCATACGTAAGAGATCCTCCAATGTGGAGGTGCCATGCAGTAGATCGTTACGAATGTGAAGCTTCCCAGTGTCTCACACTCACCGTCTCAAACACGGCGTATTCCGCACTGTAACTCTCCCCTGGCACCACCCCAGCGCCCCCGACCAGCCCAGCCGCCAGGTTATCGATGATATTGCCATACAGGTTGGGCATGACCAGCACATCAAACTGGTATGGGTTCTGCACCAGCTGCCAAGAGACACGAGGGGGTTACTCACAGGATCGTGGGGGGGCAGAGACACGTCATACACAGGGAACTCACAAACATGGGGGACTGGGTTGGAACACTGCCCTCTAGTGGTGAAAATAAAGGGAATTCTTGGATACATACATTCTAACTGTGATGAACAGGGAGGACTGCTTGTTGCATTATTGTTTTAAGGAGTTAAGTCTATTGTTTTGCAACAGGTCTGGCTGCTACTTGGGGTCTGTGGTCTGCTCCTCCCACTGCAGGGTGATACAGAGAGGGGAGACGGGAGGTATAATCTGCTCCTCCCACTGCAGGGTGATACAGAGAGGGGAGACGGGAGGTATAATCTGCTCCTCCCACTGCAGGGTGATACAGAGAGGGGAGACGGGATGTATAATCTGCTCCTCCCACTGCAGGGTGATACAGAGAGGGGAGACGGGAGGTATAATCTGCTCCTCCCACTGCAGGGTGATACAGAGAGGGGAGACGGGAGGTATAATCTGCTCCTCCCACTGCAGGGTGATACAGAGAGGGGAGACGGGAGGTATAATCTGCTCCTCCCACTGCAGGGTGATACAGAGAGGGGAGACGGGATGTATAATCTGCTCCTCCCACTGCAGGGTGATACAGAGAGGGGAGACGGGAGGTATAATCTGCTCCTCCCACTGCAGGGTGATACAGAGAGGGGAGACGGGATGTATAATCTGCTCCTCCCACTGCAGGGTGGTACAGAGAGGGGAGACAGGCGGTATAATCTGCCCCTCCCACTGCAAGGTGATACAGAGAGGGGAGACGGGAGGTATAATCTGCTCCTCCCACTGCAGGGTGATACAGAGAGGGGAGACAGGCGGTATAAACAGCTACTGCCAGTAGTAGTAGTTGGGCACCAGTAGGTAGTCCTTACCTGCATGCAGCAGTTGTCAATAATCATTGTGTCAAATTGTATCTTGGGGTACAGTTGTGCCACTTCCTTACAGCACTGCAGGAACAGCCCATCTCCCAGCTTCCTGTGAGGCAGGAAGACATGAATATATAACAATACGGTACAAGCCATAAATAGCGGCACCCCCCATACCTACAGGGAGGCTCCTACAGCCCCTCGGCCAGCGGGTATCTGCCCCACACTCACATGATATTGGCTTTGTGCACAGCAGTGACCTTGGATCTGCCCTTCTTGGTGGCATAATCAAACGCAAACTTGGCAATGCGGTTGGACTTCTCTCTGGTTATGATTTTAAGGCACTCGATGACTCCGCTGACGCTCTGCCCGAAACAAGCACAACAAATAGACTGTAAGCTCCTCGACGCACCTCATTCCAACTGTGTATTTATAGTAACTGTACCCGGCACTGTTTATGGCTAGTAAAGCACTAAGTACACTTGTGCCGATACTTCTACAGGGGACACATCTCCAAGAGGGGGTAAATACCAGCTACACACCTCGTGCTCCAGAGAGCTGTACTCTCCCTCCGTCTGCTCCCGAATAATCACCAGGTCCAGATTGTTGTGCCGGGTCTTGTAGCCGGGGAGGCTGTTCACATGCACCACGTTAGCAAAGAGGTCCAGCTTGCGCCTACGGGGAGGGGGAGATGGTCAGTGCCCCCCAGAGCTTTGGCCCCAAGGGACATGTACATATCAGCATTAGCACCAGTCCTATAGTGCTCTTTCCCCAGAAGGGTAAGGGCAGCCAACCACAAGAGAAAGGGCAGCCAAACAGGGAAAGGGCAGCCACCCATAAGCCAGCAAGGGAAAGGGCAGCCACCCATAAGCCAGCAAGGGAAAGGGCAACCAACCATAAGCCAGCAAGAGAAAGGGCAGCCAAACAGGGAAAGGGCAGCCAACCATAAGCCAGCAAGGGAAAGGGCAGCCAACCATAAACCAGCAAGGGAAAGGGCAGCCAACCATAAGCCAGCAAGGGTAAGGGCAGCCAACCATAAGCCAGCAAGGGTAAGGGCAGCCAACCATAAGCCAGCAAGGGTAAGGGCAGCCAACCATAAGCCAGTAAGGGCGACAGATAATTGGATCCATTAGAACGCGGAACTGTCTGTTATCCCGTACCGGAGTCTCATTTCATACGACGCCAGTTCCCCTTTATACTCCATGGGGGTGTGGATCTTCCCTAGAGACAGAGAAAGGCAGTGAGAAATGATATACTTACCCCCCTCCCCCATATCGAATCCAACCCATGTGACTCCCAGTACAGACACCCATAACCCCCGTACCTTTAATCGCCACCTTATTTGCCTGCATGGAGGCCAGGACCTCGTCCAGCTTCTCCTTGGAGGCCATGTTCTGCACCTCGCTCAGATGGTGCTCATCAAACTCCACCGGCACATCAGCTGCCTGCGGGAAGCCAAGAAACCTCTGTGGGAACCAATCCCAGCATTCCCTACTCATTGCTGCACTGATGCACCTTCTGCAGTTCCTCATTCTACCACCAGGGCAACCCTTGTCTGTCATTTTATGGCAGAGGTTCCCACAGAGTAGGGAAGTCACAAGCTCCCCTTCCCACTGACTGGCACTTACCTTGAACACCTCTCTCACCGAGTGCATCAGCTCCGGTCCCACTCCATCCCCAGGGATCATGGTGACATGAAAAGCCCCATCTGACTTGCCCGGTTCAGCCTGTGGGGACAAGAACGATCAGCTCAGCTGCAGGTCCCAAGTACACGGTAAGGGCAGTGGCACCCCTAGGCCCGGGGTATATGTTACAAGGCACCATGGGTCCTGTGGCTCCCCAGTAATTTAGTGGGGCTCCCCTGTGGCTCAGAAGGGACAAGCATAACCCCACCCCATATGGACAAATCAAGCTCCACCCACAGAAAATCAAACTGCATCTAGAACTGGGCACCCTACAACCCTACACTGTCACCCTAACGAGCTAGTACCCCCTTCTGTTTCACCTAAGCCCAACATCAGTGCTGCATCCTATTCTGCCCCGTGCCCTGGGGCAATACATCTGCTTCACTACCTGGGGCATCAGGGCCCTGCAAAGAAAGTGGGCGTGGGCAATCACCAGTGATGTACCGGGCATGGGGCTACAGGTTATAGGTGCCCTTACCTGCTGTACCAAGGGGGAGGTGCATAGGGGGCGCCGTGCCAGGCTGATCTGTGGGTACAGCTGTGAGAGAGAAACATTACTGGTTGGCAGGAGGGCAGGAGTGGGGCAGAGGGGCAGCTGATGGGTACAGGTAATATATAGGATAAGCCATATAGAGACAGAACTGGGCAGGGTGAGGGGGTAGAAGATGCAGGGCAGATAGCAGCAGGGGAGATAAAAAGGGCAGAACACATAAGAATAGGGGGGAGAAGGGGCAAGACAGATAGAGGGCTTAATTAGAGGGGGCAGATAACTGAGTGGTAGAAGGGGCAGGGCAGATAGAGGGGCAGATAACTGAGGGGTAGAAGGGGCAGGGCAGATAGAGGGGCAGATAACTGAGGGGTAGAAGGGGCAGGGCAGATAGAGGGGCAGATAACTGAGGGGTAGAAGGGGCAGGGCAGATAGAGGGGCAGATAACTGAGGGGTAGAAGGGGCAGGGCAGATAGAGGGGCAGATAACTGAGGGGTAGAAGGGGCAGGGCAGATAGAGGGGCAGATAACTGAGGGGTAGAAGGGGCAGGGCAGATAGAGGGGCAGATAACTGAGGGGTAGAAGGGGCAGGGCAGATAGAGGGGCAGATAACTGAGGGGTAGAAGGGGCAGGGCAGATAGAGGGGCAGATAACTGAGGGGTAGAAGGGGCAGGGCAGATAGAGGGGCAGATAACTGAGGGGTAGAAGGGGCAGGGCAGATAGAGGGACAGATAACTGAGGGGTAGAAGGGGCAGGGCAGATAGAGGGGCAGATAACTGAGGGGTAGAAGGGGCAGGACAGATAGAGGGGCAGATAACTGAGGGGTAGAAGGGGCAGGACAGATAGAGGGGCAGATAACTAAGGGGTAGAAGGGGCGGGGCAGATAGAGGGGCAGATAACTGAGGGGTAGAAGGGGCAGGGCAGATAGAGGGGCAGATAACTAAGGGGTAGAAGGGGCGGGGCAGATAACTAAGGGGTAGAAGGGGCGGGGCAGATAACTAAGGGGTAGAAGGGGCAGGGCAGATAGAGGGGCAGATAACTGAGGGGTAGAAGGGGCAGGGCAGATAACTAAGGGGTAGAAGGGGAGGGGCAGATAACTGAGGGGTAGAAGGGGCAGGACAGATAGAGGGGCAGATAACTAAGAGGTAGAAGGGGCAGGGCAGATAACTAAGGGGTAGAAGGGGAGGGGCAGATAACTGAGGGGTAGAAGGGGCAGGGCAGATAGAGGGGCAGATAACTGAGGGGTAGAAGGGGCAGGACAGATAGAGGGGCAGATAACTGAGGGGTAGAAGGGGCAGGACAGATAGAGGGGAAGATAACTAAGGGGTAGAAGGGGCAGGACAGATAGAGGGGCAGATAACTAAGGGGTAGAAGGGGCAGGACAGATAGAGGGGCAGATAACTAAGGGGTAGAAGGGGCAGGACAGATAGAGGGGCAGATAACTAAGGGGTAGAAGGGGCAGGACAGATAGAGGGGCAGATAACTGAGGGGTAGAAGGGGCAGGGCAGAAATAGGGGCAGATAACTAAGGGGTAGAAGGGGCAGGGCAGATAGAGGGGCAGATAACTAAGGGGTAGAAGGGGCAGGGCAGATAGAGGGGCAGATAACTAAGGGGTAGAAGGGGCAGGGCAGATAGAGGGGCAGATAACTAAGGGGTAGAAGGGGCAGGGCAGATAGAGGGGCAGATAACTAAGGGGTAGAAGGGGCAGGGCAGATAACTAAGGGGTAGAAGGGGCAGGGCAGATAGAGGGGCAGATAACTAAGGGGTAGAAGGGGCAGGGCAGATAGAGGGGCAGATAACTGAGGGGTAGAAGGGGCAGGGCAGATAGAGGGGCAGATAACTGAGGGGTAGAAGGGGCGGGGCAGATAGAGGGGCAGATAACTGAGGGGTAGAAGGGGCAGGGCAGATAGAGGGGCAGATAACTGAGGGGTAGAAGGGGCGGGACAGATAGAGGGGCAGATAACTGAGGGGTAGAAGGGGCAGGACAGATAGAGGGGCAGATAACTAAGGGATAGAAGGGGCGGGGCAGATAGAGGGGCAAATAACTGAGGGGTAGAAGGGGCGGGGCAGATAGAGGGGCAGATAACTGAGGGGTAGAAGGGGCAGGACAGATAGAGGGGCAGATAACTAAGGGGTAGAAGGGGCGGGACAGATAGAGGGGCAGATAACTGAGGGGTAGAAGGGGCGGGGCAGATAGAGGGGCAGATAACTGAGGGGTAGAAGGGGCAGGACAGATAGAGGGGCAGATAACTGAGGGGTAGAAGGGGCGGGGCAGATAGAGGGGCAGATAACTGAGGGGTAGAAGGGGCAGGACAGATAGAGGGGCAGATAACTAAGGGATAGAAGGGGCGGGGCAGATAGAGGGGCAGATAACTGAGGGGTAGAAGGGGCGGGGCAGATAGAGGGGCAGATAACTGAGGGGTAGAAGGGGCAGGACAGATAGAGGGGCAGATAACTAAGGGATAGAAGGGGCGGGGCAGATAGAGGGGCAGATAACTGAGGGGTAGAAGGGGCGGGGCAGATAGAGGGGCAGATAACTGAGGGGTAGAAGGGGCAGGGCAGATAGAGGGGCAGATAACTGAGTGGTAGAAGGGGCAGATAACTGAGGGGTAGAAGGGGCGGGGCAGATAGAGGGGCAGATAACTGAGGGGTAGAAGGGGCAGGGCAGATAGAGGGGCAGATAACTGAGGGGTAGAAGGGGCGGGGCAGATAGAGGGGCAGATAACTGAGGGGTAGAAGGGGCAGGACAGATAGAGGGGCAGATAACTAAGGGATAGAAGGGGCGGGGCAGATAGAGGGGCAGATAACTGAGGGGTAGAAGGGGCGGGGCAGATAGAGGGGCAGATAACTGAGGGGTAGAAGGGGCAGGGCAGATAGAGGGGCAGATAACTGAGTGGTAGAAGGGGCAGATAACTGAGGGGTAGAAGGGGCGGGGCAGATAGAGGGGCAGATAACTGAGGGGTAGAAGGGGCAGGGCAGATAGAGGGGCAGATAACTGAGGGGTAGAAGGGGCGGGGCAGATAGAGGGGCAGATAACTGAGGGGTAGAAGGGGCAGGGCAGATAGAGGGGCAGATAACTGAGGGGTAGAAGGGGCGGGGCAGATAGAGGAACAGATAACTGAGGGGTAGAAGGGGCAGGGCAGATAGAGGGGCAGATAACTGAGGGGTAGAAGGGGCGGGGCAGTAGAGGGGCAGATAACTGAGGGGTAGAAGGGGCAAGACAGATAGAGGGGCAGATAACTGAGGGGTAGAAGGGGCGGGGCAGATAACTGAGGGGTAGAAGGGGCGGGGCAGATAACTGAGGGGTAGAAGGGGCGGGGCAGTAGAGGGGCAGATAACTGAGGGGTAGAAGGGGCAGGACAGATAGAGGGGCAGATAACTGAGGGGTAGAAGGGGCAGGGCAGATAGAGGGGCAGATAACTAAGGGGTAGAAGGGGCGGGGCAGATAACTAAGGGGTAGAAGGGGCGGGGCAGATAACTAAGGGGTAGAAGGGGCAGGGCAGATAGAGGGGCAGATAACTGAGGGGTAGAAGGGGCAGGGCAGATAACTAAGGGGTAGAAGGGGAGGGGCAGATAACTGAGGGGTAGAAGGGGCAGGACAGATAGAGGGGCAGATAACTAAGAGGTAGAAGGGGCAGGGCAGATAACTAAGGGGTAGAAGGGGCGGGGCAGATAACTGAGGGGTAGAAGGGGCAGGGCAGATAGAGGGGCAGATAACTGAGGGGTAGAAGGGGCAGGACAGATAGAGGGGCAGATAACTGAGGGGTAGAAGGGGCAGGACAGATAGAGGGGCAGATAACTAAGGGGTAGAAGGGGCAGGACAGATAGAGGGGCAGATAACTAAGGGGTAGAAGGGGCAGGACAGATAGAGGGGCAGATAACTAAGGGGTAGAAGGGGCAGGGCAGATAGAGGGGCAGATAACTAAGGGGTAGAAGGGGCAGGGCAGATAGAGGGGCAGATAACTAAGGGGTAGAAGGGGCAGGGCAGATAAAGGGGCAGATAACTGAGGGGTAGAAGGGGCGGGGCAGATAGAGGGGCAGATAACTGAGGGGTAGAAGGGGCAGGGCAGATAGAGGGGCAGATAACTGAGGGGTAGAAGGGGCAGGGCAGATAGAGGGGCAGATAACTGAGGGGTAGAAGGGGCGGGACAGATAGAGGGGCAGATAACTGAGGGGTAGAAGGGGCAGGGCAGATAGAGGGGCAGATAACTGAGGGGTAGAAGGGGCAGGACAGATAGAGGGGCAGATAACTGAGGGGTAGAAGGGGCAGGACAGATAGAGGGGCAGATAACTAAGGGATAGAAGGGGCAGGACAGATAGAGGGGCAGATAACTGAGGGGTAGAAGGGGCGGGGCAGATAGAGGGGCAGATAACTAAGGGATAGAAGGGGCGGGGCAGATAGAGGGGCAGATAACTGAGGGGTAGAAGGGGCGGGGCAGATAGAGGGGCAGATAACTGAGGGGTAGAAGGGGCAGGGCAGATAGAGGGGCAGATAACTGAGTGGTAGAAGGGGCAGATAACTGAGGGGTAGAAGGGGCGGGGCAGATAGAGGGGCAGATAACTGAGGGGTAGAAGGGGCAGGGCAGATAGAGGGGCAGATAACTGAGGGGTAGAAGGGGCGGGGCAGATAGAGGGGCAGATAACTGAGGGGTAGAAGGGGCAGGGCAGATAGAGGGGCAGATAACTGAGGGGTAGAAGGGGCGGGGCAGTAGAGGGGCAGATAACTGAGGGGTAGAAGGGGCAGGACAGATAGAGGGGCAGATAACTGAGGGGTAGAAGGGGCGGGGCAGATAACTGAGGGGTAGAAGGGGCAGGGCAGATAGAGGGGCAGATAACTGAGGGGTAGAAGGGGCGGGGCAGATAACTGAGGGGTAGAAGGGGCGGGGCAGTAGAGGGGCAGATAACTGAGGGGTAGAAGGGGCAGGACAGATAGAGGGGCAGATAACTGAGGGGTAGAAGGGGCAGGGCAGATAGAGGGGCAGATAACTAAGGGGTAGAAGGGGCGGGGCAGATAACTAAGGGGTAGAAGGGGCGGGGCAGATAACTAAGGGGTAGAAGGGGCAGGGCAGATAGAGGGGCAGATAACTGAGGGGTAGAAGGGGCAGGGCAGATAACTAAGGGGTAGAAGGGGAGGGGCAGATAACTGAGGGGTAGAAGGGGCAGGACAGATAGAGGGGCAGATAACTAAGAGGTAGAAGGGGCAGGGCAGATAACTAAGGGGTAGAAGAGGCGGGGCAGATAACTGAGGGGTAGAAGGGGCAGGACAGATAGAGGGGCAGATAACTGAGGGGTAGAAGGGGCGGGGCAGATAGAGGGGCAGATAACTGAGGGGTAGAAGGGGCAGGACAGATAGAGGGGCAGATAACTGAGGGGTAGAAGGGGCAGGACAGATAGAGGGGCAGATAACTAAGGGGTAGAAGGGGCAGGACAGATAGAGGGGCAGATAACTAAGGGGTAGAAGGGGCAGGACAGATAGAGGGGCAGATAACTGAGGGGTAGAAGGGGCAGGGCAGATAGAGGGGCAGATAACTAAGGGGTAGAAGGGGCAGGGCAGATAGAGGGGCAGATAACTGAGGGGTAGAAGGGGCAGGGCAGATAGAGGGGCAGATAACTAAGGGGTAGAAGGGGCAGGGCAGATAGAGGGGCAGATAACTAAGGGGTAGAAGGGGCAGGGCAGATAGAGGGGCAGATAACTGAGGGGTAGAAGGGGCAGGGCAGATAGAGGGGCAGATAACTGAGGGATAGAAGGGGCGGGGCAGATAGAGGGGCAGATAACTGAGGGGTAGAAGGGGCAGGGCAGATAGAGGGGCAGATAACTGAGGGGTAGAAGGGGCAGGGCAGATAGAGGGGCAGATAACTGAGGGGTAGAAGGGGCAGGGCAGATAGAGGGGCAGATAACTAAGGGATAGAAGGGGCAGGGCAGATAGAGGGGCAGATAACTGAGGGGTAGAAGGGGCGGGACAGATAGAGGGGCAGATAACTGAGGGGTAGAAGGGGCAGGGCAGATAGAGGGGCAGATAACTGAGGGGTAGAAGGGGCGGGGCAGATAGAGGGGCAGATAACTGAGGGGTAGAAGGGGCAGGGCAGATAGAGGGGCAGATAACTGAGGGGTAGAAGGGGCGGGACAGATAGAGGGGCAGATAACTGAGGGGTAGAAGGGGCAGGGCAGATAGAGGGGCAGATAACTGAGGGGTAGAAGGGGCAGGACAGATAGAGGGGCAGATAACTGAGGGGTAGAAGGGGCAGGGCAGATAGAGGGGCAGATAACTGAGGGGTAGAAGGGGCGGGACAGATAGAGGGGCAGATAACTGAGGGGTAGAAGGGGCGGGGCAGATAGAGGGGCAGATAACTGAGGGGTAGAAGGGGCAGGGCAGATAGAGGGGCAGATAACTGAGGGGTAGAAGGGGCGGGGCAGATAGAGGGGCAGATAACTGAGGGGTAGAAGGGGCAGGGCAGATAGAGGGGCAGATAACTGAGGGGTAGAAGGGGCAGGGCAGATAGAGGGGCAGATAACTGAGGGGTAGAAGGGGCGGGACAGATAGAGGGGCAGATAACTGAGGGGTAGAAGGGGCAGGACAGATAGAGGGGCAGATAACTAAGGGATAGAAGGGGCAGGACAGATAGAGGGGCAGATAACTGAGGGGTAGAAGGGGCGGGGCAGATAACTGAGGGGTAGAAGGGGCGGGGCAGATAACTGAGGGGTAGAAGGGGCGGGGCAGTAGAGGGGCAGATAACTGAGGGGTAGAAGGGGCGGGGCAGTAGAGGGGCAGATAACTGAGGGGTAGAAGGGGCGGGGCAGTAGAGGGGCAGATAACTGAGGGGTAGAAGGGGCGGGGCAGTAGAGGGGCAGATAACTGAGGGGTAGAAGGGGCGGGGCAGTAGAGGGGCAGATAACTGAGGGGTAGAAGGGGCGGGGCAGATAACTGAGGGGTAGAAGGGTAGGAGAGACAGAAGGGTTCGGCACAGGAGAGCAGGAGGGACAATAATAAGAGAGAGGAGAGAGAGAGAGGAGAGGGAGTCCCTGACAGACCTGAGTAGAGCGCAGGAAGTGTCTGAGCGCCGCCATAGTTGCCTTTGAAAGGAGACAGGAAGTGACGTTAAACACGCCGTTCCTTCAGTTCCGCTAGCGCCAGCCCCGCTGTATAACCCCGCCCACTCCGGCCTGTTACGGGGCGATGGACGAAGCGGGGAGCACAATGACTCACAGTGGCTTATGGGATATTAGCACCTTACAGACACAGTGCCTGAGCAGCGGGGGGAGGAGACTGGCCCGTCACTTACTGTACGAGGGGCGGATACATACCCAGTACGCATAGGCCACGCCCCCATGCTCTGGCTTGGCTGTTCTGCGGCTGCGCTGCTAGGTGATAAACATACGGCATAAAGTTAGGGGCTAATTTGGTCAGTCTTAGGGTTGCCCGGTTGGCGGTTTTTCCGTCAAATTGGGCTACTAATATAAAGCCCAGATGGGTTTCCGTAGTACAAACCCGCCAAGGTACAGTTTGGGGCTAGTTTTTGGAGCCTTGGCGGGTTTGTAGTTTGGAAACTAGTCAAAGTTTTTTCCCCCCTAGTGTGTCTGTCCCAATGCATGCTGGGTAATGTAGTTTGTATCTACCTATTAGCCTACAGCTAGGATTACTATAAAACTACAATACCCAGCATGCAATGGGACAGTATAGCCGGAGGCTCCCATTTCTACTCTATTCTACCCAACCTGTCTGTTCTACCCCCTGCTCCCTAGCGTATGGGATTGTACCATTATTTTCTACTGTGGGGGGGCTGCCATTTGTTACTTTCTGCAGTTGGTCCTTAAGCTATAAACTCTCAGGATCTCTTGGGGCTGCTGGGAGTTGTAGTTCAACGTACCCATATGTACATTATGTCTGGGGTTAATGCAACATTCTGAATCCATTTCTGTAGTGACTTCCCAGCTGGACTGGGCCCAGAGGGAATTACCAGCCATCCCAGTAACTGGAGAGGGGGCACAGGGCATGGGGAGTGATTATACACTTTAAAAAGGCAGGTTTTCCCAAATATACTTTTATTTTCATAGAATTTTTTTTTCTTTGCGCATATTGGGCTACTTTTGGGCTACTTTCCAAGTGGCTTTTGGCTGGTTTTGGGCTGGTCTCAGTCTCTTATCCGTGCCCTGGAGTTGGTTTCTTAGTCAGTGAATCAGTAAGTGGTGTTTGAGGGATTTAGACGTTTACATTGACAGATTTGCTTTACGTTAATGCCAGCCTGTCCCAGCCCGGGCAGTTAAACTGGCACCAAAGGGGCAATAGATTCTTATTTGTTTCTATGGATACGTAACTAATGATTTAAAGGGTTAAATGACTCTGGGCCACTGATTTCTGCCTATGTGTTTGCAGGCAGCCTTTATTATATGCGCCCAGTGCCGGCCTGGCCCGAAAAGCTTCTGGGCTGGAAATGTGGCGCCACTGTATCTATACAGGAAACATTGCCCTCTTCCATCTTTTCCCTTGAGTTGCCATCTTGTGTGCTTCTATTCATCCATCACTGGTCACCTGACAGGAAATTCCTTCAGTGGAAGTCAGTAGGTAGCCATTTTGACACCCCCCCCCCCCTCCAAACAGGCATCAAAGTGCCCTGGTGTCTTGGTCCTATAAAGGTGTTACCAGACGTACCCTTTGTCATTGGCATTGGCATCAGAGAGGCAGTGACCCCTGTGGCAAAATAAACTATTGAATCTGCCCTACCGTCTGGCACCTAAAGGGAAACTAAACCCTGCTGCACAGCGCGGCTCAACCAAACGTTACTCAGCTGTTGCCGGACTACAAATCCCAGAATAATATAACATATAATGAAGGGTGAGGCATGCTGGGAGCTGTAGTCCAGCAACATCAGGGTTGTATTCTTAAAGCAATATTGCACAATAAAACTTTCCCAGCTCCCCAGTGCCCACATTGGCAGCATTGAAATGCAAAAGAATCCTCCAATGAGAATCCCAGCTGATGTGAGTAAATCCGGCTCCCTGTTCTCTGTTCCTGCAATTGGAGTTGGGAGCAATAAGCACAGTTTCCCAGCACTGAACAAGTCTGTCCCTTTATCCCCATGTCTGATTCCTGTGCCATATAATGACGGGAAAATGCCATCATTATCTCTATATGTAAGGTACCAGCAAGGGGCCTGACACAGTGCTGGGGATCCTCATTCTCATTGGTCACTTCTCTTGCATCTTTAATTAAGTTTTCAGTCAGTAGAATTCTCATTGGCGAATTGGTTTCCATGTGTAATTAGGTTTTTCATCAACTTCTATAGAGAACTAGGGGGCGCAGTGGGGCAGCTTTACGGCTGGGTTTAGTGTCCCTTTTAGCCTGGGGCATAGAGAAATCATATTTAGGACCAAACAGACTCCTAAGGGCCCACTGGGACAGTCTGTGAATTTAACCCTTTTGTATCTCACATAACTGGTGTATAGAGTTCAGCACAACCCAGTCCAAGAACTTCCCATGTCCCTTATGAATGTACTGGTTACCCCACCCAGAGGTGCCCCCCTGTTTATCTCTGTACATACGTCCCAGTAAGTTCCAGCATGGAATCCCCAGGCCCCGGGCCCCAGCAGTCAGATACTTCTGTATGTATGGCTCTGTGCAAGCATCCTAGGGCCCCCGGGCCCAGCAGTCAGATACTTCTGTATGTATGGCTCTGTGCAAGCATCCTAGGGCCCCCGGGCCCCAGCAGTCAGATACTTCTGTATGTATGGCTCTGTGCAAGCATCCTAGGGCCCCCGGGCCCCAGCAGTCAGATACTTCTGTATGTATGGCTCTGTGCAAGCATCCTAGGGCCCCCGGGCCCCAGCAGTCAGATACTTCTGTATGTATGGCTCTGTGCAAGCATCCTAGGGCCCCCGGGCCCCAGCTCCGAAGGTACTGAGATTATGGGTCAGTACCAAGATTATTCCTGCTCATTGGGGAACCTGACAGACCGAAGCGGAATCCATAAATGTGAATCTGTGACATTGGACCAATGGTACTTTAGGTTCTGTGCCACGTACAGGGGCAATCTGAGGGGCCCAGACCCCATGAATTGTGGCTCCTTCACAGCCTGCATAGGCCGAGCCCTGGTAGGAGACTCTTTATACACCGGCCCCTCCCCATATAACTCAGATTGTGCCTCTTGTTACTCTGTAGCCTTAGGGCCAAGGGGCCTGTGTATTAGTGCTGTACCTCTTGAGGTGGAGATAAACCCCCCCCATGCTAAAATAGGGCACTCCTCAAAACCACAAGGGACCAAGGCCCCTCATTTGCAGCTTATGAGGCCCAGTCTCCCCCCCATCAAGTCCCTCACAGACAGCGGTCTCATCAATGACACTTACTTTCCTCTGTGCTCTTTAAAATACCTACCCCTTGCCCCCCTAGAACTGCTCTCATCCTGTTCCAGGAGTCTGAGGGCCCCTCCAATCTTTGTGAAGCCTCCATTCATTCATCCCCTGAGGCCATAACAATGGGACTCATTTTGCTGGTGCAGAGACCTGAGGAACCTGTGGGGGGCTCCATTGCTTGGTCGAGGGGTCAAACAGGAAATGTCTAGTGGCCTTGTGACCAAGTCATTCTCTCCTGCACTAAGCAGGGCTATTTCTGGGGCCCCATCTTGCTTGTGCCTTCATCTCACCCCTCCCTTACCCATCCAGGGCGCCATCATGAGGCCCATTGAAATCCCAACTATGTCTGACTCTTTCTTGCCCCCTGAAATGCCTAGTGGAGGAATGTGCTGTGGTTTAGCCACCAGGGGCATTAGGCATATTCCCTTGCATTGTTCTGACCTCTACCCAATGCTGTTGGTAAGAATCCAGTGTCTTGGGGGCAAGAGACCTCCAAATGGTATTGTGTAGGGGGCTCCCACTGTCCAATGTGGTTCCATCAGCTCATTCCCACGAGCCCTAAGGCTAGTAACCATCCCACCAGGGTTTGCATAGTGGCCCACCCTTTCCAAACTACTGAGCCTGGTAACCCTGCTTACACCCTAATGCCTTGCCCTGTTGGGGAAATAACTCCACCCCCAAAGGAATTAACTCCACCCATAGTGGAAAAATCATTTTGCCTTTACTTGGGATATACCACCCACAGAAAAAAAAATAATTCTGCCCCACAGGAAATAACTCCACCCCCAGTGAGATAATCACTCCGCCCTTGGTGGGGCAATAAGGCAATAAGCCATTACGCCAAGGGGTGACTGAATAAGTGGGTGACATAACTGGAGGGCAGGAGGTTCTTGCAAACTTACTGTGCCTTACCTGCCTGGGTGGGATCTAGAAGGACCACCTGCCTAAGCCCTAAATGCCCAATGGTCCTGTGTATTGAATAAACAGCCTCCCCGTGAGAAACCTCCAGCAAAGAACTTGTGGGCAGAACCATGAACAGAACACAGAACACATAATGGTGAGTAAATGGGCCCAGAGCCCCAGCTTTATTGGAAACCATTTTAAAGTCAGTATATTGGTCCTCTTACCCCTGGAAATGTGGCCCATAACCAGGAGACAATCACCCTGTGCTCCTCAGCTTACCTCTATTACTTTCACTCCATAGGACACGGCCTCCCCAACCCTGGCCCCCTAGTTATGCTGCATTGGCCCCCCAACCCTGGCCCCCTAGTTATGCTGCATTGGCCCCCCAACCCTGGCCCCCTAGTTATGCTGCATTGGCCCCCCAACCCTGGCCCCCTAGTTATGCTGCATTGACCCCCCAACCCTGGCACCCTAGTTATGCTGCATTGGCCCCCCAACCCTGGCACCCTAGTTATACTGCATTGCCCCCCCCCAACCCTGGCACCCTAGTTATACTGCATTGGCCCCCCAACCCTGGCCCCTTAGTTATGCTGCATTGGCCCCCCAACCCTGACATCTTAGTTATGCTACATTGGCCCCCCAACCCTGGCCCCTTAGTTATGCTGCATTGGCCCCCCAACCCTGGCCCCTTAGTTATGCTGCATTGGCCCCCCAACCCTGACATCTTAGTTATGCTACATTGGCCCCCCAACCCTGGCCCCTTAGTTATGCTGCATTGGCCCCCCAACCCTGGCCCCCTAGTTATGCTACATTGGCTCCCCAACCCTGGCCCCTTAGTTATGCTGCATTGGCCCCCAACCCTGGCCCCTTAGTTATGCTGCATTGGCCCCCCAACCCTGGCCCCTTAGTTATGCTGCATTGGCCCCCCAACCCTGGCCCCTTAGTTATGCTGCATTGGCCCCCCAACCCTGACATCTTAGTTATGCTACATTGGCCCCCCAACCCTGGCCCCTTAGTTATGCTGCATTGGCCCCCCAACCCTGACACCTTAGTTATGCTACATTGGCCCCCCAACCCTGGCCCCTTAGTTATGCTGCATTGGCCCCCCAACCCTGGCCCCCTAGTTATGCTGCATTGGCCCCCAACCCTGGCCCCCTAGTTATGCTGCATTGGCCCCCCAACCCTGGCCCCCTAGTTATACTGCATTGGCCCCCCAACCCTGGCACCCTAGTTATGCTGCATTGGCCCCCCAACCCTGGCACCCTAGTTATGCTGCATTGGCCCCCCAACCCTGACATCTTAGTTATGCTACATTGGCCCCCCAACCCTGGCCCATAGTTATGCTGCATTGGCCCCCCAACCCTGGCACCCTAGTTATACTGCATTGGCCCCCCAACCCTGGCACCCTAGTTATGCTGCATTGGCCCCCCAACCCTGGCACCCTAGTTATGCTGCATTGGCCCCCCCAACCCTGACATCTTAGTTATGCTACATTGGCCCCCCAACCCTGGCCCCATAGTTATGCTGCATTGGCCCCCAACCCTGGCCCCCTAGTTATGCTACATTGGCCCCCCAACCCTGGCCCCTTAGTTATGCTGCATTGGCCCCCCAACCCTGGCCCCATAGTTATGCTGCATTGGCCCCCCAACCCTGGCCCCCTAGTTATGCTGCATTGGCCCCCCAACCCTGGCCCCCTAGTTATGCTGCATTGGCCCCCAACCCTGGCCCCCTAGTTATGCTGCATTGGCCCCCCAACCCTGGCCCCCTAGTTATGCTGCATTGGCCCCCCAACCCTGGCCCCCTAGTTATACTGCATTGGCCCCCCAACCCTGGCCCCATAGTTATGCTGCATTGGCCCCCCAACCCTGGCCCCTAGTTATACTGCATTGGCCCCCCAACCCTGGCCCCCTAGTTATGCTACATTGGCCCCCCAACCCTGGCCCCTTAGTTATGCTGCATTGGCCCCCCAACCCTGACCCCCTAGTTATGCTGCATTGGCCCCCCAACCCTGGCCCCCTAGTTATGCTACATTGGCCCCCCAACCCTGGCCCCCTAGTTATGCTGCATTGCCCCCCAACCCTGGCCCCCTAGTTAAACTGCATTGGCCCCCCAACCCTGGCCCCCTAGTTATGCTGCATTGGCCCCCCAACCCTGGCCCCCTAGTTATGCTGCATTGGCCCCCAACCCTGGCCCCTTAGTTATGCTGCATTGGCCCCCCAACCCTGGCCCCTTAGTTATGCTGCATTGGCCCCCCAACTCTGGCCCCCTAGTTATGCTGCATTGGCCCCCCAACCCTGGCCCCCTAGTTATGCTGCATTGGCCCCCCAACCCTGGCCCCCTAGTTATGCTGCATTGGCCCCCCAACCCTGGCCCCCTAGTTATACTGCATTGGCCCCCCAACCCTGGCCCCATAGTTATGCTGCATTGGCCCCCCAACCCTGGCCCCTAGTTATACTGCATTGGCCCCCCAACCCTGGCACCCTAGTTATGCTACATTGGCCCCCCAACCCTGGCCCCTTAGTTATGCTGCATTGGCCCCCCAACCCTGACCCCCTAGTTATGCTGCATTGGCCCCCAACCCTGGCACCCTAGTTATACTGCATTGGCCCCCCAACCCTGGCCCCCTAGTTATACTGCATTGGCCCCCTAACCCTGGCCCCCTAGTTATGCTGCATTGGCCCCCAACCCTGGCCCCTTAGTTATGCTACATTGGCCCCCCAACCCTGGCACCCTAGTTATACTGAATTGGCCCCCCAACCCTGGCACCCTAGTTATACTGCATTGGCCCCCCAACCCTGGCCCCCTAGTTATGCTGCATTGGCCCCCCAACCCTGGCCCCTTAGTTATGCTACATTGGCCCCCCAACCCTGGCCCCCTAGTTATGCTGCATTGGCCACCCAACCCTGGCCCCCTAGTTATACTGCATTGGCCCCCCAACCCTGGCACCCTAGTTATACTGCATTGGCCCCCCAACCCTGGCACCCTAGTTATACTGCATTGGCCCCCCAACCCTGGCACCCTAGTTATACTGCATTGCCCCCCCAACCCTGGCACCCTAGTTATGCTGCATTGGCCCCCCAACCCTGGCCCCTTAGTTATGCTACATTGGCCCCCCAACCCTGGCACCCTAGTTATACTGAATTGGCCCCCCAACCCTGGCACCCTAGTTATACTGCATTGGCCCCCCAACCCTGGCACCCTAGTTATGCTACATTGGCCCCCCAACCCTGGCACCCTAGTTATACTGAATTGGCCCCCCAACCCTGGCACCCTAGTTATACTGCATTGGCCCCCCAACCCTGGCACCCTAGTTATACTGAATTGGCCCCCCAACCCTGGCCCCCTAGTTATGCTGCATTGGCCCCCCCAACCCTGGCACCCTGGTTATACTGCATTGCCCCCCAACCCTGGCACCCTAGTTATGCTGCATTGGCCCCCCAACCCTGGCCCCCTAGTTATGCTGCATTGGCCCCCCAACCCTGGCCCCCTAGTTATGCTGCATTGGCCCCCCAACCCTGGCACCCTAGTTATGCTGCATTGGCCCCCCAACCCTGGCACCCTAGTTATGCTGCATTGCCCCCCCAACCCTGGCCCCCTAGTTATACTGCATTGGCCACCCAACCCTGGCCCCCTAGTTATGCTGCATTGGCCCCCCAACCCTGGCACCCTAGTTATACTGCATTGGCCCCCCAACCCTGGCACCCTAGTTATACTGCATTGGCCCCCCAACCCTGGCACCCTAGTTATGCTGCATTGGCCCCCCAACCCTGGCCCCCTAGTTATGCTGCATTGGCCCCCCAACCCTGGCACCCTAGTTATACTGCATTGGCCCCCAACCCTGGCCCCCTAGTTATGCTGCATTGGCCCCCCAACCCTGGCACCCTAGTTATACTGCATTGGCCCCCAACCCTGGCCCCCTAGTTATACTGCATTGGCCCCCCAACCCTGGCACCCTAGTTATACTGCATTGGCCCCCCAACCCTGGCACCCTAGTTATGCTGCATTGGCCCCCCAACCCTGGCACCCTAGTTATACTGCATTGGCCCCCAACCCTGGCCCCCTAGTTATACTGCATTGGCCCCCCAACCCTGGCACCCTAGTTATACTGCATTGGCCCCCCAACCCTGGCACCCTAGTTATACTGCATTGGCCCCCCAACCCTGGCACCCTAGTTATACTGCATTGGCCCCTCAAAATGAGTGTAACCCCCCCATACTCACTGTTCCTATCCCAGCATGCCCACTTTGCCCACCCAAACTTAGCGCCCCCTTCTGTGAGGGATGGAGGGAAGAAGTGAGATAATAGACCTCATTATCCATAGCGCAACCCCCCACTTCCGATTTTGACCCCCATGCCCATTAAGCCCACAGAGCTAACACTTACTTTAGCCCTGGCCCTGGTTTCTTTGGCTCCTGCAACAGGTAAGGGTTAATCAGGGCCCCTTAGGGTGCCCACCCTTAACTTGCTGCTACTGAAGCCCCTCCTAAGCTCCCCCCAACTCTGGCACTGTTAGTAAAGGGAAGGGGAGCCCAGTATGACCGGTGCCCCCAGTATATTCAGCTGCATTTATTCCCCTGGGCCAGTGACCCCTTTAGGGCAATAATGTACCGGCCCAGCAGCACCGCTTGCACTCTACAGATAAAGGTGCAGTTATGGTGCAGAGCAGGAGCTGCTGCATTAAGGCTGTTTGGGCCCTGTGTTTGTTTTTGGGCCAAAAGTAAAGGCCTAAATCTGGAACATTCTCTCACAGAGAAGGCAAAAGTACAGGAATTTCCAGTGCACTGAGAGCCAAACTTGCTCCCCCTCCCCTGCCCAGTATGATGAAACAGCCAGGCAACTATCCATAATTGTGACGGGGGGGGTGTGATGACACACACTTACCTGAGCTGTGGATAATGATGGACGTATCTGCCCTCCTGCTGCTGGGCACCCTCATCCTGGGGGCAACCAAAGGTAGGGGCAAGGGGCTTTTGTTCGGGGGTCGTCCCCCCCGCAATTGCTACATGCACAGCTCATCAGGGAAAGCCTGAGGGAGGGGACTCATTAGTATAAATGCAACTCGTTAGTGTAATTACCTCAAGCATTACTCAATTACTTAGTGTAATTACCAGATTAATTAGAAAAGTATTCATTAGTACAATTAGTGTATGGAGCGACAGCAGCCTCTGGTACAGAGTAACCTAACATGTCCAGGCATGTCCCACTATATACTATACTCACAATATATACTCCTGTACCCCATAACTACTCACGTATCCCAATAACTATGCTCACATGTCCCACAGACTATATAGTATTCTCATGTACACCCCAACATATACTCACATACCCCAACATATACTCACATACCCCAATATATACTCACATACCCCAATATATACTCACATACCCCAACATATACTCACATACCCCAACATATACTCACATACCCCAATATATACTCACATACCCCAACATATACTCACATACCCCAACATATACTCACATACCCCAACATATACTCACATTTCCCACTGACTGATAGACAGACTTACCTGGGCTTTCTTGTAACTGCTTGGTATTTCCCACAATCCTGCATTCCTCCTTTACAGCAGAGGGTGAGTAACAGGGTGAGTAGAGCATGAGGAGTAGTGGATGGATAGTGATGAGTAGTAGGTGAAAGAGGATAAGTAGAAAGGAACAAAGAATGAGTAGCGGATGAGTAACAAAGAACAGGATGAGAGTTGAAGGACAAAGGAAGACTTATGGGAGTAGTAGGGTGGATGAGTACAGAGGAGCAGAGAATGAGCAGTGGATGAGTACAGAGGAGCAGAGAATGAGCAGTGGATGAGTACAGAGGAGCAGAGAATGAGCAGTGGATGAGTACAGAGGAGCAGAGGATGAGCAGTGGATGAGTACAGAGGAGCAGAGGATGAGCAGTGGATGAGTACAGAGGAGCAGAGGATGAGCAGTGGATGAGTACAGAGGAGCAGAGGATGAGCAGTGGATGAGTACAGAGGAGCAGAGGATGAGCAGTGGATGAGTACAGAGGAGCAGAGGATGAGCAGTGGATGAGTACAGAGGAGCAGAGGATGAGCAGTGGATGAGTACAGAGGAGCAGAGGATGAGCAGTGGATGAGTACAGAGGAGCAGAGGATGAGCAGTGGATGAGTACAGAGGAGCAGAAGATGAGAAGAGTGGATGATATATGGGAGCATTTGGATGAAAAGAGGGGAGCAGAGGATGGGTAGTGGGAGACAGAAGATGATTAGTAGTGGGAATAGAGAATGAGTAGAGGGGAGTGTAGGATGGGTAGTAGGGGGGGAGAAGATGAGAATTGGGGGGTGGAGGATAAGTAGAAGGGAGAGGAGATGGAGTAGTGGGGGGCAGAGTATTATTATTAGCGGGAATAGAGGGTGAATGTAGAATGGGTTGTAGGGGGAGTAGAAGATTAGACTTGGGGGGCAGAGGATGAGTAGTAGGAAGAGGAGGATGAGCAGTGGCAGGGTTAGGATGAGTGAGTAATGGGGAGACTAGAGGCTGGGAAGTGGGGGGCAGAGGATGATTAGTGAGAAGCGGAGGATGAGCAGTGGCAGGGTAAGGATGAGTGAGTAATGGGGAGACTAGAGGCTGGGAAGTGGGGGGCAGAGGATGATTAGTGAGAAGCGGAGGATGAGCAGTGGCAGGGTAAGGATGAGTGAGTAATGGGGAGACTAGAGGCTGGGAAGTGGGGGGCAGAGGATGATTAGTGAGAAGCGGAGGATGAGCAGTGGCAGGGTAAGGATGAGTGAGTAATGGGGAGACTAGAGGCTGGGAAGTGGGGGGCAGAGGATGAGTAGTAGGAAGCGGAGGATGAGCAGTGGCAGGGTAAGGATGAGTGAGTAATGGGGAGACTAGAGGCTGGGAAGTGGGGGGCAGAGGATGAGTAGTAGGAAGCGGAGGATGAGCAGTGGCAGGGTAAGGATGAGTGAGTAATGGGGAGACTAGAGGCTGGGAAGTGGGGGGCAGAGGATGAGTAGTAGGAAGCGGAGGATGAGCAGTGGCAGGGTAAGGATGAGTGAGTAATGGGGAGACTAGAGGCTGGGAAGTGGGGGGCAGAGGATGAGTAGTAGGAAGTGGGGGATGAGCAGTGGCAGGGTAAGGATGAGTGAGTAATGGGGAGACTAGAGGCTGGGAAGTGGGGGCAGAGGATGAGGAGTGAGAAGCGGAGGATGAGCAGTGGCAGGGTAAGGATGAGTGAGTAATGGGGAGACTAGAGGCTGGGAAGTGGGGGCAGAGGATGAGGAGTGAGAAGCGGAGGATGAGCAGTGGCAGGGTAAGGATGAGTGAGTAATGGGGAGACTAGAGGCTGGGAAGTGGGGGCAGAGGATGAGGAGTGAGAAGCGGAGGATGAGCAGTGGCAGGGTGAGGATGAGTGAGTAATGGGGAGACTAGAGGCTGGGAAGTGGGGGCAGAGGATGAGTAGTAGGAAGCGGAGGATGAGCAGTGGCAGGGTAAGGATGAGTGAGTAATGGGGAGACTAGAGGCTGGGAAGTGGGGGCAGAGGATGAGGAGTGAGAAGCGGAGGATGAGCAGTGGCAGGGTAAGGATGAGTGAGTAATGGGGAGACTAGAGGCTGGGAAGTGGGGGCAGAGGATGAGGAGTGAGAAGCGGAGGATGAGCAGTGGCAGGGTAAGGATGAGTGAGTAATG
This sequence comes from Xenopus tropicalis, assembly GCF_000004195.4. Taxonomy (NCBI): domain Eukaryota; kingdom Metazoa; phylum Chordata; class Amphibia; order Anura; family Pipidae; genus Xenopus; species Xenopus tropicalis. The sequence goes on from NC_030677.2 coordinate 953,260, forward strand.
GGGAGACTAGAGGCTGGGAAGTGGGGGCAGAGGATGAGGAGTGAGAAGCGGAGGATGAGCAGTGGCAGGGTAAGGATGAGTGAGTAATGGGGAGACTAGAGGCTGGGAAGTGGGGGGCAGAGGATGAGTAGTGGGAAGCGGAGGATGAGCAGTGGCAGGGTAAGGATGAGTGAGTAATGGGGAGACTAGAGGCTGGGAAGTGGGGGGCAGAGGATGAGTAGTGGGAAGCGGAGGATGAGCAGTGGCAGGGTAAGGATGAGTGAGTAATGGGGAGACTAGAGGCTGGGAAGTGGGGGGCAGAAAAAGAATGAGGGTGCATTTGCTGCTCTCAGGGGCAAAGTAAGAAACAGGGCACAGTAGGTACGGAACCCCCAAACTCAGGATCTGTTGTTGCTCAACAACTCAGTTTCCAAGGAAGTGATGCCTCTGTGGGATCCTGGGTGCTGGAGAGAGGGTGACGGTCCCACCCCCTGTGTTAATGAGGGAGAGACCCCAAAGCTCTTTGCACTTCTGAAAAGGGGAGCCAACATGCACTGAAGGAATCCATTGCCATTCACATACAGAGGGCAAATATTCCAGATAAAATACCCTACAGGTGCACTTAGATCTGCCCCACCCAGCGTAGTGCTCACAATACAATCCTGGGAAGTAAGAGAAGGAACTTCCTGGTCCTTGTGCTTGGGCCCCTGCCGGTCCTTGTGCTTGGGCCCCTGCCGGTACTTGTGCTTGGGCCCCTGCCGGTACTTGTGCTTGGGCCCCTGCCGGTACTTGCTCTTGGGCCCCTGCCGGTACTTGTGCTTGGGCCCCTGCCGGTACTTGTGCTTGGGCCCCTGCCGGTACTTGCTCTTGGGCTCCTGCCGGTACTTGCTCTTGGGCCCCTGCCGGTACTTGTGCTTGGGCCCCTGCCGGTACTTGCTCTTGGGCCCCTGCCGGTACTTGTGCTTGGGCCCCTGCCGGTACTTGTGCTTGGGCCCCTGCCGGTACTTGCGCTTGGGCCCCTGCCGGTACTTGCGCTTGGGCCCCTGCCGGTACTTGCGCTTGGGCCCCTGCCGGTACTTGCGCTTGGGCTCCTGCCGGTACTTGCTCTTGGGCCCCTGCCGGTACTTGTGCTTGGGCCCCTGCCGGTACTTGCGCTTGGGCCCCTGCCGGTACTTGCGCTTGGGCCCCTGCCGGTACTTGCGCTTGGGCCCCTGCCGGTACTTGCTCTTGGGCCCCTGCCGGTACTTGCGCTTGGGCCCCTGCCGGTACTTGCGCTTGGGCCCCTGCCGGTACTTGCGCTTGGGCCCCTGCCGGTACTTGCGCTTGGGCCCCTGCCGGTAGTTGCTCTTGGGCTCCTGCCGGTACTTGCGCTTGGGCCCCTGCCGGTACTTGCGCTTGGGCCCCTGCCGGTACTTGCGCTTGGGCCCCTGCCGGTACTTGCTCTTGGGCCCCTGCCGGTCCTTGCGCTTGGGCCCCTGCCGGTACTTGCTCTTGGGCTCCTGCCGGTACTTGCTCTTGGGCCCCTGCCGGTACTTGCGCTTGGGCCCCTGCCGGTACTTGCGCTTGGGCTCCTGCCGGTAGTTGCTCTTGGGCCCCTGCCGGTACTTGCGCTTGGGCTCCTGCCGGTACTTGCGCTTGGGCCCCTGCCGGTACTTGCGCTTGGGCTCCTGCCGGTACTTGCGCTTGGGCCCCTGCCGGTACTTGCGCTTGGGCTCCTGCCGGTACTTGCTCTTGGGCTCCTGCCGGTACTTGCGCTTGGGCTCCTGCCGGTACTTGCGCTTGGGCCCCTGCCGGTACTTGCTCTTGGGCTCCTGCCGGTACTTGTGCTTGGGCCCCTGCCGGTAGTTGCTCTTGGGCTCCTGCCGGTAGTTGCTCTTGGGCCCCTGCCGGTACTTGAGCTTGGGCCCCTGCCGGTAGTTGCTCTTGGGCTCCTGCCGGTAGTTGCTCTTGGGCCCCTGCCGGTACTTGCTCTTGGGCTCCTGCCGGTACTTGCGCTTGGGCCCCTGCCGGTAGTTGCTCTTGGGCTCCTGCCGGTACTTGTGCTTGGGCCCCTGCCGGTACTTGCGCTTGGGCTCCTGCCGGTACTTGCGCTTGGGCCCCTGCCGGTAGTTGCTCTTGGGCTCCTGCCGGTACTTGTGCTTGGGCCCCTGCCGGTACTTGCTCTTGGGCTCCTGCCGGTACTTGCGCTTGGGCCCCTGCCGGTAGTTGCTCTTGGGCTCCTGCCGGTACTTGTGCTTGGGCTCCTGCCGGTACTTGCGCTTGGGCCCCTGCCGGTAGTTGCTCTTGGGCTCCTGCCGGTACTTGCTCTTGGGCTCCTGCCGGTACTTGCGCTTGGGCCCCTGCCGGTAGTTGCTCTTGGGCTCCTGCCGGTAGTTGCTCTTGGGCTCCTGCCGGTACTTGTGCTTGGGCCCCTGCTGAGCTGCTGTCCGTCTGTCTGTCTGTACTGAGCTGCTGGCAGTTAAAGGGAGGTGACGGCAGTAGGAGGAAGTGGCAGTTGTACATAGAGCTGACGTGTCTGGGAGGGGCCTCAGTAAGCTGACAGATAGGGAGATAAGGAAGCTTTGCACACAGGCGTTGGCCAGGCTTTCCAAACTGTGCAGACCCCTCCCCCTAGTGCCAGACTGACCAATGTTACCAGCACTTGGGTACATTTACAGGCCATGTAAGAGTTAATAAAGCAGGCCAAGGGATTCATTAAACACAGAAAACTCACAAACATACAAGAATCTGTTCATCTGGGTCTGGAACCAGTTCTAGGTACGGGGGTCACAGCGATGTGTAGCCCTCTGGCTCATAAGAGCCGTACCATGTGGGGGGGCAAAGGGGTGGCTTAGAATTCAGACTAAAACATACCCGTAAGCGTGTTTATCCTCAGGCTCCACCCCTGTTATACCAACTGGCTATGGGTTCAATGTAATATTTCCTGTCAAACCAGTCCAAATGTGACTCTGGTACTGGGGGTATCAGATGGGAATATGTGGGCGGGGGCAGGTTACAGGGCATTGAGGTTTGGGGTGTGAGGAACCAGTAGGAAAAACCCTGACCTATGAATATAATATAATTTCTCTCCTATGTTTCTGTAGGGAGTTATGGTTTTGATGTACAACAAATTGGGGTGTGAGTGAGTTGTGTGGGGTTTGTGGGGTGCTCCCTTGTAGCCACCAGGAGGGGGCATAATTGAGACAGGCTGCTCACCCTATAGAATCATTCTACAGATGATGAGAACCAATCGAGTTCCAGACCCACCTTATTCAATGCCCCACAGTTACCCTTTGCTACACAGCCCAACTGAGCATTTGCTACTCACTGACCTACAGGGGTTGGTGGGGCATTTTCCTCGTTTTATTATCCTTTATATTGCATTTATTTATGGAGCAGAGCAGAGATCCCCAACCTTTTATACCCGGGAGCCACAAGCCAAATGGAAAAAGTGTTGGGGAGCAACACAAGCATGGAAAAAGTTCCTGGGGGTGCAAATATAGAGCTATAATTGGCTATTTGGTAGCCCCTATGTGGACTGGAAACCAATAGAAGGCTCTGTTTGGCTTTATACTGAGTTTTATGCAACCAAAACTTGTCTCCAAGCCAGAAATTTAAAAATGAGCACCTACCTTGAGGCCCCTGGGAGCAACACCCAAGGGGTTGGTGAGGAACATGTTGCCCCCGAGCCACTGGTTGGGTATCACTGGAGTAGAGATTGTTCATAGCTAACTGCCCCAGTGAACATTACAGTCTAAGGTCCTTTCTACCACAGTAAGGGCAGTTTTATCATGAGCCAATGAACCTGCCTGTATGTTTCTGAATAAATAAGTATATGAATTTTGTGGTCACCGCCCCATTGCACCTCCGCCTAATGGTTTAAATTTAGTGGTGAGCATAACTTTCCCTTTGTTGAATAGAACTCAGGACCCAAGTGCTGCACCAGTGCCCCCTACTGATCCACCCATAGTACCAGCCAATGTGGCTTCTCGCCTGTGTCACTGTGCATGGCCACATACTGTGGTACCACCAAACAAGAAGAGTGTTGAAGATGCAGGCACATAACTACCTCCCCAGACCCACTCACCTTGTTGCACACACAGTATGGGGGGCTTCCAGATGAATGTTGGGGTATGTAGCAGTGAAGTGAAATGGTTCTGCTTGATTTCCCCCCAGTTCTGGCTATTCCCGAGGGGGTCAAGGAGATATCTGCTACGTTGGGAGCAACTGTCCACATCCCAGACAATGTTCCATGCATCAAGCGCTTACACATGACCTTTGACTTGGATAGAAGTGGCCAGAATTCTGGGTTTGTTGGCTCCTATGAAGATGACTTGTTGTCTGATGATAAGTATAAAGGTCGGCTGGATTTCTCCAAGAAGTCCTGTTCCTTTATACTGAGGAACGTGACTACAGCCGACACTGGCACTTACACCTACGTGCAACAGATGTCTTCTGATGGCAAGAACAAGAACACCACCAAGATTAACATCAATCTGACCATAACTGGTGAGTCCTCCTGGCCTTCTCCATAGTATCCCCCATGTGTATGTCACTCTGTAAGACTGGACAAAGGGTGTGATTCCATGTGTGAGCTACAAGCCAAGAGAAAGACCATATTCCCTTGGTTTATTTATTTATCTCTGTCTCTAAGGCTGATAGACCCCCTGGGCATATGAATCTGTGGGCCCTTCAGCTGAAGGCTTTTATCTCACACCTATGAACATAACATTATGAGGTATTAGGTTGCTTCTTTGGTGTCTTCCATGGCCTGATGTTTCTTTGTCTTCTTCATGGCCTGTGTGGTGTGCTGTAAAGCCATTGAGGGTCCACTAGAGTCATCTGCCATTGGTACCAGTCTTCCATGGCCTGATGTTTCTTTGTCTTCTTCATGGCTTGTGTGGTGTGCTGTAAAGTCATGTATTATCATTAGAACTATAATTTACCTTTATTTCCCTTTTATTCTACTGATTTGCTTTCAAATTACCCAGCTCCCGAGACCACCACCCCTTCAAAACTCTCTGTGAAACCAGGAGACCTTCAGGCTTCAGGTGAGTAGCGATGTGTCTCTGTCCTGGCCCTTGGGAGTAGCTCTGTCTCTGTGTCCCAACCTGTGAGCCCCCAGCCTTTGGGTCAGTAGCTCTGCCTTTGTGTCCCACCCTGTGAGACCTCAAGCCTTTGGGTCAGTAGCTCTCTCTCTATGCCCCAACCTGGGCACCCAATGACCCAGAGAGAACTCCAGACTTTGGGTCAGTAGATCTGTCTCTTTCTCCTAACCTGGCATCCTGGTAGACCAAGCAAGGGGGCTACACCCCTCTCCCCTCATTGGTACATTTCTTTCTTTGCAGGATTATTGGGGAGATTTGTTGCCCTGTGTCTCGCTGTTGTTTCCCTCGGGCATCTCCTAATCAATCTGCTGCCCTGGATGGGTAAGTGCCCTCTGTGGGTCGGTGTATTGTGTGAGGGATGTGAGCTGATACCAGATACTGTACAGATGTTTGTATGCAGAGTTTATACCCATGGGGGGGGCACAAGATCAGCTGTATATGCCATTTCTTGCACAGGCTTTGGGGAGAGAGAGATACACAGATACAATAAGAATCCTGCCCCCTACTGGTATGGAACAGTAACCTTTATTGCTTTTCAGTGCTGTAAATAGAAGGTATGTAACGGGCCTATCAGAACCAAATATTCACCTGTCTGAATCGGTTTATTCTTCCCCAGATGCAAAAAGCCTGGAAAGTCGATGCTGTTGCCCTTGTCTCAGTAACGGGATCAGTGGAACTATTCCCAGTAAGTCTGACCTTCTCTGTGGACGTGTTGCTCTGTGTTGGGTCCAGCCCATAATATGTTCTGTACTGAGTAGAATGAACCCTGGGTAACAATTCTCTCATTGAATAAACAGGAATCCAGCAGAGTCTCCGTACTGCCCTCGGTTACACTGGCTTGTTATTCCTGATGGGTCAGATTATCAGCATCACCCTATGGTTATACTACGGTAATGAGATCCTCACGTACCCACAATTCCCTGATGCCCCTCCTCTAAATTAGCTTCATGGTCTGTGACCAGTAAACTGGGCCATTCAAAGCCAAAATGGCTACCTTTCTCTTCAAATAATAAAATTAATAAAATTAAGGGTGCATAAATGGGTGCAAATGATTAATCCCCGGGTGAATAATTTCATCTTCCGCACTCATCATGCTCCTAACGACATTGTTTCTTCCAATGGCAGAGCCTACTTTATAGTAGATCTGCCCCCCCCAGCTGTAGCGGTATGGAGCCATGGAGTGTGTGCAGGTTGCACCCAACCCTAACCCACCCACTTCTCATCCACACCCAACCCTAGCCCACCCACTTCTCATCCACACCCAACCCTAGCCCACCCACTTCTCATCCACACCCAACCCTAACCCACCCACTTCTCATCCACACCCAACCCTAACCCACCCACTTCTCATCCACACCCAACTCTAGCCCACCCAATCTCATTCACACCCAACCCTAGCCCACCCAATCTCATTCACACCCAACCCTAGCCCACCCACTTCTCATCCACACCCAACCCTAACCCACCCACTTCTCATCCACACCCAACCCTAGCCCACCCACTTCTCATCCACACCCAACCCTAACCCACCCACTTCTCATCCACACCCAACTCTAGCCCACCCAATCTCATTCACACCCAACCCTAGCCCACCCAATCTCATTCACACCCAACCCTAGCCCACCCACTTCTCATCCACACCCAACCCTAACCCACCCACTTCTCATCCACACCCAACCCTAGCCCACCCACTTCTCATCCACACCCAACCCTAGCCCACCCACTTCTGATCCACACCCAACCCTAGCCCACCCACTTCTGATCCACACCCAACCCTAGCCCACCCACTTCTGATCCACACCCAACCCTAGCCCACCCACTTCTGATTCACACCCAACCCTAGCCCACCCACTTCTCATCCACACCCAACCCTAGCCCACCCACTTCTCATCCACACCCAACCCTAGCCCACCCACTTCTCATCCACACCCAACCCTAGCCCACCCACTTCTCATCCACACCCAACCCTAACCCACCCACTTCTCATCCACACCCAACTCTAGCCCACCCAATCTCATTCACACCCAACCCTAGCTCACCCAATCTCATTCACACCCAACCCTAGCCCACCCACTTCTCATCCACACCCAACCCTAACCCACCCACTTCTCATCCACACCCAACCCTAGCCCACCCACTTCTCATCCACACCCAACCCTAACCCACCCACTTCTCATCCACACCCAACTCTAGCCCACCCAATCTCATTCACACCCAACCCTAGCCCACCCAATCTCATTCACACCCAACCCTAGCCCACCCACTTCTCATCCACACCCAACCCTAACCCACCCACTTCTCATCCACACCCAACCCTAGCCCACCCACTTCTCATCCACACCCAACCCTAGCCCACCCACTTCTGATCCACACCCAACCCTAGCCCACCCACTTCTGATCCACACCCAACCCTAGCCCACCCACTTCTGATCCACACCCAACCCTAGCCCACCCACTTCTGATTCACACCCAACCCTAGCCCACCCACTTCTCATCCACACCCAACCCTAGCCCACCCACTTCTCATCCACACCCAACCCTAGCCCACCCACTTCTCATCCACACCCAACCCTAGCCCACCCACTTCTCATCCACACCCAACCCTAACCCACCCACTTCTCATCCACACCCAACTCTAGCCCACCCAATCTCATTTACACCCAACCCTAGCTCACCCAATCTCATTCACACCCAACCCTAGCCCACCCACTTCTCATCCACACCCAACCCTAACCCACCCACTTCTCATCCACACCCAACCCTAGCCCACCCACTTCTCATCCACACCCAACCCTAGCCCACCCACTTCTGATCCACACCCAACCCTAGCCCACCCACTTCTGATCCACACCCAACCCTAGCCCACCCACTTCTGATCCACACCCAACCCTAGCCCACCCACTTCTGATTCACACCCAACCCTAGACCACCCACTTCTCATCCACACCCAACCCTAGCCCACCCACTTCTCATTCACACCCAACCCTAGACCACCCACTTCTCATCCACACCCAACCCTAGCCCACCCACTTCTCATTCACACCCAACCCTAGCCCACCCACTTCTGATCCACACCCAACCCTAGCCCACCCACTTCTGATCCACACCCAACCCTAGCCCACCCACTTCTGATCCACACCCAACCCTAGCCCACCCACTTCTGATCCACACCCAACCCTAGCCCACCCACTTCTCATCCACACCCAACCCTAGCCCACCCACTTCTGATCCACACCCAACCCTAGCCCACCCACTTCTCATCCACACCCTTATAGACCTGTGCCCAACCTGCCCATCTCTGATGTCACCAAAAGGGCGGGGCACACAGGGGTGTGGCATAGTAAGGTCGACCCCAACCAGTGGGTTTCAGGCTGGCCCACCCGTCAGTAGTGTGTTAGGGGCTTTGGCTTTGCCTATTATGTCTCCTCTGTCTGATTGCAGGGTATAAGAGTGTCTTCGACTGGACTCTCCTGGGCGCTGTGGCCCTCAACACTGGGATTTGCATAATGGGGATCTGCTCAGGAGGTGAGTGGCTGAATGGTGCTGGGAGCAACGAATAAGAGCCCCCCCTTGGCTCTTACCCTCTGTGGAGGCAATGATTATGTAGGAGACACCACTGACCCCATCTTGGTATAGCCCCATTACCCACAAGCCAGTGCTTTGTATAACCACAATATTACTGACTGGGGCCCATTATTATTCATAAGGGGGCGCCACCCCTGGTTTGGGGAGATCTAAGATCCGGAACCCAAATACAAAGGCTCCATATGGGAAAGGGGATACAAAAACTGTCCAGCCATATGGAGGGGCTTTTATAGCCATAAGAAAGATGTCAGAGCAGGTCTAGGGTATTACTCAAGAACTAGTTGCCCAGCCAGCAGGGGGAGTATTTCCCAGTCAGTGTTTAGGGAATGAGAGGAGAATCAGGATAGAACATAGGAGCCCTATTGCCCAGCCAGCAGGGGGAGTATTTCCCAGTCAGTGTTTAGGGAATGAGAGGAGAATCAGGATAGAACATAGGAGCCCTATTGCCCAGCCAGCAGGGGGAGTATTTCCCAGTCAGTGTTTAGGGAATGAGAGGAGAATCAGGATAGAACATAGGAGCCCTATTGCCCAGCCAGCAGGGGGAGTATTTCCCAGTCAGTGTTTAGGGAATGAGAGGAGAATCAGGATAGAACATAGGAGCCCTATTGCCCAGCCAGCAGAGGGAGTAAAAGCAAACATAAAGCTCATTATCTGACCCTCTCATTCCTGTTTCAGCCATTACACCCCCGTGCCCAAAGGCAGTGTGCCCCCTATCTGACATGTTACAGAAGATCGAGTGGCTCAGTGTAGCCTATACGTCTATCAGCAAGTTCATAATGTTGGGATATTCCATCTCCTTGTTGGTGCTGTACTGCTTGAGATGTAAGTATCTGCCCGGGGGGGGGGCAGTATATATATATATATGTATAGGTCTCTTACCCTTCTGCTCTCTCTCTTACAGCCGACAATGGGAAAGTGGAAAACTGGATTCTTATTCTCATCATCATCATCATTTTGGGCCTTTTAATTGATGTTGTGACTTGTGTGTGCATATACAGAGGTAAGTACTGATAGGGTTCCACGTGTTCCCATAAGGTGAATAATAGTGTAGAGAGAGAGGGTAGGTGGGCAGAGGAATATACTGTGTATTTGGGCCCCCCCCCATAGCTAAGATTCCTACTATCCCAATCTGTCAGTTCCTACAATAATAAAGCCCAGAGGAGTCCATCTTGTCTAGCATGGGGGGGTGCATGTAAGAATGAGGTTCGGAAGGGCTGACTGGGGTTCTTGCGCCCCCTAAAGAACAGACATTGGGCCGGACATGGAGGTACCAAAGTGGCTGCTGCTGAGGGAAGGTTGTGCGTCTGCGGGGGTCATTTATAAAATTCACGTAGCACGTATTTTTTTTGCAAATGGCTGCACGAATTTTATAAAGGTGGCTTTTATTTTGCCTCTTGTCTTTGCCCCAGCTCAGTGGGTAGGTACCGTACAAAGTAGGTATTCTACATATTGGATCTAATATCAGGAATTCTTGGGTTTTCCAGATAGGGGTGGTGGGGTCTCTGTAATTTGGATCCCATACCTTATGTCTAATAAAAAAATGTAAGCACTAAAGGTTACAAGAGGATGAATCACTGGGGGGGTGGGGGGGGGGGTGGTTGACAAGTTGTTGGGACCCCCCTATGATTCTAGTTGCTTACTGGTACCGTTGTCTGGATCCAGAACACTGAACCTGTTACTGATACCCAGTCTGTGTCCCCCCCCCCCCCAGGGTGCCGGCAGGATCCTTCCCCCGCGGTGACTAAAGCAGAAGGTGAGATCCTTCCAGAAATGGAGCAACTCAATCCTCCCGGAGCAATGGATGGGGGGCCTGTGGGCATCGTGGCAGTACTGTGCTGAGCCCCCCCCCCAGGTCCGACTCCTTCATTTCCCCTGTGTTTCCCAGTAGAATAAATATGAGACTGTTACAGAGACACCCCCGGTGCCTTAGAGAGTGGGGGGGATCCCGTTCCCCTAATTAGTGGGAAGGTGACTGGGGCATTGGCACACTGTTAGTTGTAGCTCTTATTCGCCTGCCAGTGCCCAGTTACCCACCCACGCAGACTGTAAGCTCCTCCCCCTCTTAAATTCTGTATATTGAAGTCTGCACTTCCTGCCTGTTTGGTGCTGCTGCTTCCTCCGTGCCTTATACATAAAGCAAACTGAGCCTGGATGCCCCAACTATACAGCTGGAATTGCACCCTCTCGCACCCAGTGGCATCATAATAGTTCTGCCCCAATGGCACTTGCACCGGGGTAATTCTGCCTTCCTGGAACCCTGGGGCCCGAGCTTTGATGTGCAGAAAAATGGAAAATGTCCATCCCAAGCCCCGTTCATTGCACTCGTATTCAGGAAGAGGGTGTATTTCCCCTTTAAATGTTCTACAGAGACATAACGGGGCCTGCCTGGACGTATGAGACATTCCGCACATATGGAATTTTTATATTTCTTTGTTGGATCTTTTTTTCCAGGTCCCAGTTAGCTGATTAATTGCACTGATTCTGTTTGCTTTGAATCCATTTTTCTGCCTTTGCCTCCTTCCCAATGCCCAGACAGACATACAGGGTTACATAGTGACCCCCGCAGCAGTAAATTCCTGGGACAGGAATATACTATAATATAATATATTATAAATCCCGGATAAAAGTGTAAGACACTAGTGTTCATTCAGCAGTATGTCTGTCTGGGCTCTGGGGGGCGCTCGTGCCACATAAAGAAATGCAGCGTCGGGGGCTCCAGCCCAGCTCTCTCCTGGGGCCCCGGTAGCAAAGTGCCAGCATTTATATGTGAGAAGCCGTTTGTGTAGCTCATTAGGAACAAAATGGGTAAAAATGCATAAATTCGGCTTTATTTGTGTTCCTCTTGTGTACATATTTAATATTGTGTTCCTATTGTGTATATATTTAATATTGTGTTCCTATTGTGTATATATTTAATATTTATATACATTTATATAAAATGTATATTTCTGTATATTTATATCTTTATATCAGAATATTTTATCTTATTAAATAATTTATAAAAAAGCAAAGTGTCTGTACTTGTTCATCTGCCCCTTGGGTTCATATAGGTTTGCCCATGTGTGAGTGTGGGCAGGGGGGGTCAGTGAATGCAGATCTGCCCCGTTACACCTCTGTGTGTGAGATTGTTAGCCCTGTATTAAGTGAGGGGGGTACACAGCTGTGACATGGCCATTGCCCCTACTAGGCAGAAGTACTAGGGCAGGTAGGGTCCTTTACTTGGGGCTCCATCCCACTCCAGAGGGTGCAAATTAGTCTCCCTGTACTATGTGTTTCATTACACTTACACAGCCAATCACTGATCATTATCAGGGCAAAGCTGCACTGAGTCATCTATCAATAGAAACACAGGATTTCTTGTCTCCTTTTGTGCCACATGTTCTTCTGCATCAGACTTCCTGCTCTCAGAAAAATCTTTCAAGGCACGGTCACGAGTTTGCACAACTCTCTCCTCTCTCCCTTTCCTCCTTCCTCCCGCTCTCCCTCTTCCTCCTCCTCCTCCCTCCCTTTTCCTCCTCCCCTCCCTCCCTTTTCCTCCTCCCCTCCCTCCCTCCCTCCCTTTTCCTCCTCTCCCTCCCTTTTCCTCCTCTCCCTCCCTTTTCCTCCTCCCCCTCCCTTTTCCTCCTCCTCTCCCTTTTCCTCCTCCCCCTCTCTCCTTTTTCCTCCTCCCCCTCCCTCCCTTTTCTTCCTCACCCCCTTTTCTTCCTCCCCCTTCCTCCCTCCCTTTTCCTCCTCCCCCTCCCACTAGAATTTTCTCCCCCTCCCATCTTTGTGTAATCTTAGCTACCAAAAGCACAGAAGCTACTGAGACCAAGCTAAAATGGCAGCTGCTACCTTAAACAAACAGAGGGAGCTTCTAGGGTTGTTACTCAGGCAGGTAAAGCTTTCTGCAGAATAAATATAGGGCTCTAGGTGGCACTAATGTGACTAATTTATTGGCAATACAATGCCAATAAACTTTCCTTCTCCATTGATGTTTTAAAATGAGCGTATATTTAATTATAATTAGATTTTCTTTAATTATGCAAAAATAGTTTTGGGTGGAGATCCCACTTAAGCCCTGCCTGCTATACACATGGCTGAGACCAAGGAGACGCGTGCCCACATAATATCCCAGGAGCTACAAACACAACACTGAGCAGCAGAACAGCGAGCCGCTTTATTCTCACAGGGGGCAACATCTAGAACTAGAATTTTCACACGTTAGTTTCTGTGCTTATAAATATGAGATGCCAACGAGAAGACAACAGCTCTCTATACATTTCATGGCATGTTCTTGGTCAAGCAATGAGTAAACACATGAACGGAGCTTCTCTATCTCTACGATACAGAGCCTACTGGAGGGCCCAACCCAAAGGAAACGGCATAGGCAGAGTGTTTATAAGCTATTGGCTGGGGCTGGAGGTGAACATGGCCGTACTGATTGGGGGTCTCTTCCCATCCTCAAAGATTCCACCACCTTCTATTCAATTTTATTTACCACCTCTTAGATGTCATAAAAACATGCCTTAATGCTTCCCACCCAAGGGTGATCTAGACCTCTAATGGTCCATGGGAGTTTAGATCAGCCGCTGGCTTTCTGGGATGTCTTGGGATGAACCTGAAGAAAATAAGTTGCCTGACATTATTTGCAGCCCCTTCAGAAGTTTGGGATTGCAGAGTTTACCTTATGTAACCTATAGAGATCTGCAATAATATTCCAGTTATATTCTGATATTTAGTCTCTAATGCAGGGGTCCCCAACCTTTTTTACCCGTGAGCCACATTGAAATGTAAAACGAGTTGTAGAGCAACACAAGCATGAAACAAGTTCCTGGGGTGCCAAATAAGGACTGTTATTGCCTATTTGGCAGCCCCTACTGGAAGCCTACAGGATGTTCTGTTTGGCAGTATATCTGGTTTTTATACAACCAAAACATGCCTACAAATCAAGAATGAAAAAATAAGCACCTGCTTTGAGGCCACTGAGAGCAACATCCAAGGGGTTGGAGAGCAACATGTTGCTCACGAGCCACTGGTTGGGGATCACTGGTCTAATGCATGAGTAAGACTGAGTGTGCAGCTTCATATACACTGTATTAGGAGATTATCAGCACTTTCCCCCCCAATAAATTAGACTTAGTGTTATTTTCAGGTATCAGTAAAATTATATAACATTTGGGCAGAAATATACAGGCTAAAAGGCCCGCGCTTGAGGTGAGTATGGCAAATATCTCCACACACACAGTGTTTTTGCCTTTGGTGCTCAGATAGGCCGGGATCATTGTGATCCAAACACTGCAGAAGAGCAGCATGCTGAAAGTGATGTACTTGGCCTCATTAAAACTGTCCGGTAAGCTCCGAGCTAAAAATGCTAAAACAAAACTAACAGCTGCCAGAAGCCCCATATACCCAATAACTGAGTAAAAGCCAATAGCTGAGCCCTCATTGCACTGAATGATGATGGTTCCAGGGGAAGTGTGAATGTCCAGTTCCTGAAAGGGAGGAGAAATGGCCAACCAAGTCGTGCAGATGATTATTTGAATGGATGAGCAGAACAAGACTACAGAATTGGACAGTTTGACTCCCAGCCATTTTCTCCATGAGCTCCCTGGCTTGGTGGCTTTGAAAGCAACACAAACCATGATAGTCTTGGCCAGGAGAGAAGAGACAGCTATGGAGAAGGTGATTCCAAAAGTGATGATGCGCAGCATGCAGGTTATATCCACAGGGCGACCGAGGAACAGAAACACACTGAGGAAGCTCAGCTTGATGGAGACAAGGAGGAGGAAGCTCAGGCTCCGGTTGTTGGCTCTCACTATGGGGGTTTCCCGGTATATGATGAAGACTCCAAAGATCAACACAGTTTTGAGGAAAAAGAGAAGAGAAATAGAAAAGAACACTACAGAGATCCCATCACTTGTGTAGGAGAGAAATGTTTCCGTGCTAGTAATACACTGAGTTTTGTTCTCATTGGGCCATTGTAAATCTGGGCATCTGGCGCAGTTTGCACTGTCTGAGAAAGATACAAATAAGGACAAGACTACTTCATGAAGGGGATTTGACTCATTATCCAGTGATTCAGTAACAATGAGACAAAGAAGGCACAACTTTGTTTCATAAAGACTCAAAGGTTGCCCCACTGTTTCTCACCAAGGTTCTTACTATATCTGGCCATTCTTACAAAACCATTGATTAATCCCTTTGCTGACCAAAGCCATTAGGAAAAAGAATCATATTGGTGGACCTGCTATTAGCCCAGTGAAACAACTTAGCAATTCAGTTCACTGGGTAGTGTCCAACATATTGAAACCCCCAGGGAATGTGGGTATTATTGGGTATTTCTATCCTTTAGAACTAATTCTTCATCCAAGGCAGTACTCTAAGCCCTCTTCCACCTACCCACCTTCCTAAACCACTTATTCTGCCCCACAAACTATAACTCCTGAGTTTTTGCTACATAAAGTAGAGTTACCAGGACTAAATTTGGTAAGTCAAACAAGTAAATCTGATCACATTGTGAACTTCTGTAAGTATGAAGTATCTGACCCCTTGACTCATTGCTTTAGTGGACACCAAGCCATTTGGAAGGAACAAGGCATCTCTACAGGCAATGGGCTCAGGTGATTTACAGCTCACTGTATAGAATAATAAGAACATTGTACCAGTTGTATTGGAGATCTCTCCCTCTGAGCACCGGACACAGTCATAACAACAGAGCTGAGTTTGGACCCTCTGGGCCTTCCTAAAGCCGGGGAGACAGTTATCTGAACATTGAGCTCTTGGGATCTAAAAGAAAGAACATGAAGGAATGATAATTACAATGATATGTTTGTGGGAGCTGGGTTTACTTGGAAGGGTTGAACTTGATGGACTCTGGTCTTTTTTCAACCCTATGTAACTATGCTATGTCAACATACAGTAGGTATCAATGACAATGTACAGAAGGTCTCCAGTCTATGAGAACCATGCATGAACTGAATATTTTTTTTTTTAATATATATACCATTCAGCTTTGTTCGATTGAAAAATCAATCATAACATCTGACTGGTTGAAGAACATCCATAAACATCATTATGCTATATTGAAAAATATTTATTACACACAAATAGAAGAAAAAACAAAAACAGCCAGGATTTTAAACAAAGATTATTTCAATTTGAACCATTCATTTGTTTTCCAAACATTATCTGCCGTATCCCCAATATTCTTTTTATCGGGTAAATAAACGGAATACAAAAAATTAAAACCCATCCTGACGCATTCTTAAGCAGTTTTAGCCTCTTCTTATAACTAATAAATTCATACACTTTACAATTGCTTCTTTGAAAGCCTCAGTTATTTGCCATCCTTTCAAAACATCTTCTTGTCCCCAATCTAGCTTAAACCCATAAAGAACCATCTCATAATTAGTACTTTTAACTCCCCCAATATATTTCAAAAAACTACCCACCCTCCTCCCAAGGTTCTGTACAAAATAACTATTCCAAAAAGCATGAAGAGTAGGTTCATTATCACAACAACCTTCCCTCGGACACATGGGATAATGTAATAGACCTCTTATATATTGAAAATTCCGTACTGGCAAAACATCATGAGCAATCACCCATGGAGGGTCTTTTTGACTATTGGTTAAGTTTTTATTAACAACCATGTAGCCTCAGAGCACAATGATGTTCCAATCATTTACATGCAATACGGACAGCTGTTAGGAACTGAACTCCACCATTCCCTAAGGACAGAAAACTCATGGTCACTTGGGGAGACGCTGGGGACACCTCAGGGTGCCAGAACACTTTAAAAACTAAACTATAACCAAAGACCTTTCTTGAAAACGCATAAACCATTGATTTTAGTGAAAAGGCACATCCCCATAATTCTTATGTTAGTGAATAGACCCCCACAGTCTAGATGCCTTAACCTTAAGCGCCACGGATTGTAGGATCTACATTCTGCAGCAGAAAAGGACTCAACTGGGACTGAGATTGATGATTGGTCTGAATTAAAATGTAAGTACATGTGAAGAGTGGATGATAAAGAAAACACCCATATGTATGGAGTGTGGGGGCAAAATCTGTATTTACTTTGGTTAGCAATCTAAGGTGCATGAAATATAGCAAATGTTTCAATGATAGGAAAGTCTACACAACTGTACAAACTGTGTAATTGTATTGCAATCAGGTTTAACTGATTAATGGTCCCCATACATGGGCCGATTCTAGCTGCCGATATGGGTCCCTTAGACCGCAGCTAATCGGCCCGTGTATGGGCACTGCCGACGGGCCTGCCCGACCCATATCTGGCCTGAAATTGGGCAGATCTCGATCGGGCAGGTTAGAAAATCTAGCTCGTTGATTCGGTCCGCGGACTAACATTTGCTATGCTCGTTGTTGGGCCAAATGATTGAATTATCCTGGATTCTCCCGATATCACCCACCCATAGGTGGGGATATCAGGAGAAGATCCGCTCACTTGGCGACATCACCAATCGAGCGGATCGGCCCGTGTATGGGGCCCTTAAGTCTCCACCCTGTGTTCTACTGGGTTTTTTTCCCTTTATTGTAGAGAACAAACAGAACATGAAGTACAAAGTAACAGAACACTATTACACTATTACTTAGCGGAACCCCTATATACTAGTGATGTGTGGGCCGGCCCGAGACCTCGCCACAACAACTGCGGGTAGGTTTGGGTCGAGCGCTTCCACTCACCCTCCCTGCCTGCAACTTTACACTGCTGGCTTCCTCTTCCAGCTCTCTAATTTATAGGCTCGAGCCCAGCATGGCCCGCCCCACTTGTGACATCATTGCGGGGCGGGTTGGGTGCGGGTCTATAAATAGAGGGAGGAAGCGGGTTCGGGTCTGGTGTGGGTTGGGAGTGGACGGGTTATAGTCAGGTGAGGGCCAAGTATTTCTCAACCCACACATCAGTACTATATACCCCAGAGAGGCGGCCTTTGCACCGAGGCCACAGACCAATCACTTACATCACTGTCGGTCCCCTTCCATTTAATGATGTTGGAGTGGAGGATGAGCTGCTTGCCTGCGGTGGCCCATGGGATGAATATCCCCACAAGGTACAGATAGAGCTCACCGTCAGCCTCAGTAACAGAGTTATAGATACCGAACCTTGTGATAATCTCCCCATTCTCATTGAAAGAGACAGCTCGGCCCTTGGGGGTTCTGTACTGGACTTTCTGCAAGTGCCGGTGCAGCTGGGAGGGAAATAAAACATTCAGAAATGGGGCACAAAGTACAGTTATTAGACACAAATTGTCTACTATAAGTATAATTAGCAAATCTTTCAAGCTATGCACCAAACGTGGATCCAAATCAGAAGCCATTTGTTAATTATTACTTACAAGCTGTGAACAATGTAATTTCCATGGGATTTGTGTTGGAAGGGCGCCGCCTCTGGCAGCTTTAATAACAGCATTAGTGTCCCAGCCACAAGTCATGGGTTTTGGGTGCAAGTAGTGATTCTCATCAGTTTTGTCTCTATGTTAGCAAGTCAATGGGTAAATTAGGACTTTTGTCACAATTTGCTGCACCCATATCCCCCCAACTTGGAGCTATGAAGTGCCCCCCTTGCCCAAATATCCTTTTCTGTTTTTGGGAAACTTTACAGACAATTCTGTGCAGCCCAGGAACACATAAAGCTTTGACTTCAGGTCAAAGACCATTGAAAGGAGAAGAAATTCCACTAATAGGAGGTAGAGAAAAGGTATTGCCCTGGCCTATGCTTTAGTGCAGGGATCCCCAACCTTTTATACCCGGGAGCCACATTTAAATGGAAAAAGTGTTGGGAAGCAACACAAGCATGAAAAAGGTTCCTGGGGGTGCAAATAAGAGCTATAATTGGCTACTTAATAGCCCCTATGTTGACTGGCAGCCTATAGAAGGCTCTGCTTGACATTATACACGGTTTTTATGCAACCAAAGCCAGAAATTAAAAAATAAGCACCTGGTTTGAGGCCACTGGGAGCAACATCCAATGGGTTGGGGATCAACATGTTGCTCACAAGCCACTGGTTGGGGATCATTGCTTTAGTGGAAGTGGGATTTAGTTTGGCTGTAACTCTCTTGCCCTTAATCCCACTTCACACCCTGCACCCCATAAAATTCCCCATATACAACTGACATATTTGCCCAACAGTGCTGTTCTTTGCACCTTCAAATTAATGGCCCAAGGTGAAGAATTGCACTGGTCAAATTGCTCTGTGCATGGCCATGAAGGGGCACGATCCACTCCCATTGGTTCTCTTGCATCTAGGGGTAATTGTAGGCAGGGACCTGAACTGATGAAGTTGGGCTGAAGGTGGGGGCATCCTCTCCATAGATGGACTCATCTACCATGACAAGGTAAATGACCAAGGGGAGATTGGCAAACATTAATGATTAAGGACCTATAATAAAGCCTCACACTAGAGTCAGAGGAACAGATATGGGAGAGTACAGGTGCATGCTGGAAAACAGTCTGTATGGGATTTACCTGGTGCTGATACTTAACCGCCACTTTGGAACTTTCAGGAGATTGGTCACCAAGGGAAACATTCATATCATGAAGCGCAAGGGACATCATATTGACCGCAAGGTGCACTCGCCCAGAGTTACCGTGATCATTAAAGTTACCCAAGTCGGTGATCCGTTCCTGACCGGTGCAGTTGTGCAAAGTCCGTAGGTAGATGTGCTCGTACAGGCTGTTCTTATTTGGGTTGTTTGATAAACACAAAAGATGAATCGTCCAAATATCTTCAATGAGTTTGTCATCCGGGTAATTAGAAGGGGTGAGGCTATTCAAGAAGTCCCTCATTTCTGCAGTGTCTAGCTTATACGGATAAATCTGCGTAAGTACCAGACTGCCGGTAAATATGTGTTGGGCATAGCTTAGGATTTGGTCATTGGCTCCCCATTTGGATGGGAGGACAAAGGTCTTTTCCCTGATCCACCTTGCGAATTTGGCCAATTTTCCAACAAGCGTTAGAGAAACGGTCCCACACAGTACAATGACCCTGCTAGAGGATTTCTGGATGATATTCTGCCCCCACAGCCACTGAGGATCATCGCCAATGTTACTGCCAATCTTCACTGTGAATTCGATGCAGATGCTCTCCCCATGGAGGAACCTTCTGAGCAACTCAACTTCTTTCTCTCCGCTGTCATCGTCTGATCTGATAATTCCAATCCAAGTCCAGGAAAAGTGCCTCAGTAATTTGCTTAAGGCATAATACTGCCCAGAGTCACCTTGTACCGTCCGGAAAAAGTACGGGAAGGTGGTTCTGTCACTCAGCGATGGGTCTGTCGCTCCATAACTGATCTGTTTATGGGAAATATAGGATGAGTATTTTTCAACATTGATATCGTATACACATGTTAGCACACACATAGAAAGAGACAGCTGTCCTACATGTTTATTTTTGAAGTTTAGGAGAAAGCCATCAGAGAAAAATCCACCTTAACACCAACGATTTGGATTCCTGTCCCAGTTTTAGCTTATCTCATGGTATAAAGAGATTCTGAGTGACTTTAGACCGTGCTGGGGACTTTGTAAATCAGACACCACCTGAAACCTGCAGATGTCTACGGACGTTTCGACCTTCACCTTCCAACCTTCATCAGTCATGATCAGGTTATGAGAACATAGCTGAGGAAACATCTCACCTGGGAATATCCATAGATGCTCAGTATCTGGGCTATGGGTACAGTTGTCTCTGAGGTGAGATCCCCAATAAACCCAGCAATGTTTCTCTTTCCCACACAGGAGTAATTGGGAACCGGCTCCCTGGTACCAGATAATATCTGTAATACGCTCCTCACTGCCTTCCGGGGGTCCCCACAGGAATCGTATATATGGTACCCCAGGGTCAGGTTGGCCAAGAGGGATGGATTTGTGTTCAGTTGCTCAATGGAGAATCTGAAATCCAGGAAATGTTTTGAGTTCTGTTGAGTGGGACTGAAAAAATAAATAATGAGATTATAGTAAATCCATGAAAATGAACCAAATCATAGGAATCAAACTCACTGCTAGAAACCCAGGAGGGGCCCCAATAACTGGTTTTAATTTCAGTGCAATCTCTTTGCATTTGGTGCAGCCCAGAATCTTCCATTTATTAGAAGTTTATGTGTCAGAACATACCCAATTATATGGTAGAGCCTGGCTGTAGATGATGGAGTGTTTGGTGTGGTCAGGGTGAAAGCTATCATGCATTAGATAAGATGGTTTATCCGTTGGCTTTCGATATATGGTGGTTTGTAAACTATTATAAATCTTATCTAATGCATGATAGCTTTCACCCTGACCACACCAAACACTCCATCAATTACAGCCAGGCTCTGCCATATAATCGGGTATGTTCTGACACTGCTGAAAGGGACCACCACCTAAAAACACTTAAAGCAGACTTCATTAACAGGGGCTACAACCCAAGGATTGTGGATCAAAACATATATACAGCCACCAGGATACCCAGAAGTCAACTTCTGCAATATAAACAAAAAACAAATAGAGTTCCTCTAGTAGTAACATACAGTCCCCAACTAAAGACCCTCAGAAAAATAGCTAAAGATCTAGAGTGCACGCTCCATAAGGATGAGAGGCTCCAAAACATATTCCCAGACCCACCACTTCTGGCATTCAGGCAGCCCCCAAACCTAAAAAGGTTAATAACAAGAAGTGCCTTAATACAACCCAACAAAAATGGAACTTATCCGTGTGGCAAAAAACAATGCAAAACCTGCCCACACGTCTGTAATTCAGACAAAATACAGATTCCAGACACATTAGAGGAATACAGCATCCATGGCCAGTACAACTGTTCTTTCTCCAACGTGGGGTATTTAATACAGGGCACTAGATGCCCAACAGGAGGATTGTATATAGGAGAGACTGGCCAAAGCCTGAGAGGAATACACACCACCGCTTTACCATAACAATAACAAACTGGACACACCAGTAGGGAACCAGTGTAACAGCCCTCACCTCTCCATAAACGATTTAAAAATCTTGGTCCTTAAGGGAAACTTTAAAACAGAGAATGAAAGGAAAGTTTGGGAGAATAAATTAATGAAAACTTTCAACTCTCTGGAGAAGGGACTGAACCTGGGCCTTGGATTTATGGCAAATTATACAGATTAAGAACTGCCGGCACCCAGCCAGAAATACCAACATCTGGAGAGACACTGGGCCAGTTAATCACATGGAATTCCATTCACTTCCCACTCAGTAACTTACCCTCATTTATATCCAGCCACTTTATCCACATTATCCTGTACCTTATCTGTTTGTATCTGTTTGTCCCGTGCAGCCCCCCCCCCCCCCCGTTTATATGACATTGTTACCACCTTCCACACAGATATTCTTTTTGTCTGGGTATTTGATCCATGAGCTGAATGCTGTATATATATCAGAGAGCAGCACAGCTTCATTGTAATCAGCTTGATAAAGGAACTGGAATGTTCTGGCAACTTGCTATGGTTATCTTAGTTAGCCAATAAGGTATCACCTTTATACCACTTTTGTTATTTTTTATTTCAAAAGGGTTACCCCATAAACATTTTTGACTGGCTAACACGGTACATCACCTTTTCCTGCATTTAGAAGTTTATTACAGTAAAAGCCTCTGATCCCTATAGTGATCTGCAGCCTTATTCTACAAACAGGGGGATTCTCCCCAGCTGATTCTAGGCAAAATGGAACTGTGATGGAGTGGATTTATATTAATTAATCCCTAAATTTTAATTAACTTTAATTAATAGGACTGTTCTGCCCCAATAAGGGGTAATTATATCTTAGTTGGGACCAAGTACAGGTACTGTTTTATTATTACAGAGAAAAGGGAATCATTTAACCATTAAATAAACCCAATAGGGCTGTTCTGCCCCCAATAAGGGGTAATTATATCTTAGTTGGGACCAAGTACAGGTACTGTTTTATTATTACAGAGAAAAGGGAATCATTTAACCATTAAATAAACCCAATAGGGCTGTTCTGCCCCCAATAAGGGGTAATTATATCTTAGTTGGGATCAAGTACAGGTACTGTTTTATTATTACAGAGAAAAGGGAATCATTTAACCATTAAATAAACCCAATAGGGCTGTTCTGCCCCAATAAGGGGTAATTATATCTTAGTTGGGATCAAGTACAGGTACTGTTTTATTATTACTGAGAAAATGGAATCATTTAACCATTAAATAAACCCAATAGGGCTGTTCTGCCCCCAATAAGGGGTAATTATATCTTAGTTGGGATCAAGTACAGGTACTGTTTTATTATTACTGAGAAAAAGAAAATAATTTTTAAAAATCTGAAGTATTTTATAAACTGGAGTCTATGTGAGACCTTTATCAGAACTTTCTGGATAGCAGGTTTCTGGATAATGGATCCCATACCTGTATAATGGAATGCAGTAACTGATGCATTTACAAGTGCTCATACCTGCTTCTAAAACTCCCATCAGATGTACAAAAACACCCCCATAAAGCAGAATTTCTTATTAATGCTTCCCATCTGCGCAGAGAAAGAAATGGCACTTACTCAGTACAAATGAGAATATGAAGTCCTGGTATCTTTTTAGTTATAACTAATAAATGCGCAGTCAGCACCCCTCCGAGCATGATGTCTCCCTCCTGTATGTATTCATGCTCCTCTATTGCCTCAATGATCTGCAGGCGACAGGCAGGATTGAGGGGTTGAACCCCAGGTGTGCAGAGTCCCACACACAGGGCTGTCAGGCAGAGCAGCATTGTGATTGGATTAGGAGCCACCAGCGTTGTACCTGCACAGAACATGAATTGCCCCAGGACATATCAGGGGATCCAAGAATCAGAATATTTCCCAGCAGCAGTGAGTAGCACAGAGAGACACAGGGGCCCCAGGGTTGGGCTGTGTGTGTAGAACAGAGTAAGGGGCCCGGCTCATCCAACCCTCATTTTATAGAGAGCAGAGAGAGGATTTGCCCCAGTAACAGTCAGTGGCACAGAGAGACACAGGGGCCCCAGGGTTGGGCTGTGTGTGTAGAACAGAGTAAGGGGCCCGGCTCATCCAACCCTCATTTTATAGAGAGCAGAGAGAGGATTTGCCCCAGTAACAGTCAGTGGCACAGAGAGACACAGGGGCCCCAGGGTTGGGCTGTGTGTGTAGAACAGAGTAAGGGGCCCGGCTCATCCAACCCTCATTTTATAGAGAGCAGAGAGAGGATTTGCCCCAGTAACAGTCAGTGGCACAGAGAGACACAGGGGCCCCAGGGTTGGGCTGTGTGTGTAGAACAGAGTAAGGGGCCCGGCTCATCCAACCCTCATTTTATAGAGAGCAGAGAGAGGATTTGCCCCAGTAACAGTCAGTGGCACAGAGAGACACAGGGGCCCCAGGGTTGGGCTGTGTGTGTAGAACAGAGTAAGGGGCCCGGCTCATCCAACCCTCATTTTATAGAGAGCAGAGAGAGGATTTGCCCCAGTAACAGTCAGTGGCACAGAGAGACACAGGGGCCCCAGGGTTGGGCTGTGTGTGTAGAACAGAGTAAGGGGCCCGGCTCATCCAACCCTCATTTTATAGAGAGCAGAGAGAGGATTTGCCCCAGTAACAGTCAGTGGCACAGAGAGACACAGGGGCCCCAGGGTTGGGCTGTGTGTGTAGAACAGAGTAAGGGGCCCGGCTCATCCAACCCTCATTTTATAGAGAGCAGAGAGAGGATTTGCCCCAGTAACAGTCAGTGGCACAGAGAGACACAGGGGCCCCAGGGTTGGGCTGTGTGTGTAGAACAGAGTAAGGGGCCCGGCTCATCCAACCCTCATTTTATAGAGAGCAGAGAGAGGATTTGCCCCAGTAACAGTCAGTGGCACAGAGAGACACAGGGGCCCCAGGGTTGGGCTGTGTGTGTAGAACAGAGTAAGGGGCCCGGCTCATCCAACCCTCATTTTATAGAGAGCAGAGAGAGGATTTGCCCCAGTAACAGTCAGTGGCACAGAGAGACACAGGGGCCCCAGGGTTGGGCTGTGTGTGTAGAACAGAGTAAGGGGCCCGGCTCATCCAACCCTCATTTTATAGAGAGCAGAGAGAGGATTTGCCCCAGTAACAGTCAGTGGCACAGAGAGACACAGGGGCCCCAGGGTTGGGCTGTGTGTGTAGAACAGAGTAAGGGGACCGGCTCATCCAACCCTCATTTTATAGAGAGCAGAGAGAGGATTTGCTCAGTAGAATGAATATAGACAGCCACCGGGGGAGCCCTGCTCTATTCTGAGAATGGTACATTTACCCTTGCGATCTTTGTGCTTAACTTGTTGTTTTCTGCCATCTATTTCTATTTCAGTTAAGGGCTGATTTATTCTAGATTTCAGTCCCCCAGTGACTTTAGACTCTTTGCAGCAGGACAGTCACATACAGTAAATGTTTTCATAATTTTTTGACAGGATTTTGGATGCTATACCTTAATACAGATAGCTAGCATGAATTTCTGATGATTTGCCAAAGTTGCATTAAATTATATTTCTAAAAACTAAAATATATTGCAAAATGTAAGTGCTACTTATGTACGCAGCGCTATACAGCAGAACAATAAATGAATACAACAGGGGGTTATTATGTACATGAAGTCCTAAAGGGTAAATGCCTGGAGTAGTCTGTTATATATGCATCGTTTTGACTGTATTTGTGCTGTTTTTTTAAACAAAACAGGTTTGGGTACAAAGATGTTTGTTTTTAGGGCTATAGTTGTATGTTAAAAAGTAATGGATACACAACATGCAATATATTACCAAATTCATATTTACCATTATTGGGCTTTGTAAAGTAAGTTAGTCTTTTTGTTCATTTCAGGCTATATATATAAGCAAAACACAACTATAAACAAATGGCAGCATTACCTAAACAGAGCTGATCATTGTATTTTTCATTAATTCCATGAAAAATCAGTACCGATACTGCCTGTTTCTGAGTAAATGAGATTTTGTGTTCATTTTAGACCTAAACTGAATAATATAACATTTGGGCAGAAATATACAGGCTAAAAGCCCAGCAACTGGGGTCAGAATGGCAAATATCTCTACACAAAGTTAATGATATTTATGTATTACAACATATAACAAAACTATTAATGGTGATTTGAAAACTATTTTTATTTGTTTCCAAGCAAATTTGTTTTCATATTCAGTTCTGGCCTAAGTAGTATTGTGTAACATTTGGGCAGAAATATACAGGCTAAAAGGCCCGCGCTTGAGGTGAGTATGGCAAATATCTCCACACACACAGTGTTTTTGCCTTTGGTGCTCAGATAGGCCGGGATCATTGTGATCCAAACACTGCAGAAGAGCAGCATGCTGAAAGTGATGTACTTGGCCTCATTAAAACTGTCCGGTAAGCTCCGAGCTAAAAATGCTAAAACAAAACTAACAGCTGCCAGAAGCCCCATATACCCAATAACTGAGTAAAAGCCAATAGCTGAGCCCTCATTGCACTGAATGATGATGGTTCCAGGGGAAGTGTGAATGTCCAGTTCCTGAAAGGGAGGAGAAATGGCCAACCAAGTCATGCAGATGATTATTTGAATGGATGAACAGAACAAGACTACAGAATTGGACAGTTTGACTCCCAGCCATTTTCTCCATGAGCTCCCTGGCTTGGTGGCTTTGAAAGCAACACAAACCATGATAGTCTTGGCCAGGAGAGAAGAGACAGCTATGGAGAAGGTGATTCCAAAAGTGATGATGCGCAGCATGCAGGTTATATCCACAGGGCGACCGAGGAACAGAAACACACTGAGGAAGCTCAGCTTGATGGAGACAAGGAGGAGGAAGCTCAGGCTCCGGTTGTTGGCTCTCACTATGGGGGTGTCCCAGTATTTAATGAAAACTCCCAATATCAGCTGAGTTATAAGGCCAAAAAGAACTGAGACAAGTGAAATAAAGGCAGAGATGAGATCTTCAGTGTATGAGAGAAATTCTTCCTTCCTTCCAATACACTGATTCTTCTTCTCATTTGGCCATTCCATATCTGAACATCTGGTACAACTCACACTGTCTGTAACGATAGCAAAGAGAAAGCAATAATTTATGTAGTTTCAGCTAAATAGGTTCCCTGTACCCCAACTCTCAGTTCTTTCACTATAAACTGCCACCCTAGCGTATTAGTATGACCCACAGGTGGGGTAATAAATCTATGTCCCTTCTCCCTAAAGCTGCCATAAGACTGCTGTAGATATTTATTTGAAAAGTAACAAATGAAACATATAGATTGTAATATGAGAATGAAGAAAACCAGACATTATTTATTAAAGGTCGATAAAATGAGCACTATTTATAGCATGCATTAAAAATTTTATCACTTATTATTTTTTGCGACAACGCTCAATTAAACTTTCGCTTCATGTAGGTAAGGCCTGGTTTATGAGCCACCCATGCACTGCCAGTGTTTCCATGCACAGATCCCTGTGCCTGATCACCTATTCTCTTGATGAAACTAGGGCAATTAGGTTGTCCAAATAATGGAACAGATTAATCTTCTGCCACCGCAAGTACATCACCGTGGTGACTACCACATGCTTGGATTTATAGCTGACTTCACAGACTCTAAGGACTCTATCATGAAATGCTGAATTCTTAAGACTTTGTTCACCCTTACTAGGTCTAAACCAGTCTCCAAGCTCCCAATGGCTTCTGGCTTCTTCTCTTTTATTCAGAGAGACAAGACCTA